>NC_134474.1:55790915-56095892 GCF_964194025.1 Convolutriloba macropyga | reverse complement strand
GTCTGTGTCAGGTGTCAAATTTAAAGTGTTTCAGATATGTTCCCTCCATGGATCACATCACTCCTTTGGTGCCCAAAAAAGCTAAGATTACATCGCTTTTCGCAAAAATGCGAAGATATGCTAAGCTGGTAAAAACAAAAGAAAAGTCTCTAATTCAGAACTATTGCTTAACCTTACTGTGCAATGTTTGTTACCAGTTGTATATTTGGATATCTGATCCTTTCACATCTCATTCCTTTCAACAATTTGGTTTTTTAAAAGTAATGAATTCAAATAATTTCTGCATTATCAATTTTAGTGGTTCCATGGCACGCTCAAGTGTCGAAATTTATAGCTAACGAGACGAAGCAATGGCGATGAGGAAAACATTTTTTGTGTACCGAATTACTATAGTATATTTATGATTTGCTACAGTCTCCCTTGGTACTTACTCACCACTCTAAAAGTTAGTTCCTTCAAGTGTTTTCATGCTTATCTGACGAAAGTGGGGAAAACATTCTAGTTGTTGACAAATGAAATAGACTGATGAAATGTGATTGATTAAACTGTTGATCTGTTTTACTAATAGCCAAAGTTGCTTTAGCCAAGTTATTTTTCAATTAAAATTTTATTAATTGAAGTAATTAAAATATCCACAGAAGACTTCAGACCCGTCAAGTAAACAAACATGGCTTTGAAATGCTACAACTTGGTTTTTTGAAAAAAGTTATTAATTGTATTTAAAAAAAATCTATTTGTAATGTTATGCAATTTTTCGCTTGACCGATTTTTCGTCTGACCCTTTTTGACTTTTCGTGCTTGTGAACGGGATAAACAGGTAACACCTGGAGGGCAAAAATGGTTCTTAGAGCCTTATTATTTTTTCAGTTTTAAAGAGAAAAATTTTTCCAGTTCACTGAAAAAAAATTTTTAAATCCTCCGACAGTTTTTAGTTCACTGAATACTTTTCTGAAAAAGTTAACCTTCTCAGGCAATTGAAGAGCATGACAATTTGAAAAAAGCCCAGGTTAAGCCCATGTTCCGCAAAAAGTTCAACTATCTGTAAACGAAGTTATGTGTTGCGCTAAAAAGAGAGTTGCAATTGTTGTCAACTTACGGAAATTAAAATCTTGTCTTTTCTTCATTATTCACAAGAACTGAAACAAAGTGTGCTCTGATAACTTTTTTTAATCAATTTTCTTTTTTTTTGGAAAAAAATCGGTGTTTTTGCGTTAAATTTCTTTGTCTTTTTGCTCCAAAATTTAAAACGTTTATAGAATGGGTACATTATTCACATTCCGAAATAGAAAAAATCTTTATCAGAAGTCGCGTTCTAAAGTAATGCGATAACTTGAAGTGTGTAGGAGCAATCAACAATATATCGTTAGAATGACTGTTTTCATTCACTAAAGGCTAGAAGAGAAACCAGTTAAATGGCCATTTTGAACGCTAGGGCTCAACTCGGCCAGTATGATTCGTAATGACCACTGTATTCGCTATCGACTAATTTCATGGATTTGAAATTCCATGAGTGGTGGAAGTAAGGAGAATCAACAAATCCGAAAAGTGAACTTTCATTACAAAATTTTGCAAATGGTATCTAAAAGCCAAAGTAATTTAAGCCCAGTGTTGCAAGGATTTTAATGATCTTACCAATCTTGAGTTGGCCAATTAATAAGTCAAAAGGATGCGGGAACTAAATTCTCAATATAGTGTTCGAATCCTTATAGGGTTTATTTAGTAAGATAGAAGTTTAGTAATTTAATAAAGAGCCTAGAATTGTTACAGCCGTTTATTAACATTTTGGGCATATTTGGGCACAAATTATTAAAATTATGCTTTTAAAATTTGATGCCCATTTGATTCATTAATCGCACGTTGTTGTTGAGACATCTGCTATATATTTTTTTGATTTTGTGCTGATGTAGATTTCACTTACATAAGTTGAGCTGGTTATTAAAGAAATGAATCTGAAATATGAGTGAAATACAGTTTTACCAAATGCGGATTCCACTTACAGATTACTGCAACCGAACTCCACAATTTCTTATTTCAAATCCAAAAGCTCAGATAGTTACAATTGGCAAAAATATGACAGCTAGTTTACTTTGTAAGGATTAATGTTTGGTTAAATTTTGTCTTTCTGAAGGATTATTTAGTTATTTTCTGGATTATAATATGATAGAGGATTCTTTGTAAATAACATTTTGTAAATTCAATCGTTTGAATTGCTGAATAATTCGATATTAAACTTTTGCCTTTATTGTTCCAACCCCACTTGGGGGGGGGGGGGGGGAGAAATATATACTCAAATGGGTTTTTTTGTTCAGTCAATTTTGGCCGATCGATATATTCATCGTAGAGAAATGCGAGTGGTATCTTTAAAAAGCTCGTCCTGCGTAGAATTCGAAAATAAAAAGATTTTTTAAATTTCCTTTGTTCGCGGAGTTATCGAGGTTTAAAATTTTGTGTGAGCACGTAATATTTGACTTGATTTTGTTCACTTTTAGGGAAATTTTTGTTCTAATTAAGATTTTTTTTCTATTAACATTTTAATTAAAAATTATATTTTACGCTTCAGAATGAAACAATTTTGTGTTCCTAATACACAAAAGGCAATAAAAAGGCTAGTTATTGTCTCATAGTGAATTTTACTAATAAGAAAACGAATTCTGTTTGCTGGCTGTTTTTTTAAAAAAGCGTTTTCATATCTTTTGTTTTTTTCCAGTCACTTAGGAACTAGCCACTTTTCATCGCAAAGTTCCGCTAATGACGAACCTTGTTTACAGTCAATTGATGTTCAATGAACAAACAATTCGTTTTGAGAAAATCGCTCAATTTTTTATGGCCTCGGCTCTGATTTTAAAAAGGTTTAAAATTTTGTGTGAGCACGTAATATTTGGCTTGATTTTGTTCCCTTTTAGGGAAATTTTGTTCTAATTAGGATTTTTTTCTATTAACATTTTAATTAAAAATTATATTTTACGCTTCAGAATGAAACAATTTTGTGTTCCTAATACATAAAAGGCAATAAGAAGGCTAGTTATGGTCTCATAGGGAATTTTACTAATAAGAAAACGAATTCTATTTGCTGGCTGTTTTTTTTTAAAAAAACCGTTTTCATATCTTTTGTTTTTTTCAAGTCACTTAGGAACTAGCCACTTTTCATCGCAAAGTTCCGCTAACGACGAACCTTGTTTAAAGTCAATTGATGTTCAATGAACAAACAATTCGTTTTGAGAGAATCGCTCAAGTTTTTTATGGCCTCGGCTCTGATTTTTTATAGGTTTTTTTGAAATTTTGATTTTCTTTTTGAGATTCCCTTATTAGCATGAACTAAAAATATCTAGTGTGGACAACTAATAGCTGTTACGACTTCAAAAACAATTTTTCCATTTTTTTAACATTAAACGATCTTAAATTTGTTTCAGTCCACCTGTAAGTCAGTGTCAATAAATTTTGACATTTTTTCGATATTTTTTCATATTTTGGTTCTTTTTGAAAACTTGTTATATTATCCTAATTTTGACAGTTCCCAATGCCATAGAAAAGGAATTCAATTAATCATAGATAAAAATAATAGAGAAAAGCTTATAGTTTTAATGTCTCCGACACTTTCTTCTCGCATTTTTCTAACATTTTTTTTTGTTTTATTTCTAAATGTGTTGTCGTCTTCATGGTCATAAGACTTATTGTGATGACTTTGTGATGATTTAGGAATGACAGAGAACATTGCATTGCCAACATTTTTGTATTCATTGAATTCCGTTGAAAGCCATTGAATTTAATGGATTTAAAACAAAGGGTTTTCTCAAAAATTTCCTGGTTTTATTATATTTTTTCTTAATTGTGTTTTCTACGCCATTTTGTAACAAAACAAAGTAATCTTACTGCTGTTAAAAAATTAATTGAAAATAAAAGAATTCTGAATAGTTCATTTTTCAATGGCTTCAACACTTTTCTCGCTCAATGTTTTTTATTTTGATGTTTTTTCCCTGTTTTTTCTAGTTGCTAAAACTTTTCTAAATGCTGAGAGTTCTCATATGCTTCTAATTGAAGATTGAATCAATTTATTTAATGCAGTCAGTGTATAGCTAAAGGTCCTAAATTTTCTGATAATTGTTTTCATTTTTTTCATTCTTTGTTAATTTTTTTGTCAACTTGTAACTTATTCTGATCATTGAGAGTTCCCATTCGCTTCCTTGTAAATCAATCAGTAGCTTGTTGTTTGATCCTATGTCGTAACTGTTGTTTATTTGTTGAACAATATGCGTTATCAAAAATATTTTATGAGTTGTCAATATTTGTTTTTCTTGTTTTCCTGCAGCAAGTTCTTTTTTAAATGAGGCCAAGGGGAACATATTGAAACTTCGAGTATAATTTGGCTGAATTAGTATGGAGACCATTTGAAACATAATTTTCAGATTATAGCTAATGATTTTAATTACCTAAATAACTTGTGTTTTTGCAAACTGTTTGAACTTTTTTTATTTACTCTGCACCTTTTGTCCGTTTATGTAGCTTAGTCTATCCGGAAACAGCTCTTTTTTGGTTTTCTATTTTTGTTAAAAGCTACTGGTTTTTAAGACGTCCGATTTTTTTGGTTTAAAAAATTGTTGATTTTTTTTTAGTTTCGCCTCATTTTTTCTTTTTGTCGACTTGTTACTTAGTCTCACTAAAAAAAGTCCCATCTGCTTGTTTATTTAAAAAAGTAAAATTGTCTAGTTATGATGTTCTGTGATTGTCAACTGATGTTGTTACTAGGTGCTTTTAAGTTTAGATATTGATTTTTTGCCGTAAAATATGTTTTGTTTTTGTTTTTTTTTGGTTTTTTTTTTGTAGTATTATTAATGCTAGATCTCGTGAGTACTCTGTTGAGGTATGGCATTATGTAACTCATTTAGTAGCTTAAATAAAAATTTATTCAAACTTGTATTTTTCACTATCTCTTCGTTTGGTTGTCAATTAAATTAAAAATGTAGATGAGCTCGGGTCGGAAAATCATGTGCGAACGCACTTTAACGAGCGTCCTTGTTTTATATTTTATTTCAAGAACAACTGATATTACAGATATTACTTTCAACTGTCCATTCAGGGTTCACTATGTTATTTTGTACATTATCGGTTTCTTTTAGATATCAGTGTTGACTAAGATTACTTTTTTTTCCTTGCGGTGAAAAAATCTGATCATTTACTTACATTATTAGAGGTTATGAACAGGTTATGAACATCCACTTAATCATCTTGAATAATTCAAAATAATTGATTTTCATTAATGCAATTGGAAAAAGTACTTTTTTAAATACAGTTCCTCATATTTCCTCTTAAAGTATTGAGATAAAACCAATCATATATGCTTCCCGTTTACGCCTGTTTTCTTTTTGATATGCAACTTTGGTTTAATTAAAAATAACAAGCTTGTTTTGAAATTTGGCACAATACAAGAAAATATGACATTCTAGAATCTCGCATTTTAAAATGTGCACCTGCGGTTTTTCCAATTAATATTCAGTGGAACTCGATTGTTAACTTTCTGAGCCATAACAAACGAATTAATTTTTTTTTCATATTTCATTTTGGACTTTTTCAGTTTGGTACTTATAGGGACATTTTTAGCTGTTGTCCACTAACTTTCCTTAATTCCTTAAGGATTTTAATTTCCTTAATTATTTTGAATTTTTTATTCTCATTTTAGCGGAAATGCAATTTTGTATCCATTAGAAACCCTGTATCCTTCTGAGCAAAATTTTTGGCTTTGAACAACCTTTCACTTGGTGCTAAACTTTGGAGAGAGAAAATGCAATATACCCTGTCAATATGTTAATACGGCAACAATCAGTTCAAAGAAACAAAATTGCAATTATCCAATTAGTTATTTAAACAAACACTTGAATTCCAAAAACAGATATAATTACCATGCCAATGGGAATGTTGGGTATATGTAAAACTTAAATACCTTAGTTGTAGAAATTATAGCTAGATTCTTTGTCTATATTGTGATATATTCAACTCAAATACTATTTACTTATTTGAAATCGTTGGATATCTATTACTCTGGTTGAAAAAAGGAGATCTTTTCTAAACTTTAAAATTGAAGTCGAATTGTATAAATAGGAAACCAACTTTAATGTTGATTTCGGAATAAATAGGTACAAAACTACTACATTGTTTAAAATCCAGCATTTGCATCAAACCAAACAACTCATCAAGCCACAAATTTAAATATCATTCCATCAAAACCCGTCAAGTATAGGAAAATGACAAATTCTCTGGAAAAAGCACAAAAGGAGATATTTATGCAGTTCTTTCGCAGCCAAAATATCATTTAACGTCTACAAGTTGTTTTACAGTGTCCAGTCGTCAAGTCGTTAGTTGATCGGCTTTCAAGTCGTGTCCAATCATGTTGCAGTATGGAGTCTGCTCGTCTTAAAGTCGTACGTGTGTGTGTGTGTGTGTCGTTAGCGGTGCAAAATTTGTTCGGGAGTCGTCCGCAAAAAGGCGGTGAAAAAGGCAGAAATAAACTAGGTGTAGAAAAAGGTAGAAATGTTACATAGCGAACTGATTTGAAGTTCTGGTCACGTGATCGTTTGTTTGTACTACTTGCTACATTGTTGTTGTTATTGTCTATTGTTTAGGTTGTTGTTTGTTGGTGGTAGTATTGTTTACAAGGCAGCCTTGATTTCGGACAGGAGGTCCTTGAGGAAGACTTTGTAACTAGCCTCGTCTAATTCATCGTCCAATCGAGAGTTGAAGAATTTGGTCCTCAGTTCGTCTCTCTTAGCTTCGGATACTGCGCCCTGTAAGACATGAATAAACGTGAATAAACCCATTCAGATTCGGACTGGGTTAGAGTACCCCAAATAAAAGAATGTTTCTCTCCATTACTTTACAAGCTACTTTTGATCAGTTTTAATTTTTTTGATTCTCTGAGTACTACTCAAAAGATTAAATTTGAGTTTCGATTGCCATGCACGCCTCAAATTTTCAGTCAAGATCTTGCGCAATATCCTAATTTCAGTAGCGTTTAATATTAAAGTTAAATCTTTGGGTTTTAGGGTTTTAACTTAACGATACTGCAAAAACTTCATTGCTATAAGTTAATGTGTAAGTATCTTCTATCATTCGTGGTTATAGATATAAATCGTCAAATTATTTTTGAACTGCTGTTAAAAATTCTTGATTGAAAGTTGGAAGCACAAAATGAATACTTCTTTTAGTTCAGTTCTGACAAAAAATCATATTATAATAAATTGTAAGCTAAACTGATCCTGATCTTGTCACGTTAAGATTTTTGTTATCTATTCGTTCTTTTTGTTATCTATTCATCAGTTCTTTTCGTTAGGCGAAAGTCAATTTAGTAAGAGGATAGTGGCGTGAACTTACGCTGTCGTGCTGGTCGATGTATTGCTTGAGGTTTGGCTGGATGTCCTTCACAAGGGCTTTTCCTCCCAAGTTGGGAAAGG
Organism: Convolutriloba macropyga; assembly: GCF_964194025.1. NCBI lineage: Eukaryota > Metazoa > Xenacoelomorpha > Acoela > Convolutidae > Convolutriloba > Convolutriloba macropyga. Next base: position 56,088,450 of record NC_134474.1, on the reverse strand, counting down.
TCTCCTTCACCAGCTCCTCCAGCTTGCCATCGTCGCTCAAGAACTCGTCCAAAGTCTGTTTCACGGCATCGACCATTCTAAACATAAAATATTGGATCTCTGAGGTGATCTCTGGTATATAACTAACTCTTCTTATTAGTTATATTTTCTGATATTTGGGTAATAATTGTATTGGAAATAAAATAAACTTATCGGTTAAACAAAAAACCAACATTAAATATTTTTGGGAACTTATTATTATTCGTTATGATTTCAATTTTTGTTGTCTGTCGTTCCTATGATAGTCTTTCTTGTTCTAACTTGATCAAAAAGCGCTAGAAGCTGAAAAGGCGGAGAACACAAGTGTTCGTAGTTGCTATTTCTACGAAAACTTTCTACCTATTTTATGAATACCAAAAAAATCACTATGAGAAGTTTAAAAATAGCGTTTTATCGTATTGCTTCTTAGCTTAAATAGTGGTACTGGAAAAATAATTCAAATTACTCCAGAGTTTTTAGTTCATGCTAAGATTTTCTTATAGAAAACTTAATTACTTGAGGAAAACCTAAATATGAATTTTGTGAGGTCTTCAATTTTCCAATTGACTATAGAATCGTTTACCCGCTGTATTCAATTGTCTAAGCAGTCGTTCAAATTTTTGTAATCAATCTCTTTAATTCAAAACCACATAAACAGGAAACCAGAAAAATTTATTTTGCAAATTTATCTCAGATGCTGCATTTTTCAATGCTACAATTCCTATGACACTTAATAACTTTCAACTGTTTCTCAAGTTTTAACTAAGTTCTAACTAGAGCTAGTTATGATTGTTAAGTTCTACTCACTTGACTAGTTTGGTAGTGGTGGTTGTTGAAGGAAGAAGGAATGTGAGTTGTGTTAGTTTGGTTGATGAAACCAGAAGCGACTAATTTCGAGAAGTGAAGAACTCAAATGATGATCTAGACTCAGATTAAGTTTGGACCTCAAACTCGCTCTTGTTTACTGACACGTAACCCGAGTTGTGTGCTCTGTGATTGGTCAGTTATGTTATGATTCCTATGACTTGATTTATTGTCCATTGTTAAATGGTATTATCTCCCAAAATAAACACGACATTTACTACAGACGTCGGACTTGGCTCTCTCGGCGCCCGTGAGCAAACAGAGATTATGTAAACAGTTACATAATAGTTTGACATGCCACGAGATAGCTTTGTGTGTGCTGTTTGAGTTGTGGGTTGCCGAACGCCTCAAGTCATTCACCTCATTGCGAGTCCCAATTTGGTATATATAATTTTAAAGCCCATTCGGCCGAATGTTTTATATCGCAGATTGCAGAAAGGCAGATAAAATCCTGAAATCATAAAACTTAATTTGGTTACTGTCGCCAATTACAGATCAATTTGAGAGGTCCCCCTAGACCTAGTTTTTAAAGCTCACTGTTTTAAGTAGCTTGTTTCCTCTTCCGCGTAATAAAACAGACAAAAATATTATAAAATTGTAATAATTTGCACTTTTGTCGTCTGAATTAAACAATTAATTTATAACTGATTTTTATTCAATTCTATAAATTGCATAAAATATAGTATTTTTAACTTTTGAACTTTAAATCATGGTAAAATTTTAAGGTTAGCATATGTTAACTAACTTTTTCAAAATGGGCCTTAAAGATTCGACTATTTGAGACTTCGACTAATTGTGTTTCATTTTGGATGGTTTGAGCTATTTGTGGTTTGTTTGATGATCAAACAGAGTAATCTCGATGCGACAACAATTCCGACCTGAATGGAATATTTGGGTAGCTACTTACCTCTACCCTAGGTTGCGTAATCCCCACTACTAACACACTGTTTATTGTTCTAGTGATTGATTGGCCATATACCCATAGCCAAACTGATAAATAACTCGATGTGAGGCATATTGGCCGATAGGGTGTTTAGCCAATTAAGAAAAATGAGAAATTTGACCAATCGAAATTGTCTATGATCAGAGACAAGTGCGATCGAGTCTACCTCAGGTCACATTACCCTGCGTTTTTGAGCTTTTCCAGGCGATCTGATTTGGGGCGAAGAAGTAACAGATGTGCGCGCGAGTGAGTCTGATCAGAAGTCAATTTGGTCTGATCTCAGCCTAGCGACAGCTTAATTCTGATTGGTCAGCAGATCTGATCGTCAAAAAATCGCTAATTCGTCCAGCCATCACAACTACGATGAGATCTTGTCCACTTAAATGTTCATTTTTGGATGTCGGTTAAACCCCCTATCGGCCAATTCGGCGATCGCCTGATTGGCCATAGACCTAAGAGCAAATTGATGACTATTTAATCTCTCTCTTATCCAATGTGGACTTTAGCCGAATGCTCGATAAGGCAGAGAGTTCATTTGCATAGATAGTTTGCTAATGTCATTGTGTGGCTAATCGACGTGCTTGACTCATTAGAAGATCTTTATTAGCTTAACTAAGTCAAACAAAGTTTATTAACTTATTAATGGGCATTGCATTCCAAATAACTGAGGAAAATAATTGCAGCAATTGTTGCTACGAACGGATGAAACTTAAGAATTATATGAACATCTCTGATCTGAACGTGCAGTACAGTAACATTCTGCATCGCATATCAAAGAATCCGTTTTAGATCAAATTTAAATGGCACCTAAACTAAACCATAAAAAATTTCGGGGAAAAAAGTTACGAAATAGGCAAGATGCGGTGAAGGAAAAAGATTTTCCTTTGTGAAGTAGTATTGATGAAAATAGAAGTCAGAATGTCTTGTTCACAGCATTCAACACAATTCTGTACAAAAATTTTGACTGATGAAATCAGTACAATTTCCATATAAATCTTCCTCGCTGCAATTCGAACCAATTTCTCTTGTTTTTAGAGATCATCATCAAGTTGTGTTCCTCTGTAATATGCACTTGAACATGTTAACAAGGGTAGAATAGATTTAAGGTCTTTGGTAAGGCCTCATTCATTGGAACAGAACAACGTTTCCCTGTAAGACATGTAAGGGTTTACTTGCAAACTTTTACACTAGCAATGTAGGAATTGTTATGGACACAGACAATAGTAATAACAATAATAATGAATAGTTTATTATTATCTTTATTAACTTTTTATCCGTATTGGTAAATTGCTTACGGAGCGAGAATCCAGGTTTCAGTTTTAATCAAATGTTGGTCTACCAAAAGTATGTCATTTTTACTACGTGTATACCAAGTGAACGACAGTCATATGTGCAACAAACGTAATTATGATAGGTCAAATTGTATGCAGAATTTATATGCACAACTAAACTAAACTGGTGGCGAACTGGTGGTGATGATGATCTCTAAAAACAAGAGAAATTGGTTCGAACTGCAGCGAGGAAGATTTATATGGAAAATGTACAGATTACATTAGTCAAAATTTTTGTACAGAATTGTACTGAATGCTGTGAACAAGGCATTATAACTTCTAATTTCATCAATACTACTTCACAAAGGAAAATTTTTTCCTTCACCGCATCTTGCCTGTTTCGTAACTTTTTTCCCGAGGGCTATTTTTAATGGTTTAGTTTAGGTTACGTGGAAAAATTCAAATTGCTCTTGAATGCCTTGGCTCATATAATAAATGTTTTTGATCTGACCAGAGTCAATTTGAGTGCATCAAAAGCGTCCTGAGAATAATAACCTAAAAACGTTTGCAGCCCGGGTTGAGGGTTGGCGGAGAATTTTGGTAAGAAAGGCGGGGAAAAAATTATTTTTTCTTACTCAGTTTTACAAAAAAAATTTTAGACGGTTTTGAACGTCTCCTCCTGCATGTCTTCAACCTCTTATTCGACTGTGCCAACTGTCACTTAATTCAATGATATTTCTTGTGAATTTAAATCAGATTCAATAAACGTTGAAAAACAACTGCAGTGATTTTTTATAAGAAATGCGGTGAAATGCGGCTACTTTTTGTCATCGCAGTCACCGCTTTCACTGCATTCCTTACAATAATTTGCGACAGAAGTCAATGCGGTGAATTTTCGTAAGAATTGCGGTAAATTTTGGTAATTATTTTTTCCCACCGCGATGGCCGCATTTCTTACAAAAATTCACCGCATTTCTTACAAAAATTCACCCAAAAATCTCGACCCGGGAGAAAGTTCTGAACTATTGTTTGTATCAAGTCTGATGGATGGTAATGTTTTGGTCTGGAGCTGCCGGAGCATGACTTTGCCTGTTATAGTCTCATCAGAGACCAATTTGGTCTGGGACCTCAGACTTGATACGGCGCTAGATAAATTTTTTTGAGCTTTGAGCAAAGCTAAGTGAATTTTAGTATTACGTTTAGTGTAACGGCATGGGGTACTTGCATCATTTTCAACCAAGAGAAACCTGGTAATTATTGGTTTTTTCTTCATATTTTTTTGACTCTTTGTATCATTACCCAATCGTTTATCAAAAAAAAAACCTAAATACTAAACAAAATTTTATATGCAAAAAATGAAGTTTAAACCATGTGGATTGAGAAAAAAATAGTATCTTTTCCTCCTTCAAGCAGACTCCATTTGTAATGTTTGGTTGCAGAAAAGTGTTTTTAGGTGCCTTTTTTTGCAACTGGAATAAGTAGTGAATTTTGAAAGCCATGAGTTAATTGTGTTAACTAAAAGTTGGCCTTTAAAAACGCCAATCGTGGGAAAAATTATTGCTGTTGTAATTTTTTTGAAGGTTATGGGATATACTTTACCTTCTCGGAGACACGTCAGCAGTTTGAAAGTTTTTGATTTGCAGGCCATAATTAAGAATGACAAAAACACAAACGCTATAGAAACTTTATTAATCAGTTCGAGCGCTTCATTTTTGTACGTGAAACTTTGAACGACCTCAATTTTAATAGTGAGAAAAATTGACCGAAGAATTATATTGAACCGTTCCTGTGCTTCTATGAAAAAGAAAATTTATCAACGCAGTTAATTTTTTTTACATAAAACACTTGTGAAAATAACTTAGCCTGTCACTTAAATGAAAAATGGTAACATTTGTGACAATGGAAACTCCTTTTAGTTCCCAAGCAGTTCCTTTTTCACCATGTCCCTTTTTTTGCCTGTTGTTACTGCAAAAACTTTTTTAATACCAAAAATTTTTTTGGTGTTTTTAATAGATATGATACATCGCATTAGTTGTCACAAAACTCAAAGCCAAAACTAAAAATTCAGTCAATTTTTCAGCCCTTAAAACCCGAACAATTTAAAAATTGTCAAATTAGTGCTGCTGGGTGATAAAATTCAAGCTCCTGGTTTTTTAATTTTCTTGAAACCTTAAAATTTAAATTTAAACACTTTGGTGGCTATTGATTTCGCTGTTTTGATAAAAATTCACTTTTGTTCAACATTTTCGCAATTACTGATCTCTAATTTGTTCGAAAAAAACTAGCTTCTGGATACAAAGACAAGTCACCTTTTTAGCCATTCGCAATTATTACTTGCTCGTCGAATTGAACTTTAAGAAAAGGACTTTCAAATGGAATTATAGCGGGCAAATGAGCAAACTTTGGTTGCATTTCTATATTGGAGCAAGGAACACAATAAATAATTTTCAAAGTATTAGTCTCGCATTCAAAAGTTAGTTGGAATTTATGATCACCTTTTCACTGCGTTTTGTTGTTATTGTCATTATTATGATGAAATTAATCGCTTTTGCTCCTTAAACAATCAATGAGCGGAATTTCGTCTTTTTAAAATGGCCATTATTGATATCTTTACGAAGAAAAATTTCTATCCTACAATACCCCAAAAAAACTTTCACCTCCCGAAGCCGTACGGTTACCTCTGATTTGAGTTTTTATAGTTGTTAAGTCATAAAAAGTGTGAGCGAATTCACTTCAAAAAAATGGTTTGCTTTTTGATTCTAAAATGTTAAAATGTTTTTTTGATATAACGGTTGGCCTGATTTGAAATGTCATTTTAGATATTTATTGTTTTGATAAAATGTTAACGTGCAGGATTTCAGACTTTTTTAAACTATCGAATAGGTCGTACATGATTACCACATAGTCAAATATTGGATATTAAAGTGTATGAAATTCATTTAATCGCATTCAACTTATGCGTATGAAAATAGCTAAGATTGAAATCAACGATCTGATAGACAACCCGCTTCGTTGATTTGAAGTTTTACTGAAAAGCATTTATCTCATTTTGTTTTCAACAGAATGGGTTATTAAATAAAACGAAATCCTAAAGTTAAGATTACTTTTTGACAGCTAAAACACAGTTTTTATGTTTTTTCTTGATTTTTCAGTAAATGTACATAGCTCTTTCTGAAATTTTGCACCATATCAATTGCTTTTTCGGAGATGGCCTTTTCCGTACATGGTAACATATCTACAGATTTAAATTTTCCTAAAAGGAAATCAAAACTTTTTGTTCTCTTTTTTTAAAATTTTTTCTCCAAGCTTAGTACATTTTTGGTCACAAAGGACAATTTTGACTCTGAGCAAAAATAAAGTAATCTAAGCTTTTAACTGCATTTTTGGATGCTTTTTTCATTCAAAATAGTTCTTATTCATTCTTGAAGCATGCAGAAATATTTTTTGCTTCACTCTTAAGTTTACAGTGGCTAAAGAATGAACATGATTATACCGTTTACATTTTCTGAATAGGTCTCCTTGAGCCCACGCCTTATACAATGTTTTCACACCAAAAAGTGTTTAGTTCCTCTTATTTGTTATGATTTAGTTGTTTTGAAGTTTGCAGATGATCCTCTTGCATGATTGTAATTTTTGAAAACTGATACATAGAATCTCACAGAAAAAGATTTTTTCCTCTTGCTGGGTTTTCACAGTTTGCATGGGCAATTTAAAACACTTCAAGGATGAGTTCGCTGTTTATAGTTAGAGATAAAAGCAGCAACATTTTTGTGTCTCGAAGTCCCCAGTCCGGAACAAAAACATACTATAAAAAATTCATAACAGTTTTTTTCGTATATTCGGTTTCAATTGCAAGAAAGCTTCAGAATTTTTGGTTTTGTTGATATCATTAGTACGGGATCTCTGGTTTCAGAATGTAGAAAAGCTTCTTTGTTCGCCTTAAGAAATTTAAGATATTTTCTATGCATTTGGCTTTAAATGTAGGAAATTGCCGTTTTTTCTGTACTTTTCTATAGGAATAGTAACATCTTCAGAGTCACGTATCATATACAGAAAGTTAAGATTTTACTTTGGTCTGGGATCTAATTCGGTCTGGGATTCCATTGAGGAATTGAGTTACAAACACGACTGATGTCTCAACTGAAGTTCTGACAAAGATGGTAAAACTGTAGGATACAGTAGCCTTTAGAGGTCATGGTATCAAGTATAGTTATATAACAAGAAGTCAAATCGTTCAAAATGAAATCGGAAATGTAGAAGTCATGATTTTTATGTAGCCACGTTTTAGCTTCATAAGCTTTGTTGATTGTCTTTATTACAGTTGATTTCTCTATATGCTTCCATTAGAGTAAAAAATATACATACCTATTGTTTTAAAGGGAAAGGCGTATTTAAATATTAAGTTAGGATTCCCCAACTCCTACAAAACAACGTTTGATTTCATTCATTTTTACACAGCCGTTAAAACCCTTTTGCATACTCTTGAGTGAAAAAGAAGTGAGAGAACGGCTAATTTTTATTCTAAGCCCACGATGAACCTTATTCCGGTCGGCTTTTAGTATTATTTAACATGTTTAAGGTTAACTGTGGTGGAAAATATCTACTTATAATTTCCTGAGTATCGTGTTCAAAAAGAAGAAGCTTGTCAAAATACTTTGTTTAAATTTTCTGAATGTTTAAAATGAATTAGCCTATATGTCATCAGAAGAGAACCTGTCAATTGCGAATGCGATAGCAGACTTGGATTCTGTATCTATCCTCCCTCTCATTTCGAGACACCTTTGTAGTCAGTCAATGCTCAAATAGTGTCACTGACCAATTTAGTTCACTTTTCATTTGACTGTTGACATTAACCACCCTCGCCCCACAAACATACACACCCTATCTAGCCACAACCCTTGACCCCCACTCCCCTTGAAAACAGGAACTGATTTACAGCCCCGTATCCTGTTTTCAAAGTCTACCGATAATACCGATTAGTTTTCGCCCCCTTGCTGATAAGTATTTTGTTTACGTGTAGTGTTCAGTTTGCTCATAAAACAATCGGAACAATGTAGCATATCGTCTAATTAGCATATTTGTCAAATACCAACTTGGCTCTCTTTAATCTACCTTAATTTATGCATCCTTTTTGGGGTTATAACCTGGGCAAATCTTTAAGCCATTGGTTATGCATCAAGTTAGTCGAAGTCTCAATAAGCCGAAGCTAAACTCGTATGACTTAACACGATGCAAAGCATTTTTAAAGGCACTAAAAATTATACGATTAACTTAAAAATAGCTGCCATTTTTTAAATGTAGCCATATTTGACCTAATGGTGTATTGACTAAAAACAGATAAAAGTTTTAAAGTCAAGCAAAACTGCGCTATCGTGCAAAAATTCAAAATTTTTTCGGAAACTTCAAAATGTAATACGACTTTTGTATGAACAGAGAAAGAAATCAAAACCGACTATGCATGACAAATTCATGAAAAAAAAATGTCTTGAGCTTATTCTGCGAAGTCTTCGAGCAAAATACCCTTTGATTACTATGCAACAGTACTGATATAGCCTTTTACTATTGAAATATCATGAATCAGTACTGGTTTGCTATGACACTAGGGTCCGGGTACCCAAACACTGTAATTGCAAAGTTGGCCAGCTTGCAAACATAGGCTTAATAGCCATTTTTTCGGGAGGGGAAGGGGCAGGAAACAATTCCACGTAAAATGCAATAAAAATTATAAAGTTCTCCGTACACTGCATCTTGTCAATGTCAGATCGGCTTAATTCAACGGGAGGACTTAAAATGACCGCAATAGAAACATAGGTCTTGAATGTTTATTTGCCGACTGATACAGATTTGTCAATTAAAATACACAAAATGGCAATGAAAGAGCAGTTCAAGTGACTCATTTACGAAGACGAGATTCTCTTTCAATGATGTAATATTATTGGCACCCTTTTGGTGTAATCTTGTTCAACTAATTCATGTTCAAAATATGCTCAAATTTCAAATGAGGAAACCTTTAAACCTCAATTCGATGGAAAATTCTATTTGGTTACATAAAGTATAAATTTAGGCAATGAAAACTATACTTCGCATTTCAAACTGGTGGTATTATATGCAACTTAGCGCAGTTTGGTATTTGTTACGTAACTATTATGTATAGCCTTGTTTTCGTGCCGATTGCGTAATAAGTTTCTGTATGCGCACGTATCGTGCTCAAACAATCTTCTGTCAACGTCCGTTATGTAACAGTTATGTAACAAAAGTTATAGAGGACAACTTGCACATCATACAGGCAGTTAGACTGGTCACTTACGTAACAAACTGAGTTCACATCCTTAATTGCGTAATATGCAAAGTTATTAAGTACAAACGGCAGTTAAAACTGGAGAGGCAATGATGTCAGAAAAGATGACGTTTGACAGATCTCTGAAAAGAAATACGCGCAACTGTTGAAATACCAGATCTCTGCATTGACATATTCTAGAATGCCAGATTTTCTTATATCCATCCACTACCCGGATGGATATAAGAAAGGCAACTTTTTCAAGGTAACTTTGAGATTGATAGGAACAACCCGGGTTGCTACTTCTTAGTTAACATACAAGGATCATGTATGATGCCATACAAGTCATACGCCATTTCTTAGTACGATCCTTGAATGATAACTAGGAAATAATATAAGACTTTTTATGATTATTGGAATATCATATATGATCTTTGTAAGATTACCAGGACATCATAAAGGGAGAACGCATTTATGAGACAGCTATCAGTAGCAAGAAACCATTTATGAATGATATATGATTCAGGGAGCTCATATATGATACAAGTATGATAACAGGGAGATCATATATGATAAATGTATGATAACAAGGAACTCATATATGATGTTTGCATGATTACCGGGAAATCAGAAAATCATAAGGAAATGTTCCCAACGCAAAGAAAAAAATTATAATCGGTGTATATTCGGAAAATTTTCTGAAGTCAAATTGAAAAACCGACTTGAATTTTTTCCAATATGTTCTGGGTGTGTTTCCCTCCTCCTTTCTAATCCGAACTGGGAACCGGCGACGGCAGATTTACAAACAAGCAACTTTAGGAGAATTGAATCCGAGCAAACGGTAAAAGTATGTGCCCCAAGACTCTCCTCATGTGAAACCAAACAAAACAAAAAAAAACAATAAAACATTCAACCGGATTAATTTAGTAGCAAACTTTGAATCATCATGCAACTTTTTTGCAACATTTAAATCCACTCATCAAAAAGATTGTGTGACACTTAAACATGTAAAATCTTGTATGAATAACACAAAATTTTTTTTCTAAATTCGTCTTTTTTTTCGTTTAATACGTTTTTACAAATAATTTCAATTTTTATTGTGCTTCGGAGGATATAGTTTTCGATTTATGATCTTTGTATGTTTGCCAGAAAATCATAGATTCATGTATGACCTTTTATGATGACCGGGATTTCGGAAAAAAACTTTGATGTTTTGACTGATTTTACACATCTGGTTGACAACAAGGCTGTAATGTGTTGCGTTTGCGATCGTTTGAACATCTTTCGAAAAGTGCATGGTCCTAGTAAGATTATCGGAAATCATACAGATCATATATGCCCTCGTATGATTACCGGGTGTCATATTTGACCTTGTATGAGTACCGGGATTTTTGTATGGCCGGCAACCCGGGAAGCTCAAGGCTCTCGTGCCTTAAATCCGCCCTCTTTTTCAATTTTTTTTCTGTAAATGTCAATATTAAATGCTCTGCAACTAGACCACTTATCTTATTTACCTGATAGCACCAGAATTTACTTGCTCTTCGGGTAAATTTTTGTCATCTAGACTGCGCTTAAAAACATTTAAAATAAGCCAAAAATTTCATCTTGTTATTTTAGGTGAACCAAGCGATTTCATGCTTTTACATGAGTTCTACCTGAAAATTTTAGGCATAATTACATAAATTATCAGGCTAAAACACCTATAATTTCCCGGGATACCTGAACTGGTCAGTTTTAATCTTCTTATAATTTTCAGGCAAGTTTTGCTAAGAGCTCATTCATTGATGCAGGAAAATTGTGGCAAAGGAAGTTTTCAGGTACTTTCAGGTCAGAACAAGTTGCCTGAAAATTTTCAGGTCAGAACCAGGTTCCTGAAAACTCCTGTAACTACAGGAGCGTTTTCAGTTAAGTTCAAGTAACCTTACTTATTTATAGATAAGTTTTTCACCTCTCAACCGCAAATTGTAAACTAATGGCGCGATTTTGTGGTTATATATATTCACTTACGCTCTTTTCCTTAATATTGCGCGAAAATTGTGTTAATAGCCCGAAAACTACAGCTGGGACTCTTATTAGCTTTCTCGTGGTTTATTTGTTTACCTCGAGAGTTTTCTAATGGCCATATGACGTCGCAATCATTTTCAAATTCTAAATCTGCCTTTTGTTCTTCCGCTCATGCAACGTCGACTGAACTACTTGCTTGACGTCCATATTCACTATTTTTGGGACCAATTTTTGCACGTGATTAAGTTCTAGGTCACATGTTTATATGCTATATTGGTTTTTGGTCTCATATTGATGCTCTAAATAGCGAAAACAAAAATAGCAAAAATTTAAGTTGTCGACACCCCTTTGGCGCCACATTTTGTAGGAGTCTGGGCGAGATTGATTCAGACAGCAAAAAATGTCCCTGTCTCTTCCAGTTTCCCAGAAAGTTTTGAAAGAGGCCGAGGCAGATTTGAACGGAAGACCACTGACATATTGCTTGAAACCTCTTATGAGCTTGAACCACCGGTTCTCAAACAAGGACTTGAATTTGATGAAACCCCGCTTGACCATGCCTGGACAAACTGGCGAAGCAGTATGTACCAAAACTCAGCCGAAGAACCAAGTGGCACCTGTCAAATGAAGAGTTGTCAGAAAATGATATTGTTTGGGTAATGAAAGGTTTCACTCCACGAGGAATATGTCCTCGAGGAAGGATGATATCAGGCATTATAGCCAGAAGCTTTCAGGTTCGAACAGCGGCTTGTGTATTCAATTTAGAATGTTAATATTAAATTACAATTTACTGCAAAGCTCCTTGACAATTATTTACCGGGAACGTACGGGAATCAGGCCCCTTTATTTTTCATTGTCAACCACCACCAATTTGTTTTTACCCACCATCAATTTTAGCAATAAGTGATTATCACAATCAACCAGACAATCAACTTTCGTCACTTGAAGTCATGTATTGTTTGAATTTTTATCCCTGTTTATAGCCAAGGTTATCCCGTTTTCAACCACAATTTATTAACTTATTGTATTCAATTTCGCTTGAACATCTTGTTTTTCATAATTACGCAATTGATGCTCTTAATTATGAGAACCACAAATTGAAAATGTTCAAATGAACTTGATTTGGTCGTCAAGACTTAGCCAAAAAAGCATAAACGTTTCTGACGCATCCTAGGTCAAAAGGTTCGTAAAAACTGTTCTACTCAAATTGTTTTTACGACAGGGGTGAAATTGGCCTCTAATCTAAAAAAAAGAACATTTCCTTTGGTACACATAAGAAATGCAAATGGTAAAAGAGGCAATGTAAAGTTAAGAATGAAACATCGTGTAAAATTATAAAATACAACTTTTAAAAAGTCAATTTAAGGTCCAACTGAAGTTTTCTATTCAACGATAAATTTTATTTTTCATGTAGATTTTTTGCGACAAAGTCAGAAAAATGTTTTTAAATTTTTCTGATGGAAAAAACGCTAAATCGTGTTTTTTTGCTAAATGCTGTTTCTCACGGCAAATTCACTGAATGTAGTTTCTCACGGCTATTTCTTCCATAAACCATCCAAAAAATTTCGTTGGGGGACAATTTTTTTTGTTTTTGTGAGACTTTTTGTGGCAAAAAATTCAAGTTTTTTTTGGATACGCCTAACGAGGAAGGGGACTTCTGAGATGACGTCGGGAACCTCGGGCGATCATCTCTTGGTGACGTCTGCAACCAAAAAAAGTAAGGCCTTCTTGATTGAGTGACGTCAGGAGCCCTCGAAATGAAATCTCTTCTTCTTTGGTGACGTCTGAGACCAAAAAATCGTCTTCGAGGGGGGGGGGGGCTTTTCTTGGTGCTGATGTTCTTGATTGCTGATAAAGATGTTGTGTAACTGGTGGTCAGATGGGGCTTTTTGCTCGGACAATCTTGGTACGGTTTTGTTGCCCTTGGGGGGTGTTACCCTCTTTGCTTAAAAAAAATTCTGTTTCAGAAGGTGGACTATGTTTCTTAATCACAAAGGTAGGTCTCCATTTTATGTAATGAATCAAATTTTCTAGACTTTTGGTTGCTCTTATTTGGCTGCGACTTTTTGTCGGATGTTTTCCGGAAAGAGTAACTTTCAGCTTTTTTTGGCGGTAGTTTAATCATAAGCGAATTTCATGCTTTCCTTGAGTTCCCAAGGTCATGGGGAACCTGTAATGAAAGAAACCTGTAATGAAAAGTAAACGCCCGCTGAAAGCTCTTTGCTGATAAAATACATAGAAATCTGTTTTCAAAAGGGTAACCATCTAAGATGTCTTCATTGTTAAATAAAAGGACTTGTACAAGGCTGTGCCTAGCATGGACAAACAGGTCACAGATATTAACTTCTGTAATTTTCTCATTAATTCTTTTTAAAAAACATCAATCGTAAAAATAGAAAAAAAGACAAATTCATCAAATGAGTGTTATTGAAATTTTTATACCAGTAAGTCTTTTAAAGCGCTATGTAAAAAAAACGAACAACTTTGTTTTAAATTGTCGTTGAACAAGCTTTAAATCATAGAATTTTTGCATTGCAACTATTTTCAACCACCAGGACAAAATTGATTCTTTTAAATTATTTGCTTCTAGACTGAAGAACAAGTTGCTTTAGAAATTTGTAACAAGGCAAAAAGGATTCCAAGTCCTATCAAAATTTCTGAGAAAAAGCAGTTGCGGAAATACAATTTTTTCTATTTATAACAAACAAATGCCACAAATCACCAAAAGATGAATGAGTTTCTTTAGAGCCACCATTGTTAAATGAAGTTTTTTAAACGAACAATCTCTCAAGGATAAAAAGATCAGCAGAGTTAGAAAAGCATGATCAGCAAAAATTATAACTGGATTCTATGGAAGCCAAAACGATTGGTTAACATTTGTCAACTTAATTAGGGAGTAGCTATTCACATTAGGTGTTTATTATACATGACGTGAAAGGAAACTGAAACTAAAGCTTATACTAACTACGCTAACACCAATTTATTACTGCCTCGTAAGCCAAAAATTTGACCGAACGAAGTATATATGATAGCTACAATTTTCTTCACCCGAATCACATGCCTGACATTTAAAACGACGCTGAGTAGACCAAATTAATGGCAACTGTTGTGACTATTAGACTGAAGTCGTAGAATGTGTATTTGAAAGTGTAGTCGGAAGATAAGACGAAATCAACTCGTTATTGAATCCTATTATTCTAACTTTTTTTGGGAATACTCTGTGTTTAACAATGACATCAAATAAACACAAGAGAATTGACAAAAACGGAAGTCTGTTAACAAATTTGTGATGTATATATCTAGAGCCAATCAAAAATTCAATTATTACAACTAAAACCACGTGACTAGAAGCATTAGAAGAGTATTAAAAACTACAAATATAAGTTAAAATTTCTTAATTTAGTCAAAACTAACTGACGTACAGTGTGTAAAAAGGCAGGACTCTTTGAACGGTAATTTAATCATCTTTTGATCTTCTTTCAGTAATATATTGTAATGATTTCCAGCCTAAATTAACTTGATTTGATGAAAAGAGAATTAAATTTGTTAATATCAAACTTTCTTTGTTAGGAAAGAGAACTTAAGCAAGCGAAACATTGTGAGTGGCAGCAAGTAAGCTTCTCTTTTTGGCTTTAACAAACCGTAGCATAGTTTTTTTTGGTGTTTTTGAGGCCACATGAAACACGAAACTTGCTTGTTAAATTATTTCAGAGCATTCAAGTCTGAGTAATGATTTGTTAGGTTTTTTCTCTATAATCAGTAAAGCAGATAGTACAGTTCATAAAAGTTAACAGCACAAACCTAATATCTGGACATTTTCGGAACCCTTTATACAAACTGGTCGATGCGAAGCTTCCTTTGTCTCTGATAGCAGAGCAGCTGTTACTTTTGATCTGCCAGTCGAATTAGTGAAATGCCAACTGCTGTACCATCTGATGAACAGAATGCCAACGACACTAACTAATGGAGATCTGGAAATCGAGAAAGTCAACAGCGAGTGTCAGCGAAGCAAATTGAAATAGTTAGTGCAAAAAATTAGTGAGTTTCCAAACTTGATCAAGCGGAGCAAAAGCGAACAGTAACCAGGCAATGAAAGGTTAATTAGCAGAGTTTGTAAGGAATTAGTCCAATATCAGCCAGCAGAAATCAAATACATTTAAAGTATGACGACTTATTAGACAAAGTTCAAACAAAACACCTCATTGACTGCCAAAATATGAGAGGACTCAGATAGACTCAGCAAACTGGAGGTTTTCTTAGATCAGATTGTTCACTTCTCGGAGAAATGAATCCGCAAGCAGCTGCCGTGTCAAAAAACTGGTCTCATACGCAGAAAACCTTATTGTAGAAACGTTAAAATAACCGAGGGAGTGCATGGCAGTTTTGGAAATTCGCCGTCTGGCGTATATAAGCATTGGCAGGATCCGAAAATCAATACCAGCATTGGAACTCAACTCAATCTGTGAACATTATGTTACAGATGTCTAGACAAACGACTTGCAATCGAAATTGATCGTAAGTTCAACGCGTGTGGTATAAATGGACGTACCAAGAAACACAACCATTTGCTGCATTTATAAAACAAAATGCACGCAGACAATCATATTTTCAAAGTAAGCACAGCAACAATCAACCAAGGAACAACATTATAAGATTTCCTCAGTTAGTCCTGTTCCAATACAGGACGGTAGCAGCAAGTTGAACATATATGCTTGCTTCGAGATGGATCAATTGTTTAATTATTCGATAAAACCATGCAAGAAAAAAACGAGCGCAAGGTATCAATGTTAAGGTAGACATAACTTAGATACTAAGACCGAAAGATATGAAGACAGAAAAGGTTTCAGTTTCTCTCTAAATAATGGGGTTATTTTGGAAGGCGCATTGGATCGAAGCGTTTGCACATCCGTCAGTCACTTTTGAAAATACATGGCTTGAGAGCTTAAACTCTTTGAGTGTTCTAGCCGAAAAAATTCAATGTGATGGAAGCTCAAATCATTTTTTTGCCAAGATGCTTATAAGCAGCTAAAACGCTCAATGGTCTGCAAATTAGGCACCGCTTGCCATTTGCCTTACAGAAGTAGTGAAAGTGGCTGAGAATTTTCAGACATAATGGGATGTAAAAAACTATGAATCCAAATAAAACGTCCTCGGTCAGTCAAAAAGAGAGTACGACGAATTTTACGGGCGAGCGGTACGATTTGGGAATGCTGTGGAGTGATCCACAGCCAAACCTACCAAACAACTACAGCTCAGCCCTGAGTCAGTTTTGCTCAGCGGAACAATGATTCCAAAGAGACCCAAACCTGAAAAGTTTGTATAAACAGTCACTTGATACAGATGTACAAAAGAGATTTGTACAGATATTGGACAAGTCCGAATTAAAACGAACCTTCGGGAAACAATGGCATTTGCCACACCATCCAGCACTAAACTTGAACAAGCCTGGTAAAGTAAAACGTGTTTGCAATGCCCCATCAAAGTAAAAAAAAAAGTTATGCCTAAGCGACTAGCAGGACCTGTTCCGCTACATGGGTTGATTGGAAGGACACTCAGATTGCGTGGGGAACTAAAAGCGCTGACAGCTGAAATCGAATCAATGTGTCTAAAAATGCAATATCCCGAACAGGATATAAATTGCTCGAGGTCGCCATTGCACAGGAGAACTAAAAAACGTGTTCAAATATAAGAATAGCAACGTCACGTGTATAGAGTAAAGTGTTTTTCAACTTGTGCGAACTAGGTTCTCAAGCGAGTGGGATTCTCGGCAATAAGGAAATGTATCCAACCGGAACGCGACAACTTCTACCTGGACAAATTTATCAAATCGGTAAGAACCCCCAGAAGAAGCAATGGAAGTCTTCAATCAGTTACAAGCTGTTCTCTCACAACGTGGATCTGACCTGAAGAAGTGAATAAGCAACAATGATGAAGTTTCTGCAGGAAACCCAGAAGGTTTGAAGTCAGTCAGCAACACGAAGCAAGTCGAACTCGGTGGGATCTTCAAGGCTTGGACTACAGGGAACCGTTACTGATGGTAGTCTTCAAATGTGTAGAGGTACCTACAAAGAAGGTGAAAGACCTATAATTCAGATGAAGATTCTCCGAATTGAATTTATCACTATTCCACGCGTCCGGATTGTTTGCCCCTTTCAATGTTCACATGAGATAACTTTTGAAAGTAATCTGGAAAAAGAATGGACAACATAGCGACAACGGAGTGGAGCCTTGTTAGGAAACTAAACTTCTGAGATTAAAGAACAACTTGCAATTGTAACTGAAACAACCATCAAAAGAAGGTACTTCAATACAGCCAGTGATAAAATTGATCGTCATGTTATGGCCAAAATCAGTGGACGATATTAAAGAAAAGTATCAAATCACAGCAAAATATTTTCTTTTTGGACAATTTCAAGAAATTGATAGAAACAACTGAAGAAGCAAACAAAGTTTTCAACTAGTTGTAATTTTTTCTCTCGAAGCAAGAAAGTGATTTGAAGAGGTGAATAAGAAACAACATGAAAGACAACGCAGTAATCTCAGACGGTTTAAAGTTGTAAAGCAGTACGCTTCTTTCAATTTGCTCAGTTCTGTGTTCAAATGAGACGACCTCTGAAATGCATCTGAATTAAGAATGGAAAACCATAGGACAATGATTTGGAGCCGTGACAAACTGAAACTCAAGTGTTTGCTGACGCATCTGAAGGTTCGTATTGTGCAGTGTTCTACTCACGATCACATCCGTAAGAATACATAACATTTTTTATTGGAAAATGCAAAACTGCCCAGATGAGGCATCTTTCAATATCGCGATTGGAATTTCAAGCAGCAGTCATAGCAATGAGATTGAAAGAACAGATAGACAAGGAACACGAAACGATTTTGCATAGTGGCAATTTTTGTTCGGACTCCACTACTGATTGGCAGTGGATACACAGCTTTCCCATCGTACAAATCAAGTGTTTGCGGCCCATTGAGTAGCTTAGATACTGGATACAACCGATGTTTCACATTGAAAACGTATGAGTGGTATGAAAAACCCAGCGGACATTGACAACAGGGTGATCATCTTTGAGGAACTCATTAGAAGTGCGTGGCTCACTGAGCCGGCCGCCTTCAAGCGACCAGAAAATGAATGGTCAGAGCAATTGAACCTAATCTTTACCTAAGATGAGAGAAGATACCCTCTTGAGCCGCCCTGAAACAGTCTGAAGAAAAAAAGGCATTTTTCATTGATAGCGGTTTGGTAACTTTAAATGTCTAGTGAACACATTGGCATACGTGCAGCGAGCATTGAGCAAAAACAAACCAGCAACTTGTAATCAGCGTTGATGACAGAGAAAGAGCAAATGCAATCCGCTTCAAACTATAGCAAGAATAAATTTCCGAGGAGATGAAGTCAATAAAAACTGAAAATTAAAATCCAAATAGCAACAAAAATCTGCAGTTCTCATACTCCTATCGTTGTCGCCACTCAGTTACAGAAAAACTGCGGGCATAAAATTGGCAAAAGAGTACAGCATGTCTAAAGTTTTTGAGTCAGCGGTACAAAATGGGAACGCTATGGAGTGAACAATAGCCAAACGTGCCCAACAAATACAGCTCAACCTTGTGTCAGCTTTACTCATTATGGCAAAGATTCCAAAGGAAAAAAACCAGAAAAATTGTAAATCAAACGATATCTGCTGATTTTGAAAAATGCTTCATCAAAATAATAGACAAGTCAGAAGTGGAAAAAACGTATGGGAAGAAATAGTATTTGCCACAACATCCAGTGCTAAAACCCGAACAAACATGGCAAAGTGAGACATTTTTGCTAGGCCCAACGGCAAGAATTGATCGGCACAATGTTCAGATTTTTCGAAGTAGCAAGAGCCCTGACAGTCAGCATCAAACAAACACTTTACAAAAGAGCAGAACATAGGTTTATTAAGGTTTCTGTGGCGTCCAAAAACTAACGGATCTTTTACAATACACGAATATCAGGACCACGTTTTTGGATTTAAACTTCTGTGTAAAATTCGCGCTCAAGCGTGTTGAAACAATATTGAAGAATTGTATCCAATCAAACCCGAAACATACAAAACAATTTCTATGCGGACAGGTTCTCGAAAATGGTAGAAACACCTGATGAAGCTATCAAAAGTTTTCTCCGATTGCAATCCCTTTTCTTGAAAATCATATCTCGTGATTTGAAGAAGTTTAAAAGGAACAGCAATGAAGTTACCGCAGCAGTTCCAGAAAACTTGAAATTGATCGGCAATGCAATTTGTTCTTTGCTCAGTTCAGTGTTCAAACAAGGCGACCCTTGAAGGGCATCTGGAATCAAAATTGATAACTTTAAGTCAGCGAATTGGAGCCTTGTGAAACAACTACTTCTTATTTCAAAGGATCAATTTCAAATTGTAGCTGAAACAAGCATGGATAGAAGGCACTACGGCAGTGACAAACCCGAACCTCAACTGTTTGCCGACGCATCTGAAAACACGAAGTGTGCGCTGACCTATCACAACCGAACGAATAATTAGCTGAATTACCACTTGCCACTGCAGAGTAGCGCCAGTGAGAAATTTTTCAATACCACAATGGAAACTACAAATGGCAGTCACGGCAATAAGGTTAAAAAACATTTAGTTGTAGATCACGTGATTACGCTATATAGTTGCAGTTTTCGTTAAGATTAAACTATTGTATTGTAAGGGATACAAAACTCCCATCGTAAGCAGCAAGTGTTTGTGGCCAATGAAATATTAGATGCAAATGATATTCCGCATTGAAAACCTGTGAGAGCAATCAACGACCCAGCGGCCGTTGGCAATAGAGCCATCAACAGTGAGGAACTCAAGAGAATCTAATTGTTCTCTGAGCTGGCCTGTTTAAAGCGATGTTGAATAGCCGGAGAACTTTTCTTTGCCTCAGGTAAGAAGAATATGCCCTCGTCAGTCTCCAAGGTACAGGCTGAAAAAAGAGAAAACAGTTTTTCAGCAGGAACGATTTATTGTTTTTAATAGGCTAGTGAAGACAGTGCCATACGTGCAGCGAGCATTGAGCAAACAGACATCAACAACACTTGTAGTAGTGCTGGAGAACGAGAAAAACAAAATCAATTATCTTCGAGCTATTGTAGCAACAAGAGTTTGCTGAAGAGATGAAATCTCTCTAAAAACAAATGGAGCTTCTAAAAAGCAAGAGAAGATATTTAGTCCCTATCTTTCCTTCATGAGGAAGGACTCAATTGTGGTAAAGGCAGCATAGGCCTTCAGTGTAAGCCATCAAATGTTGCTATGGATGAAACATCCTGTCGTGGAGACATTCATGCAATGATATGCATTCAACATAAGTGCATTGAGCATGTAAGAAATCTTGTTTAAAATCTGATGTGGAAAAATCAGGTATTGGTGTGTTTTATGCAGAAAAAGAGGAGCACAAACAATAGCACCCGTAATGTCTCAGTTACCCCAAAAACGTTTGTTTGATTCAACAGCCGTTAAAAAGTTTGCAATGGACTACATTGGTCCTTTCGCCCTTATTGCACAAAGTATAACCCAGGCTCATTGTCTGCAAAAACGCGAAACAAACTGTTGGAGATGAACAAGAATTTTTTGAGGACATTTCGTCATGGATCAAGGAAGAGATCGAGGAGTAACTAATTCAATGGGAATCAGAAGGATGTTCAACCCAACCGCAGCACCTCACTCCAAGGTGTATGGGGAAGATTTGTTGGAAATTACAACAAAGCAATGCATGCAATGCTGGAGAACAGATCCATCAAAGCGAAGAAGACCGGCTTTAAACTACGATTTGTATTGTGGAACAAACATCAAACACAAGACCGTTGACAGCGGTCAGTGGAGATGTTAATGACATATAAACATTGACTCCGAATCAATTTTCGCTTGGCAACAAGATTGCTCGCTAGGCCTATCTACTGTTCTCAGAAGAGTTTGTTGATTATCGGAAGCACTTTCGACAAATTCAAACCGATGAAAATTTCATTTGGGATTGATTTTGTAAAAAATTTTTGCTCGCCTTTGGTATTTGGCAAAAATGGTGATCAACGGTGAACAAAAATCTTAAAGATGAAGTTCTTTTGTGGTTTTTTTAAAAGGATCCATCAGAAAGTATATTTTAATCTGGGTGAAGTTACTGAAAATACCAATGGGTCTGTCGGTCTGATTCTTTTGTTCAAATCACAAATAATTACTACTCCCATACTACAAAACGAAAATGGCGAGGGGAAACAAGGCCGGGGAATTCGTGGTCCAGTTTCTTGAATGAACACTCTCAAGGACAAAATGAACAGAGGAGAGTTCTATCGAAGATAAATTGACTAATTCATTTTTGTCAACTTCAGAAAACTAGTAACTTTTTGATTACGAAATTATCATACATGAGGTGAACCAGAAATTGAAACTCGAACTAACATCACTAATACCAAATCATTTTTGCCACGTATGCACAATTTAAGACTGAATAAAATTCACATTAATCATTTAAAATAGCTATAGTTTTCCCTTCTGGAATCGACCGCTTAAACAGTAGGTGAACTCTGAGTAGACCAAATTGATAGAAACTGCCGCAAATTTTGCACGGAAGTTACAGAAAATGTTTTTGAAGTGTATTTGAAAATGTATTTGTAAATTAGCTATGGTTTTTTTCATCGCAAATCTGACGCTTAACAATTACGAGAATTGCAATTATACCACATTAATACATTCTGCTGCGGCTTGTGCATCGAAGTCGTTGAAATTTTTTTGAGACTAATTTTGGAAGAAAATACGGAATCAACTTAATATTGAAAATACGAAATTAACTTAATTTTTCTTTGTAATACTCTAACATCCACTGGAGTTTTCTTTTATTGCTTTACATTGCTACTACTCAACCAATGAAATCAGACTTAAATCAAAAGTAACATTACGGAAGGATTTTCACATTCAGATGGCATCTTTATCTACAGCCAATCAAAGACTCGGGTTTTACTTGTAAAACACGTGACTAGCAGCACAAGTGGAGCTTGAAAACTACAGAGGATCAATTGAAAGTTGATAATTTGGTCAGTTTTGATTGACACAGTGCTCGTAGAAGCACAATTCTTTGAGCGGTAACATAATTATTACTATGTTTTGTTTCTGTAAATCAATTTTGTTACTGTTTGACTTTTGTATCTTTGTGTTGTTCGCTGTCATGTTTTCTCAAGTTTGAATCTTTACGTTCGTAGTGATTACCTTGAAGGCTTTGCCCATGTATTACGATTGGGTATAAACTAGGAGAGGTAGCGCCTCCAACGCACTTTACCCAGTATACTAAAAAATTTGTTATCCTGACACATTTGAAGCCTCAGAAGGGAGTTGGGGGGGGGGGGGTTGTGAAGTTTTCCTTGTCTTTGATAGAATTGCAGCCATTTTTGGGACTGATAAGAATACAAACGTCTAGATACATGAGACAACCTGTTTTTGCATGATCACTCAGATTAAAAGAGTTTTTTTTTAACTGTATAAAGAAATCTTTGTAAACGAAACATCAAAACAGAAAGACCAAGAGGCTCACTTATTATGGAGCAAAAGTGCAAGTTAAAAAAACTGAACTTAGTCCATTTTATTCTTTCAAAAATACTATTTAAAATATTTTATGCAAAACCCAGATCAGGCTTCCAGTTGTCTTGCAAATTTACGTCCAAACCAGGTCTATTTTCCTGAAAACAATAGCAAGCAAATCAACCAGAAAAAACTGCAGCGAACGGCAAACTTGGAATTCCAAGAACAAAACAAATGAACTAATTCGCATTTCCCTAAAAAAGGTTGCAGAAGATATTCAATTTATTGATCCCATTGATGGTGTATTTGTTGGTGTTTTGGTGAATATATATATATATATATATATATATATATATATATATATATATATATATATAGACTTTTTTTGCAGGACATAATTTTCAGTTGTAGATGCAACAGACTTCCAAGAAAGCTAGAGCCAATTATATACCTCAGGTTTTATGTATTTTTTTTTATTAAAAAGCCGCTTTCTTGGAGAATTCATTGGGCTTACATCTTATAAATCAATCTGATTTTTCGGGCAGTGTTTATTTTCATTTGAAACAGAATTATCAAATGAAACAGAATTTGACACGCCCCCCCCCCCCCCCCAATCTACCCCTCCATCCAGTTTTTTTTAGAACTTTATTTTTTTTTCAAATGGCGATGAAATTCATATTTTTCTAAAATAAATCATGACTAATTTCTTGGAGCTTGAACTGATGGCGCTCTTTCTTTGCTACGATCGGTAAGCAATAAATGAAAATTTTGCTGAAGCTGTATATTTCCCATTTTTTGGATAAGTTTTGGAACAATCAAATGACTTTCGTAGGCTCACCAAAATTTTGTTAATATTTTTGCACATTTTTATCATCTGCATTTAGTTTAAGTAATGCCAAGTGCTCCTGGCCCTTGAACTGATTAGCCACTGGCCACTATATTATGTCAACAATGATCACTAAACATGTATTCTTGTACAGGAATGTATAAGTAAACACAATGTGTAGACACACGTCAGCCCAGGTGTTGTTTTTCATCCTGTAATTTTAAGATTACTTTACAGATTAGTGCAACTTGATCACACTCACGTCGAATTCATAATTGACATCTAGTTTTGACCTTTGAACGCTTAAAGTGGGTTGTAAAAGAGTTAAGTAGGTTAAATTGCAATATTGGGTTCTAAAATGGTTAAAAGTAATTGTATATGGACGATATATGTTCGACAGTATTTTCATGCAGTCAGAATTCGGGATTAGTGGTCGAACTATTTCAGGCGAACCGTGTCCAGAATTTCGGGAGTTCAGCGGACCTGCTTTCGTGCTTTCATGTCCAGACTATCGTGTGCTTTTCCGTATTTCCAGACTATGCAAATTTGAACGCAAGACACCCCGTCATGGGTTCATCTGGGTCTGGACATGTCCACTTTCCGTCTGGGACCTCAACCTGGGACGCTTTGAACTGTGATATAATACGATTTCAGAAAATATAATTAGAACGGCAAAAATTAAGACAAAGAAAGTGATTAGGTAAAATATGTCAAATTGGTTCACAAAAGAGGGTCAGACTAAATTCACGACCAGGAGGGAACAGTTGCAATTTTTTTTGAGGGGGGGGGCAGGAGGATGTAATATTAGGGTGTAAATTGAGTGGAATTTCTGGATTTCATTCGATCAATTACCTTGGTAGGCGATTCTATGTAAAAAGTTAGTCGGGTGGTAATGAGAGGTATTCAGATGTAGAGTTGGCGGTGGGAATCAGATGGGTGGATTTTTAGAAATAACCCTCTTTCTTTCCCTACCTCCATTGAAATTTTATATCAATACATGGCCGAGGTGTTCCCCAGGGGTCAACGTATTGTTCTGTAGCGGTCAATATATTGTCGAATATATTGTCTTCTTCCGGCCAATTTTGTTTGAGGACAGATCATTCGACCGCAAACAATAATGCTTTTAAATGGATCAGTGCTATTTTTAAGCAAAACTTGCGGTACTGTGTGAAATAATAATAATAATTTTGGTTCCTGCGTAATCGCAGCTGAACAGCATAAGGCCTACAGTAGCGTGTTCTCAGTTGTCCTTTTTCTTATTATTCCCCACATTTCAGACTGATCTTTTAAACCTGCGGTACTGTGTACGGCTGAAAACAGTCACAGGATCAAGCTATATGACCAGCAAGATATCATCAAAAGTTCTACAATTGGATTGTGTTTCAAGCTTTCTTAAGACAATCTTTTTTCTAAAACCTTTATGAGTCAAAAGTTTGAGCCAAAACTCTTTTCTCCAGAGAAATTTTTTCATAAACAACTAACACTGCGTGTTTTTTTTGTGGCAAAAAAAACAACTTGTATACAATTTTTACCATTTTTTTCTCCTTTATTCAGGTAAAATTCCAGTCGAATTGCAGGGAACATCAGGTGTAATGCGGGTTGAAACAATTTGCCTGAACGATTCGGGTACATTCTAGTGTTTTTATTTCAAGTAAATTTACCTGAAATTTATTTAGACTGAAGCTACCCCCATAATCCGATTGACAATAAAGTTAGGTCTGCAGGATGACAGCTGGCCAGACCGACTTGAGACGTCGACAGGGGTGCAGTGCGACCAATAATTGCCTTAGAAAAAATTTTAGTCGGGCCATCCATCTGGCCAATAGCAGTTCCGGCTTGTTCGGCTGACCAATACCTACTTTTCGGTCTATTCGGTCTGGTTAATACCCACATTTTGGTGTGGTCAGTCTGGCCAATACCCATATCCAAAGTTAAGAGGTCCAGCCAAAGGAAGAGCCGGTCCCCTGCAAAATGTATAAATGTGTGCGGCGTTGACTGTTTTCCAGAAAAAGAGCCGGTTCTTGCTAACCAACGCCTTTATCTAGCTGATTAGACTACTTCATCAAATAAATTTCCGAAATTCTTTTTTCGACAAAAAATTTTTAAAGAAGTTTTCGTTTTCAGATCGCGTTCAAAAGAGTGGAACATAAACTTATAATTTTTTGGATGCTCCCATATGTTAAAGTGGGTTCGGCCAATGATCTGGCGTAGACTCTGTTCAATTTAGCCTGGTCTGGAGAACGCTCTGACCCATAGCCTGTTTAGTCTTGCCATTTGTCTGCGCGAGATTCTGTTTCGTTTGGTATCTCCCTGTCCGTGACCCAAGTCGGTATGGTCAATACTTGTCTATCGTCGTGGACCTCATACTGGGTTTTAATGTAATTTTCCAGGGTTTAGGAATCTACTTATGAAAAAGTGTCGACAAAAAAGTGTTATGAAAGATGATGCTCGACTGAGATCTGATATGGTCCAAGAAACGACTTGAGCTGGACTTTAGTGGTCACCTTTAGCTTCACTTTAGCTCAACGAAAAACTTTGGTTCTGGTCTTAGTTTGGATCTCTAATTTAGCTTCACCAAAACTTCACATTCACCCAAAAAATTTACAGGTACCTTGAGAGTCTAATAATGTATATAACGTAATCAATGGTTGTAATTCTTCAAGTTCCCAATGTGCGAGTTTTTTAATTTCATAGAATGCTTAAAAGCAGTTGGTCGCCTCTTCTCAAATACATACCTTCTCTAATACATGGTAGGAAACAAGCAGTAGGTCGCTTCAAAAATGACACATTGGCATTATTACCTGCTCTCTGGGAAAAAATCTTTTAACAACGAGAGTCACTGTGACCGATTAAATTAAAGTGTCCGGTACAATACTAACCGATTTGATTTCTAAAACTGCAATTACGCAAAAGAAACCGTTTTTACATACGTGGAAAAATCTTGCAAAAAAGTGCAAGAGGCATATATTTAATTAAGTCCACTCCTGAAATGTATCAAATAAAGCAAATTTAATCTATAATATTTTCGGCTTTTTGAATGTATTCGTAAAAATTGGTGACAGGCGTTGAAATGATCAGTGATCAGGCAATAAACTTGTCAAAAGAAACGTCGAAATCTTTTGTTGCTATCTTCGTACCACTATTTATGTCTTGCCTTAGATATGTTGACTTCGGCTTGGTTGTTTTGCAGCCTAAATGAGCCAATGATGCGTAAAAAGTTATTATCGTCAGTTTCGGATCAGTACATCAAAGTGTGACAAGAAGGTCTCAAGCAAGTACTCATTTTTGAGTAGGAAAGTCCTTTGCGATTGAACCTTGTATGCAATGAAATTTTTGTCTAAAAGTTCAATTCTTCTTTATCTTACTGAGCGAATAGACTCTATTTTTTATGTGAATGAAAATTTTTCAATTGATTTTTAGATACTTCAAGTAAAATTTTAAAATTTGAGTTTACACCTAGTTATAGCAGAAATGAGCCAGTTAAGTGCACTTCTCTCTGAAGTCAAAAAAGAGATGGCAAAACATGATGAGAGAAATTTCATTCAAGTTAAAAGCAAACGCATACGCACCAGAAATCATATAACTACGAACCCTGAGCCAAACAGACCAGTAATAGTTTCAATAAATCCAAGTCCAACTCAAATCCATTTTGCAAGTTCTATGAAAAACACGTTTCCTCAACTCAATTTTCAAATCATCGGAGAACTGCTAAATATCAGTGACTTCTTTATTCAGCCTGAAGACCAAATATCAAAAGAATGTTTGGCGAATACAACAAACATTTAGCTCGTTTTTAGCAACTATAGTAGTAGGATAGCGAAGTGTATGCGATGTGCGCGTTAACATTTTGTAAAAAGTTGTATTGAAACGAAGAAAGCAAATTCTGCAAACTGTCAAGATTCCTACGAAATGGTGTACAAAGGTTGTCCGATTTATCAAAACGCCGGGCCATAATAACAAAACAAAAACAAGAAACACAACGCTCAAAAGCCATTGTAAAAAACGTGGAGAGTGCTCCAACGCTCAGTCAGTAACCACGGCAAAAATTACCCCCTGTCGCGGAAGTTCGGAATAAAATTAAAGCCAATTTCAGAAAAATTTCCTATAGTGGTGTATTTAGCATCGCCAACAACAGTAAATGAGAGTCTTGACAGCGATACTGGTCCTAAATTATGTTTTCAACATACATACACAAGTTGAAGTTTCCCAATTTGGCAGATGACATTGAACTGTTTTACAAATCAGTCTCCAGTCAATTAATAGAAAGCAAACTCCAAGCATCACTGGATAGAATTGTATTATTGTGCACAAGCAAAAAATCAAAGTAAAAGCCTCAAGAACAAAGCAAGAACAACAAAAAGTAGACATTAAATGAGCAGCAATCAATTCCAGGAAAATTTAACTACTAAGCTCTTAGGAATCAAAATGATGGGACACCTCAATGAGCGAACACGAGGATGTTCAAGCTGCGATGGTTAGGAATTTTGAAAATTGACTGCAGAAGTTGACTATAGCTGCATAACTCCCCGATTAGACCAATATTTCTATATGCAAACATTTGCCGGCTCAACTAATCATAAACAGCCATTTCAAACTTGCAAAAAACACGAAATAGTGCACTCAGAAGTTTTCTAAGAAACCTCGAAGTTGCAGCTTTCAAACAGTAAACAAAGTATCAAAATTTTTATCAAAAGAGAACGTCAAATTAGTTGACCATAGATTACATCAAACGAGCACAAAAAGACAAAACTGAATGAATCGTGCACCTCATAAAAAAGAAAAGAATAATTCTCAGGAACTCTCCCAAAAAAGCGCTAGACCTTCTAACTGAGTGAATGATCAAATTACTACCAATTTCCCGTACTACCCTACTACCCTACAAATTACTACCCTACTACTTGTAAAACGTTTCTGTGCATTTTTTTTTCTTATTGAATAATCAGTGGTCATCGATCAATACCCAACGCATTCTTTAGCTAAAGGTTTAACTACTAAGCTCCTAGGAATCAAAATGATGGGACACCTCAATGGGCGAACACGTGGTTGTTCAAGCTGCGATGGTTAGGAATTTTGAAAATTGACTTCGGAAGTTGACTATTGCTGCATAAGTCCACGATTAGACAAATATTTATATGCAAGCATTTGCCTGCTCAACTAATCATAAACGGCAATTTCAAACTTGCAAAAAACACGAAATAGAGCACTCAGAATTTTTCTAAGAAACCTCGAAGTTGCAGCTTTCAAAAACTAAACAAAGTATCAAAATTTTTTCAGCAGAAGAGAAGGTCAAACTAGTTGACCCTAGATTACATCAAACGAGCACAAAAAGACAAAACTGAATCAATCGTGCACCTCGTAAAAAAAGAAAAGACAATTTCTCACGAACTCTCGCAAAAGAGCGCTAGACCTACTAACTGAGTGAACGATCAAATTACTACCAATTTCCCGCACAGCCCTACTACCCTACAAGTTACTACCCCACTACTTGTAAAACGTTTCTGTGCACTTTTTTCCTTATTGAAAAATCAGTGGTCGTCGACCAATATCCAACGCATTCCTTAGCTAAAGGTTTAACTACTAAGCTCGTAGTAATGAAAATGATGGGACACCTCCATGGGCGAACACGCGGATTTTCACGCTGCGATGGGTAAAAGTTTTGAAAATTGACTATGGAAGTTGACTATTGCTGCATAAGTCCACGATTAGACCAATATTTCTAAAGGCAAACATTTGCCGGCTCAACTAATTATAAACAGCCATTTCAAACTTGCAAAAAACACGAAACAGAGCACTCTGAATTTTTCTAAGAAACCTCGAAGTTGCAACTTTTAAAAACTAAACAAAGTATCTAAATTTTTTTTTAGCAAAAGAGAACGTCAAACTAGTTGACCAAAGATGACATCAAACGAGCACAAAAAGACGAAACTGAATCAACCGTGCACCTCCTTGAAAAGAAAAGACAGTTTCCAGGAACTATTGTAAAAGAGCGCTAGACCTTCTAACTGAGTGAATGATCAAATTACTACCAATTTCTCGTACTACCCTACTACCCTACAATTTACTACCCTACTACTTGTAAAACGTTTCTGTGCATTTTTTTCTTATTGAAAAATCAGTGGTCATCGATCAATACCCAACGCATCCTTTATCTAAACGTTGGGACCAATTTTTTGATTAGCAAGCCTCGGAAAACCTCAAGAATCCGAAGTTGCCCGTCTTTTTCGCAGCTTTAAAATGCACTTCTGCCGTTTCAATGCACCGTAAGACTACGACAGCCATCCAATATTAACCCCTAAAAAAGCGGGGGTTTCCCCCGAATCAGGCCTGGTCACCCAATGGAGGTGTGAGGCCATCTCAGAGGGAGGTATCATAGGATTGTTGAGCATAAATATCATGATGATCTCCTGAAAAATGAAATTTAACAAAAGAGCAAATTACGAGATAAGGTGAACCGATAATCTCAAGAGTAGATGCTTTATAGATTCAGAGCAAAAAATAAATCATTCAATTCAGAATTTGCAATAAATAGAAAAGAAAACTGTCGGGCCTGCAAATAGAACGTGAGCAGTACGAAATACCATTACGCATAACAAACTACTATTAACAACTGCAGTCGCGGCTAACCAGATATGCACAACGGCAAGAAAGACCGATCACGAAAAAACAGAAAAAAACATCCTCGGTGTCTAAAAGGATTGAGTATTCCCGAAACAGTACAGAGTATAAACGCAA
Source organism: Convolutriloba macropyga (assembly GCF_964194025.1). NCBI lineage: Eukaryota > Metazoa > Xenacoelomorpha > Acoela > Convolutidae > Convolutriloba > Convolutriloba macropyga. Next base: position 56,057,981 of record NC_134474.1, on the reverse strand, counting down.
CAGCTGAAAAAAACATAATTATTCAAAACTTTTTAAACTACTTTTGCAATAAACTTGATTGTTGACTATTTTACTTCAATTTCATCCATTTCATACATGCTGGGCTTGTTTGTGTTGCACTATGTGATTGAAAATATGATTTTGAACTCCATTTATTGACGATTATTTTTTTTAAATCAGCAGTAATGGTATTTCAGGAAAAAAACGAAATTCACATGTCAAGAAATTTTATCATCTTAGGGATTTTTGCACTTCTCAAAAAAGACATGAAATTAACAGACCATCCGTAAAGTCAATGAAATTGCGGAACTATTCCATTTGTGCCCCCTCCAGTTTAATGGGCGCCTATTGTATGCACTCCCAGACAAACGTGTTATATTTTTACATAATAATTTACTATGTAATGGCACGTGCCCTCTAAGAAGGGGGCGCATAACGTACGGGGGGTCACAAACGGAAAAGATCCGAAGTCACTTTTGTGGAGTGGGTTTTTAGATGCGCATTATAGTCAGCGTCAAACTCTTAAAGACTTTAGTTACCCTGAACGGTAAAAGGAAGTTAGCGCCCCCCTCCTAGTTTCGCAAATTAGAGATATAATTTTTGTCGGCAATATTACTGCAACCGAAACCACGTTTCGATTTTCAGAAAAAAACGGAACGTTCACTTACCAGTAAAGCTAATGTAAAATTGAAGAACTCCATAAAAGTTTTACAATCAAAAAAATGTTGTCTTAAGATATGGTATGCTTTCAAGTTTGTTCAATTATGGCTAGGCTTCCATTTGTGCTAAGAGATGTGAGAGAAATATTGTGAATAAATTGTAATCTTGTGTTAGTTTATTTTACTGCGAAATCTTGATTGATTGAGTTCATCAACTTTACTTTGGCATTTCTGGTAAGTGGATGTCTTGTTTCGTCTGGTTTTCGTAACTAGGCGAAAACACTAGTGTTGGGGATCAATGGTGTAAAAAGACGACTTTAATTCTGAGTAGCATTGCCTCAAAAATTGATTTTTTGTTCCGACCCTCTTGAGGGGGGAGGAACTATATACTCAACTGGGTTTTTTTTTGTTCCGTGAATTTTCGCCGCTCGATATATTCATCGTAGAGAGTTGAGACTGGTATCATTAGAAAGCTCGTCCAGCGTAGAATATGGAATTAAAAAGATTTTTTTAATTTTCGTTTTCTGCAGGGAGTTAACGAGGCTTAAACTTCTGAGAAAAGAAGAGTGAATTCACGTTGTTTTTATTCACATTTTCCGGAATTTTTGCCTAAATTTTCGTCAATTTTGCTAAAATTTGTTATAATTTTTAAGAATAGTGTCGTTGATTTTATTTTTGAAGACGAACAAGCATTTTTGATTGTTTTGATTTAATTTTTTGGTCAAAAAATCTGGATAAACATTTCAAAATTTAGCCTTTTTCATCAACAACAGCACGAAATAAGCTACTTTAGTCCACTTTGATTAAATTTGCCTACAGTACACCCCCAAACAACACTCATACAATCTTTGTAGACTCAGAGGGGGGCTATTTCTACTTCAGAGTCCGCACAGAGTGCCTTGTAGTTAAAACTTTGCCGTTTTTTGCTAACTTTACTCGTTGATTATCAAAAATGCAAAATTTATTTTGAGTTTCAACTTCGAAATTATCTATATCTACACCATTCGAAAAATCAATTGTTCTTAACGGACAATAAGTATTAACAGGGGTAGTTTTGGGCCATTCTTGGACTGTTACAATCCAAAAAAAATCGGGTTGTAATCAGTCGGTCTTTTTTTTTTTAAAAAAAGACTTTTTTTTAATAATAAAGAACAGAACATATCAAATCAAAGCTCAGGAGTGATAGGTCCAACCAATTCGCTTGCTAAACAGCTCCAGGCTAATGCATTTAGTTTTTTAATTGAAAGTTTATGGTCCTTTCTTTTTTAAAAATAATTGACTTTTCAATAAATAATGGCTTAATTAACTTTTCCTCTATTTTTTTTCTTAATTTGTTCAACTTCCAGCTTAGTGTCAGCAAAAAAAGACTGCTTCTTCTTTCTACTGAGTTAACATTTATTCTCGGTTGCAGTTTTAAGCCTGAAATTATTGTTTTCTGGCTTTGATACTACAAGATTTTAGATTTTTGTTTGTTTTGATAATTGCCAGTTTTTCACGTTTTCTAATTTTGTCACATTATCACATTATTGACAGTTCTCATGTCACCTTAATAGCATTCAAATTAAAGCACAATTGAACATATTAAAATCCTGAAAGATATAAATCATCGTTTTAATGGCCTCGACGCCTCTTTCTTGAAGAAATCAATTGAATTTTTTAATTTTGTCTTAACTGTCATTTATACTTTGTCGTTTCGGTCGTATGAAATTTCCTGTATAGTGATAGCTTTCATTGGCTTTTCATGGAGGAATAGAAAAACCGATATTCTGATATTAGCAGATAGCTGATGGCTTTTATGACTTTTAAACCCATCGTTTTCCAAAATTAAAAAAAACTTTTTTAACTTCGCAATTTTGTTCTTTTTATGTTTCTTTTTGTTACCTAATCTCGTTAGTTGATTACAGGTCAAATATGACATTATGGGTGTCAAGGGAATAAAAGGGATTGGTGTCCCAAAATCTTTCTTTTAAAGATTTTGTTATGACCTTACTGGCTTCGACACCGCTTTTTCACAAAAAAAAATTAAATTAATTTGATTTTTGTCATATTTGACGTTCTTTTTGTAGATGCAAGAAATATTCTGGATAATTACAGGTCTCGAGGGTTTCCTTTTCATGAAACAACGACGATATTTAAATAGCTCTTTTTGTAATTAATGCCTTTCATGACATTGAATGTAATTTTGTTTCGAAAAAAAAAATTAAAAGTATTACATACTTTAGCACTTCGCTTTTTTGTCTACTTGTTACCTAGTCTTACTAATGAATGGCCACGTACTAAATTATAGCTGTTTGAAGAAGGCGCAATCAAATATATTTTGAGTGCCAAAATTTGGCTTGACGGTTTTGACAGCGTTTTCTGGTAAGTTTCAATTGAAATTTTGTTTGTTCTTTGTTGTTCTTTTTAGCCGCTCTAAAAAATGAATAAGGTCAGGTCCTAATGCCCTTCTATAGAAGCAGTGGTAATCGCAAATTTGTGGTAATATTAATTTATTCCTAATGGTATTTATTACTTTGAAGTTAATTGTTTCAAAAAAATAAGTTAATTTTTTTTACTTTTCTGTTTTTGTTCTTTTTTGTATAATTGTTACCAAACCTTTTTATGGACTGGTCGCATATGTTTTCTGGTGATTTATAAGTTATTTTTGTTTAGTTTCAGGTTTATCTGACGGTATGTTGACTTTGTTATTAAATTTAGTTTTTAAGAGGGACATAAATTTTTTGATGTAATTAATGTTTGTTGTTGTTGTTGTTGTTTGATTTGACATATTACAGCAATCTAATGCATCAATTTTTACTCCACTGAGTTATTTGTTTTGGAGGTTATCTTATCGTTCATACAGAATTTTTTGAAAAAGACTTGGGCTTTTTTGGGATTCGCAAAAAATAATTTTTGGGTTTTTCTATCTGTTCCTCATTTGGTAGACAATTATGCCAAAATTGTGGATGGGCGGGGTCGGAACCTTATGTGCCATTGCACATTACCGAGCCGCCTTGTTTCTTTGTAAATTTAGATGGGGGGGCTAACTTACTTTTGCCGTTCAGCCTATAATGAGTCATCATTTGAATCGAGAGCGTTGCATATAGTATGCCTGATAATGCCTTTGAAAAAAATATAATATGCATGATGTTTTTACTGTGAAACTATTCCAGCTAAATATTTTAACTATGCATAAACTATAATTGTCTATAACCAATTCGTTTTTTCGTAGGTTTATGGCGTCTTTTCCGGGATCTCTTCCATTTGTGCCCCCCCAGTACGCTATGCTCCGCACAATTACACAGCACGTGTTATTTTACATGGTCGATCTATTCTCTTCCCCCCCAGTGTTTTTTATGACCCCCAGTTACAAATTATATGTTTTTATATAGCTTATTACTGTGTAAGAAAATAGCACGTGTGCCTGGGGGTCATAAAGGATTTATGCTCACTAAGCTAGGGGGGGGGGGGGGGGGGGGAAACAGAATAGATCCTACATGGTATATCATTATGTAAAATATGGCACGTGCGTCTGGGGGAGCAAATAATATGCCCCAACCAAGCTGGGGGGGGGCACAAACGGAAAAAATCCTTTTTTCCATTATGGTGTCTTAACATAATCGGGGGCGAAAATTTTGTGGGGAGGCTATAAGGGGGAGGCTATTTTCGAAACAACCCATTATTTTCAGGAATACGTCTACTAAAAATTATAGCTCCCCCCCCCCCATCTTAGAGGTCAGATAATATATAACCCCCCCCCCCCCCCCCCCCAATAACGGGGGGCTGTAAATATACCATGATGGGGACTGCAATTTCATGGGGGGGGGCAATAATGGGGAAAGACCCTTTAAGCTTATTTGGTCACAAAGGCGGCGACAGGTGACAACTCTATACAGATTTCATTGAATGTTTTTGCTTTAGTATTTCATTTTTTGTCGGAAATAATCTGATTCATTGGTTCACTAAGAATACAGATTGCTTCACGTGCGTTTTTATGTGTTCACGATTTAGTATGTTCGTTTCAACGCATCTGCGTTTAAATTGAACATTCATCTTATGTTTTTGTATTATTTGTTCAGCAAAATGCACCTACAATGCTTAAAATGATTAAGGAAGCGCTTTTCATTTCAAAAACAATTTTACAACAATAAAACTACAGACACTGCTGTCATTACAAAGCAGTTTTGGCCGCCTTCAATGGATTCGAGCATAATCGTAATTTGACACAATTACAATTCTTTCAATATTTACTGAAAACATTGTCATTTTTTCGCAATATGGGAGCAATTCTGAGCACTCCCGGAATTGACAGTTTGGGGACACATAAATTCAGGTTCTTTCCCAATCCAGCCCTTCAATACTTACCTAATGAGTTCAAGGGTTTTGTTAACTAGACACTACAAGTCTTTTCCTTTGCAGCCCCTGCACTGTATTATAGCCCTCCATTGTGGAGTATGTACTGTAATTGAAGATATACGTTATACGACCACATACTTTAATTGACCACTAAGCTGGGGGGGGGGGGGGGGTATTAGCGAGGGGAACATGCTCAAAACTTACTCCCTTTCCTCTGGTGCGGTACAGAATGACATTTAGAATTGACAACTTTTTGATAATAATAGTAAACATAACTTGTAATGGCTGCACCCCCTCTTATTAGTACAAACCAATATCAACCCAAACACGTTTTAGTTGGTTCATATAATATACTGCACAAAAACTCGCGGGGAAGGAAACAGTTGCGTTCTCTAATTAAGTATAGACTATCTGTAATATAGTCAGGACTGTAAATGGCCATACTTTCCTCCTCATTAAAGATTTCTTGGGGGAGGGGGATGCAGGGTGGCTTTGGAGGGTCGAGCTATTAATTTCTTGCTCTTGGGCCAGGATATGGGAAACAGCCCCCCGCACATAATTTAGCCACAAAGGAAGCCAACGAGAGACAATAGCCGAGTGCGTCTCTGTCGACTTCCGAAGGGTTCTTCGTTCGTCCAAATTCCGACCAGGTGGTAACTTGGCCCAATGGAGGGAAACGCTACACGCTTTAGTTGCCCTCTACAACACGTGTTTGCCGAACATCACTCCTGAGTTACTCTACTCAACGGTTTGTTCACGCGATGCAAGGTCGGACCCTTTCCATTTCGGACTTTTATAGTTAAAAAATTTCAGCAACATTTTAAAGAAAAATTACAACTTGAAAAAAAAAGAGTTTAAAAAATAATTGCACATTAATTTTTACAAAACTAACACCTAAAACAGCGCAGCAAAACGAGTGTATAAAAAACGGGTCTCCGGTCTTTCCCATTATAGTCCCCCCTCCCCGCCCAGGAAACTATACTCGTTGACAAAAGTAAACACACAAAATACAATTTTACATAGTAAAGTGCCTGTATTTGAAGTCAATTTTAGTCATTATAATATTGGCGGTTTCTTCTCAGTTTTATATCAATCGATGTACATTCATCAGAAGTTTATTAGATCATAATTCAGAAAAAACTGACCGGCCTGCTTACAGAAAAAAACCGGATCGAATTTGACCAGTTTTCTGTAAGCAGCCATAAGTTGTTTTAAATGTGAAATCTGTTCAATGATTATGCCTCCATCAGTTCAAGCAAAAATTTGCATTGTGAAATCCACAATTTAATTATCACGTTGAACAGATTTCACATGGAAAACTTATGGCTGCTTACAGAAAACTGGTCAAATTCGATCCGGTTTTTTCTGTAAGTAGGCAGGTCAGTTTTCCTGAATTAAGATCTACTAAACTTCTGATGAATGTACATCGATTGATATAAAACTAAAAAGAAACCACCAATATTATGTTGACTAAAATTGACTTCAAATACAGGCACTTTACTATGTAAAATTGTATTTTGTGCTTTCACTTTTGTCAACGAGTGTATAGCCCCCGTTTGGTATGTTTACCATGATTGGGGGGCTATAGGTTACTCGATCACTGAGGAAAGACCCAAAACAAACGAAAAATTAAAAAAATTTAAGCAGAGAAGGGTTGATTTTTGAAAGATATGCAATGAAATCGATTAAAAGTAAACGTTGCCCCCTGAGCTCGGCGCAAATCTTACAAAAAATATCGCAGTCAACGCTGAAAGATGCTAAAATATTTTTCTCACCACTCTCACCGCTTATCTTACATTTATTTTTCTGTAAAATCTTGCCGTGGGGATCTTAGCTATTAATGCTCTCACATTACCCTATACGTTTTGATACACCCCCTAGTTACACAGCACGTGCCATAGTTAAATGTACACAGCCGTAAATAGTAATTCATCATATAAAGTTTTTATACATACTCTTGGGGGTCGCCTCATCTTTAATAGCCGCACGACTACAAAAAAATTTTTTGTTTTGCAAAGATCTGATAATTTTTGGAAACGAAATGTTCAAAAACTAATAGTACATTGGCAGTGGCCAGGGTAGTAGTCCGAAATGGGAAATTATTAAAGGTCTCTGATGCTGGTAATGTCACCGGAGGCGGCCTTAGAAGACCTCTGTTTCCGATACGGTGCGCGGAGTCTTATAGAAGACATCACTCTAGAATCTAACATCGTCTCTTCCACGAGTGCCAGTCCGTGGATAACTTCCGAAAAACATGGAGAACCCAATCTGAGGGGAACTGGGGATGTTGAGTTGTCCAATGTGGATACTAGCTCCGAAGATTGCAAAACAGCTGCTGATGGTGATCAAGTTGTGGCAACACCTTCGAGTCTCAAAAATGATGAGGAAGAAGGGAATTGTTTATTAATTCTACCCCTGTTAAAAATTTTCTAGGACAGCTCCGAACGGTTATCTTACAAGATCAACATTCGTCGTACAAGAAACTTACAAGATAACCATGCCTTCTGTCCTCGGGTTAAAAATTAACTGATTATAACTGCTAATTACCCTATCAAACAAAACTCGCAAGATTTTTCCAAACATGCAAGATTAAGTTTTTCTTTACATAATTTGTGATGCCTTAACACGATCTTTTAAAGCTGACTTACATAACAACTTTTGAAACTATTTGATAAGATTCTGGTGATATGCATAATTTATTGAAACACATGCAATCTTCTCGCAAGTTCTTACATAACATGACGTTATCAAGAATGTTATCAAGTTCCTATCGAGGTACATCAAGTTTCGCTGAACTGTATGGACTAAAACATAAGCAATACAACCACGGGTTGCCGATAGTGAACGGGTGGTTTAATAGCACATATTTATAACTTTTTTCCGGGAAATTTTAATTGACAATAGCTTTTACTATAGCTTTTAAGTTAAGTTTCCCACCCCACCTGTTTCCCAATCCTCGCCTTTGTGGCAAAAAAAAATCAATTCAATCAAATGAGTGTCAAATGATGGGAAAATTCAGTCAATAGGTGTCTTTGTCAGTCAAGTTTTAAAAAAAGGTGAGAATTAAGACAAATTCTACTCCAGTACTAAGTGCCCGAAAGAGTCCGAGAAAATCTGAAGTTGACAACGATTGGCAACAAGTAGAGTACACGGAAGAGGAAGAGGAAGCAGCACAAGAAGTGTGTCCAAACTGCCGAAAGAGCAAATATGCCACAGTGTTCAGTGACGAAAGCGACGACAGCAGTGAGAGCGAAGACGGCCAATCAGATAGTGACACGTCATCAGATGGAAACAGTAGCGAAGACGAAGATCAATACGTTGCCGGATCCGACTCTTTCCTCGAATCAGTCCATAATAGGAAAACATTACGTAATCATTACATCGACAATCATGTCGCTTTGAGTGTTGACAATATTGGAATTGAAAACCGGCTATTTGCTTCGGTTACGTTTGAAAAACGAGTTCTAAACGAGGAACGCATTTCATATTTAACAGTTCTGAGCGTCCGAAAACGGTTTCGAGGGTTAAAATTGGGTCAATTTTTAGTACAACTTGTTATTAAATTAGCGGGTTGTTCGGACCCGTTAGTCGTGTTAGCCGACGACGATGCTGTAGAATTTTTCCAGAAACAGGGTTTCATAAATGACCCTATGATATGCTGTAGGTACGACGAATTAAAGAAAGAGGGCTCCTGGACTAACTGTACTGTTATGGTCAAACTGCCGAAACCCATTCCCGAAGCGCAAATTGGTTCTGAAGATTTAGCAATTGACAATATTGAAGAAATTGTGAACAAAAAAGTTGAGAAGTGGCAAAAGGAGGCTTTGAATTTGTACCAACAGCAAGTTGCGTTAATAACTCAACTGAAAAAGGAAATTATAAGCGGGCGTGAAAAAATGAAAGAGCAGCAAAACTTAATCAAAGTTCTTACGGAAGATTTAAGTAAGCATTACGCAAACGGCGAAAACAGTCGAAACGCATCAACATCAAAAATTGTGGATATTGCCAGAAATGACATGAGCTTGGTCGAATCTCAAATAGAGAAACTGAATTTGGAATCAGTGATAAAAGAGTTTGAGCAAATAGCAACTGGTCGAAAATCGGAAGCTGTTTCAAGTCGTGGTGATATTTCGAATGAGTATATTGTTGTGACACCGGTTTCTGGTCAGCCGTCTGAAAAGTTCCACGTCGAGTTGGAACCTGAAATCTCAGTAATTGAAGAAAACCAAAATGAAGACTCCTTTCTCGAAAACCAGGAAGCAGATTTTGATAAAGTTCTTGAAATGTTCAATTGTAGCTTGAAAAGTTCTAATGCTCAGTTATTTTATAAGATCAAAGTCATCAATATTCACGCAATAAAATCTCAACAACACTTCAAAACTGATAAAAATGATCAAAATTGGGTTCAAATGTTTTACAGCGGAAGTTTGCTCTCGCCTTCTGACTTGAATAGCATTCGAGATAAAGGTCGCTTTACCAATTTTAACTTCACGTACGGTGATTATGGAATTGGCCTGTATTTTTCACGATTCTCAGAAGTTTCGGTCAAGTTTTCCAAAGTGAATTGCGCAATTGTGGCTTTGGTTAATCCTGGCAATCAAAACTCGACGTTGAAAGCCGATTCGTCTCGTCGAAGTGCGGGTGAGAACTTTGACTCGCTGTTGACGCCGGGACGACTTAGCGAACTAGCTTCACCACGTGATAAAACTGGGGATAGTTTCAAGGAAAGATGTCAAGAACTGATAGTATTTGATATAAAAAGAGCGATACCTCAATATGTCATTGAGTATATCACAACTTAGATTTCATTGAAAAGATACCCAGTTCATGGAAAGTACTTTGATCCCAAATTTTGAGTTGAACGTAATAAAAATCAGATACCAAGGGATTCTTGTTATGATTGATATTTTTTGAGAATTGATTTTCAGCTAACCAAAAATTTTAAGTGGACAGATAAAAAATAGAGGAAACGAAACCAACGATGGCAGACCAATTGAAACCATATTAATATTACCATATATAGTATTATTAATAGCCGCCTTCATCTTCTCAGCCGGCTATTATAGCGCTCCTTTTTTACAATTCAAAGAATTTGAATTGTATTGGGGTGCTGTCTTTTTACAATTCAAAGAATTTGAATTGTATTGGAGCGCTGTCTTTCTTACGACTCGAAGAGGAGTATTGGAGAAGTCCTATTTTTAAATCAATTTTATTGGAGTGATTTTTGAAGCGGGAAATGAAACGCGTGATAAAATTTGGAGTGATTTTGGGGCTGAACAAAAGTTAAGAGCGGAGCGAAAAGAGTGCTTTTTGTTCATACCGCTGTTTTTGAGAGAGCGAGAAATTGATGTGTGCAGAAATTTTCCCTAAGCGAGCGAAATTTTTTTGTTCACGTCCGGCTTTTAAAAGCAGATTTTTTGCAACTTTTGATGATTATGAGGTTTGATTATGATATTGTATTAGTTTTAGGCTTGTTTTGATAAGAATTGAAGGTTTCAAATAGTTAATTCTGAGTTTAATGCTAATTTGGAGAGTTTTGATCAGTTTTGCTATTTTTAGACGAAATTTAATGATTTTTGCCTGTTTTTTGTATTAATGCTCTCAGTGGGATTTGAATAGAAGCTTGTTAATTAACGAATATTCTGGTACCAATTGACTAAAGTTTCATTGGTGTAAAAGATTCTTTTTCTGAAAATTGACAGAAAAATTGAGAAATTTTAAACCATTTTTCTTATTTTTTTTTCAGTTTTTCTTTTTTTAGTCTTAGACAAATTTATCAGCCTATTATGACTTGTTCAATATTTTGCGAGATTTTCATTGCACTAACTGGAAAGGAATTTTACTGGGCTTTATGTTTCCTTGTACTATTAAAAAGAACTCATTAAGTTTTTCTAAATTTTTATTCAATTTGTTTTAGAATGCCGTTTCCATTCTTCCTTAAGTTTTTTTATGGCGTTCTTGGATGTTCAGGGTTCACAATAGTTGTTCTAGTTGTGTAGTCAAAAGTATGGGCAATTTTCTCCTTCGAGTCGTTTCCGGAATTCTTCCGGCTATGTTTTTTTAGATCTGCTCACACATTTTCAGGCTTTTTGAAGTCAAATTGGAGTAGCGATTTTGGTCACGCCGCAACAGGAAATGGAGCGAAAAAACGAGTGGTTTTGCGGCGTGAACATTTTTCGCTCTAATTTTAAAGTAGAGTGAGAAAACGGTGTTTGAACAAAAATTCGGTTTCTCGGTAGTGGTTTTTTGTTCACATGCCTCAATTCCATTCTGATTTGTACTGTTTTTTTCGATTTCTTGAATCGGAATTTTTTCTAGATCGTTTTCCCAATACATTCAAAGCTCAATCTAGGCCTAGATTTTTGTTTGAATTAAAATTTCATTTCTCGCTAGTAGTTTTTTTTGTACACATGCTGCATTTTGACATTGATTTTCTGTTTTTTTTTATCTTTTTTTTATCTGATTTTTTTAAAAAATATTTTCTCAATTAATTCATTGTCTATTCTAGGTCTAGTTTTTTCTGTTTAGTCAATGAAATTTCTTTGAATTGTACGTCAGGACTTGTCCTGCTATGTTTTTGATCTGTTCACACATTTTCATGATTTTTGAAGTCAAATTGGAGTAGTGATTTTTGTAACGCCGAAACAGGAAGTAGAGCGAAAAAGGAAGTGGTTTAGCGGCGTGAAATTTTTGCGCTCTAATTTTAAAATAGAGTGAGAAAACAATGTTTGAACAAATATTCGCTTTCTCGCTTGTGGTTTTTTGTTCAAATGCGGCAATTTCACTTTGATTTTTACAGTTTTTTCAATTTTTTGTATCAGTTTTTTTAATCTAAATGGTTTTCCCAATCCATTCATAGTCCGTCTTTGGTCTATTTTGCTGTTTAGTCAATGAAAGTTCTTTGAATTTTACGTCAGGACTTGTCCTGCTATGTTTTTTAACTTCGTCGAACTTTTTTTTCGCTTTAATCAATTTGCCGCTTTTTTGACATTTTGCGTGAAATCTTTCGACTTCTCTAGGCTAATTGCACCCTTCTGTCGATCAGCTCAAAGTCCTTTTAAACAGCAGCCGCTCAACAAAACAATTCAAAATGAAGAGAGTCAGTATAAAAAAAATCAAAGTCAGAAATAGAAACGGGATAAACCGATAAAGCCCATTTTTCGATGCCCGGTACTTGAACTTTGTTATCATAAGTTTTAGTTACTATCTATAATGCTTATTGGTATTGATACTAGACCCTCTAGCCTCTCAGTGAGAGAATGGGGTATGTTCAATTACAAAATGACATCAAAATAAATCGCACTTAAAAACGTTTTTATACAAAAATCAATTTTTGTTGATATTTTCTTTTCTTTCAATCCCAATAAAATTATGGGAATCAACGGCGGCTATTTTCCGGCAATTCAATCTGCCGTGTATGTTTATATCTGCGAATCTGTAAGCTGAGTGGAGCTATATTGCGGTGCTCTTGGTTTTATACGACTCGAAGAGGACTACTGAGATTTTACAGGTTTTTTTTAGCTGACCCAAGTTTGTTCGTGACTTGAATTTTACTTTTGTTTTCAAACATTGACTTCTACTTTGTCAGGATGACTTCTGTTTTCGAACATTAGATTTGTAGCTCAGTTATATCCCAAAGAAATTAGGAACTTCTGGTAATACTCCAGATCAAAAAGGCATTTGATAAAGTTTTTTCCCGTAACAGGCCCTTTTCCCTATTAAAACTACAGACACCCTCTCCCCACTTCCCCACTTAACCCCCCACGTCCCCATCTACCTCCCCAATCTCCCCTCCCCTACCCCACCCCACCTAACACATTCTCGTTTTTTTTAAAACATTGTCTATAGTTTCATTAGGCTATTAATTCCTTCGTTATTTCTTTTCTTTGATATTTCCTTCTATAAGTAAGGTTAGGTTTGTAAATGTATCGTTTCCGGTATTCTTCTGGCTACGTCGTTTTTTGTTTTGTCGTCTGACGCTCATTTTCGTTTTACATTTGTTCTAGAACATTCTGTCGCTTCACGTTTTCGTCATTTTTTCAAACTTGATTCTTGCTTTGTGGGTGACCTAAATTGCGTGCATTCATAAAATATTTCTGTTGCTTAAAACAAGAAATTAAAGATGATGTGCAACAAGGGGACTGGTAACCGGGTGTGGTTAATAGTTCTGATAATCAATCCAGGGATAGGGGTTCCAATCTCTGCGTTGTGAAAACTTTTTGCGCACACAATTGTTTTCAATGATAGAGTTAGAATTTTGATTGAAAGTTTTTTTTTAGTGGCGGGGGCATTTTTTTCCAACTCATTATTGTATCGGTTTTTATCGGTATTTTATTTCACGCAAATTTATTTCGCAGCTATGCCGGCTGTGTTTCTAACGGCAAGCATGTTTTAGTGACCTATTTCAACGCGAGCAGGCCGTCAAATTACTCTAACATCAATTTTACGCAATTTATTTGATGTAGTTTTATAGGTTTCTTACGGTGCAATTTTTGACGCACTAAAGGTCTTCATAATTTGGTGTAAGCTTTTAATTTCGCTCAGCGAAGTTTGAGACAAATTTTGTAGTCATTTGTCTTTTTTATGCACGATTTGGCTTGGCTTTTCTTTCTTTCAATTGACACTAAGTTACGTTAAATTTTGAGCTCAGCGTAATCTAAATTGCCCTCTCATTCGGAGGTATAGACAGCTGAACTCAATTGAGACAGTTTTAAATTGAAAATAATGGTTTTCCCATTATGCCCATACAAATAAATAGCGACCTTTATGGCACAGTTACCATGATTGAGGGGCGGCCGCTATAGATCTTATCACAACTAAGCGTTGGGAGAGCTAAAATGGGAACAAAGACAATTATATGTGCCAAAAATTCTCTAATTTAAACTGTTACCTGCTGTGAAAAAACAATGTTGATTTAAGCACCTGGTTGCAAACTTACTGCTTGTACAGCTACCAGCTGTACTAGAGCGATTCGTTCGGCCCTAGTAGGTTAATTATGAAATTTCGAGGCCAAATTTTGGGGGGCAAATCCGACAAAATTTTGATTTCTTTATTCAGTTTACATCATAAAAAGAGCCTGAAAAGGTGAGGAAAACACTTAATTATCATCAATGCATTATGATTTTTTAAATGATTGATGTGCATCAAACATTCATCAAATTTGTTTTGATAGCTAGTTTTCTTTTTTCTGTAAGAACTCAGCTTAATGAATAAGCAGGCGAATTCGCAGGTACTTTAGGCAGTTGAAAAGACAAACATTCCAGCAAAAATTAATGCTACATTCAATTAAAGCCCTATCAAATTACTCATGGTTTGTTAAAACTCTTAGTCAGAAACATTTATTAGTACCTGATTTTCAAACAAGAAATGAAAGTCTAACTCGAACTACCTGACTACCACCAAATCGTTATCGCTACGTAAGATTGAATTACTGGAGAAATTTGAAAATTCGTTGGATTCATTTTAATTGGTTTGGCCAAAATTCTTTTGGCATAAAGTATTCGACCAAAGTTATACACATTCAAAAAACTTTCTATGACCTCAAAATTTACGGTGCAAAATTTTTGGCATTAAAAACTGCTTTCATTTTGTTGACATTCTGATCTAAAGCAAAAAATACTCAAATTTGTTATGCGAATTCACGTGACTAGCAGTAGAAATAGTTTGAAAAACTATCTAAAATCAGTGAAAAATTGTGGGGTTTTATTTTTCTTATCCTGACCTACAAAACAATTAAAGCTGAAATCATTCTGGAGCTGTAAACTACTGGTTACTGTGTTTTGATCCTGTAAAAGCACTTGGCAATTGTACAGCCAAGTTAAATTATATAAAATTTTCCTATATAAAAAAAACTTTGTTCAAATTTCAAAAATAATTTTTTATTAGCTTCAACGATGCATAGCCTAATTTCAAATTGGTTTCATTTTGGCCGAATTAAAACTAAAATTGAGTTAGAAACCTGAAAGTTGGAATCAAATTTAAAAATTTTTGCAAAATATTATTGCTTAATTAGTCAAATTAATTAAGGTCGTTGTTGATAGACAGTTAACTACTGAGGACTGAACCTCAATTTAGTTTGGACCTTTGTTTTGTACTTGGGTTATCAACAGATACGCTTTGAATAATTAACAAATGTATTTGATATATTTATTGAAACAAATTGCTGAAGAACACCAATGCTGAACCATTTTTCATTTTGACTAACTGCGTATCAAGTATCGCAATGGTAATCTACAGCATAGCTGAGAAAAAAGTTCACAGAAGTTAACTGCGAAAACCTAATATACCGACAGATTTTAGACCTCTGAAACTAATTGGGTTGATTTGCCATTGTTCCTGAAGTGTTGGGGGCAGATTTTTGAAACCGCTCTTCGCACCAATAATTTATCTGCAAATCAGTTTCGGTGAATTTAATACTTAGGTTTTAGTAAGCCGAAAGGTGTCCTTAATGCCCTCTGGGATTCAACTGTTTATACAGTTTTTGAGGACGAAAAGTCAAAAGTACGAGACAAAAATTCGGTCAAACAAAAAATTGCTTAAAAAAGATTGCACATAATTGACTAAATTCCTACAATTTTGTTTTAGAGGAATTAATTAGTCAACACAGTCAACTTTTAAAAGCCCGAACAAAAATCGAAAAGAGATACAGAATTAATAATATCGGTACCAAAATTAGTGCTAGTAATTGAAATGTAAAAAGAGATGTTTCGCAATACGGTGCCGCAAACTTTTTCATCATCCAGCAAAAGAAGATTTATTTTAAAAATATCAATAAAAATTTTTCGGCTGTGGCTGAAAAATGCAATTTTTTGTCGAAATCTACAGCCTCTGCCAGGTTTTTCAAGATTATTTATCAACGTCGTGCTTCTCTTTAAAAAAGCAGTGATGATTTGAACATTGCAATTTTTATTTTGCGAGACATAAAAGCATCTATAACAAACAAATATAGTACTATATTTGTGGTAATGGAGCGCACAAAAACAAACACGCTCAAAGTTTCATCAAGATTTCGTTCAGACACGATTTCACGAAAATCAAGCAATACAATCTGGCCTCAAGCTCATCTTGTTTTATTTTTTTAGTCTTCTCGTCAAACTTCTCTATTCCACTGCATAAAGCTGAGGGGCCGTCTCTAGAAGTATTTTCGTGTGATATAGAGTAGAAGTCTTTTCAGCGCCAAAACGTAGACTGTCCTATTCCCGCCTTTCCCTCTATTTTCTTCCATAGGAATTCACTGCTTCCCTGTGCTTGTGGATAGAGGTGTTGTTTGTAGTTGTGTGAGCCATTTTGAATTACATGCACGTGGGGCAGGGGAGGTCGCTGTCCCACAACTTGGGGTCTGTACTCGCATGTGATCGTGTCTCGATAGCTGCTCGCAACCTTGTACCTGTCAACAATTCATTTTTTTAAATTTTATATTGTACCTTTTAATTAAAAGTCTCCGTTTTTCGATTAACCCCAGATTTGGAATCTACCCAACTAAATGCTATAATACTTCATAAGATAAACCCCTTATCGGATGTGGAGTTATAACCCTTACATCTATAATTAAATTGCAATAATTTTCGGGTAGAATTTCAAATTGGTATTGAGCTGCGCAGAGACTCCGGCATTTTACGTAACACTAACAGAACTATCAAGTAGCCTTAGTTACAACTGAGAATGAGACAGCGTCCATAAATTTTTCATTTAACTGAGCCGCTCTTCCTTGTTATAGATAATTTGCATTAAAAACCTGAGGGTTTCCAGAAACTTCTTTTCATTGACGTACGTCATATAAAAAATAAAGTTTCCTCGACCATTTAAGCTAAAGGTTTCATTATAAGGACACTTTCTATCTGCAAGTTGGCAAAATTAAAGACGAGTAAATTAACTCTAATTAGTAAACATTTCAAATCGGAATTCGCTGACTTTTTAATCTCTGCAAGCTGACAGCAAAAAAATGTTGCCTGTTGCTTAACGTTCGGTAACTCCAGCATTAGCCTCCTCCTGGATCAAATGGCAAAATATTTAGATATAAATAAAACTGTTAACGAAATTCAATTTAATTTTCAAAACAAAAGTCGTTCTGGGTACAATAATTGCCCTTACGGAGCGATTAAATCATTACAATAGGGAAAAAGAAAGAGTTCAAGCAATTTTTTAGTTACAGCAAAAAGTTTTAATTCTTAGATGTTTTCACAGAAATAATTGGAAAACATGGTTTTAGAGATATTGTAGAATTTTCATGAATTTGTTTCGAAGAAGTAGTAAACAGTGCTTTAAAAAATGAAATAATTAATCAGGCTGGACGGTAATAAGCCATGGTTTCACGCAACTGCTCAAGGACCACTAGTTATTATACATGGACCACTGTTCTAGGATTTCAGTGAAACAATAAGGAAGAACTCGCAGCTTATACGGCAAATCTATGTCTTGAAAAGATGTACAGTATAGTTTTCCAACAATATATGAAAGAAAACAAATAACTCCAAATGAAGGTAGAGTTAATGGTTTTCAAAAAAGATAAGTTACCAATTGTAAATTGTCTTGCATTCAGCAGTCACTCACTGAAACACGTTTTGAATGCAGGTATTTGGGTGTTAATCTTAACACATAATTGACACATCAAAAACAACTCTAAAAAGTTATTAGTAGAATGACCTTAGCCATTAGATCATAATAATTGGTACACCATCAAACAACTTTAAAGCCTAGAATAATTTTTTTAGAACAAACCTTCATCATTAAATAGATTCTTCGATTCGTCTCCAACAAACAAATGCATATGACGACAAATAATTCAAAATATTCAAAACATTTAAATTGATGTAAATAAACATGCATATGATTTTTTCACACAACATCAAGACAACTTCAAGAAAAACTGAGAGGTTCCAAGTATTGGGTCCCCAATCCAGGCCTTAGCCTCTCTCTGTCAACATTTAGCCTTTGAAAAATCTCTGAAGAAGTTCTGATGGATTTTGGGAGTTCGGTAAGGATTATTGATTATACTACAGTCGTTACTTCAGTTAAGTTTTTCTAACCTATCAGCTGAGAGTGGTCTGTTGCCTTGTCTGTTCAAATGCTTCAACTGTTGATACGCCTCTTGCCACGTTGTGCTCCTGGGTGTTCTAGTTAGAATCATCTCCCCACTCTGAGGCACCACAAAGTGCGCCCCTCCTGGTCGAGAATCGAACGCCATTGAGGGCATTTCACCTCGTTCGGGTGACATCAGAGTTAGGGGTTGGGGCTTGTGATTAGTATCACTTTTAACCTGCATTGTATTGAATAGAATGTACTCCAATAATTAATAAATGAAATCAGTGTGGCAATCTCAGTACATGAGAGACAGCATTTTAAATCCCATATTCTTTAAGTCTGTCATTTGCCCTTTGTTGAAAAAAAATATCCTAGTAGAAAACAGAATGATCATGTTATGCGTTATGTAAGGCGAAGTTGAGCTATATTGAATCAAAACAATTAAACAAGCGCACGGTAGCAAAATGGGTGTTGCATATTGTATTGAGAGGTTTATGTGCCTCATGTTTCGAAAAAAAGACCCCTAGATATAAAGATTTGAGGAATCGTGGAACACTTGGTTCTTCATCTTCAAGGGATCCACATGCCCCACAGTCAATTTTGAACACAATATAGTCTGAACATAAAAAATTGCTACTGCACGATAGTCTGAACATCGAAGCAAAAAAATTCCGTGCCTTCATATCGAGACTATTGTTCCATCAAATTTAATTATATCAAGGCTATAGAGCGTTTGAAATTCCTTATTTCCAGTCAACCGTGCTTTCAAAATTGTCTATGTCCGGGCTTTCGTGCGTTCAAAATTGCTTATATTCAGACTTTCGTGACTTCAAAAATGTCTATCCAGACTTTGGTGCATTCAAAATTGCCTGTGTCCAAACTTAAGCCTTCAAAATTGACCTTGTCCAGTCTATCGTAAGTTCAAGTTTGCTTATGTTCAAAAATTAGTGCGTTCAAATTTTTCTATGGTTAGACTTTCGTGCGTTCAAATTCGCCTATATTATATTCAAACCTTCAATCATTCAAATTTATCTCTGTCCGGACTATGATGCTTTGAAGTTTGTCCTTGTTCAGACTTTCGTGGCTTAAAATTTCCTCTGTCTAGACTTTCGTGCTATCAAATTCGTCTAAGTTGGGATTTTCGTGCATTCAAATTTTTCTATGTCCAGAATATAGTGCATTCAAAAATCATCTATGGCTAGTCTTTCGTGCGTTCAAATTTACCAATGTTCCTAAACTCAAAATTCAAACTTTCGTAAATTCAAAGTTATTTATGTCCTGACCATCGTGAATTCAAATTTGTCTATGTTCAGACTATTATTGTCGTGGTCGATAACACGGGTCAAAGAATTCAAAAAGTTGAAATTTAATTTACATTTTGAACTAAAAATATACAAAATTAGCTTGTATTTATATTAGTTATCTATGCGAAAATACACAGAAAAAAAATAGATTAGCTAAAAATATTATACATGATTGGCATGTGAATAGATCTTAACTCCGAATCCCGGAGGTGATTTTCTATTTTCATCAACACTTCATGAGAATCAAATATGGCTTGGGTACAATCGAGTTCATTAGTTGGAGGTCGGTGGATGTTAGAATCAGATTTCTGTTGGTGGGAGAATTTACTTCTGACATATGATTGATAGGTCAAAAAGATAATGATAGCGCCAAATCAAAATTAGAATTGAGTTTAGTTATGTGGCCATTACTTATCGACACAGCAATAAAGTTCGTCAGGTAAGTTCTTTTTTCATTCTTTGAAACTTAAATGAAGAAAATTTCTTGATGTTTCTTTGAAACATCACATCCTCCCTCCTTTTAAGCAAGTTTGTGGGTATAGGTTCTCCAAATCTGTCGGGTTGTTTTCTGTTTCTTGTTGATGTTCGTGAAGCCTCTGAGGTTTCGGGTTGTTGGTGCTTTGCAGACGATGTGGTTGCAGAAGATTCATCTTGAAGTGAAGATCCCAATCTGTGCTCTGAAGTTGTTGTTCCGATTGAGATATGGTCTCCTCCACTGCTGGTTCAGTTTTCACATTGTCTCGCAATTTGGTTGTCACTCACTAGAATAGTTCGTTCCGAGTTTCGGGCTGTATGAAAGATGTGTTCAAGCCCTTCTTGATGATGACGGTAGCAGGAACTGCATTTGTACTTTCGTTGGCCATGAATAGAATGGGTTCACACAAGTCGAAATCTGCCATTGCTGGTAGTCTTACTCTGCGTCCCAACAAGAGTTCAACTGGAGTTTTGCTCCTCGTCTTTGAAGTGTGGCGATGTGTCATCAGTGCACTTTGCAGGAATGCTCCAAATGACACATTAAGGTAGGGACTCTACGCTTGAAGTGCCCGCTTCACTGTCTGAACTGCTCTTTCAGCTAGTCCATTAGCTCTTGGATGATAGACGGGTGATTCCATTTTCTTCATTCCCAGTGATTCACACCACTGTTTAAGGTCACAACTTACAATATCAGGACTATTATCAGATACTAAAGTTTTTGGTATTCCGAATCTTGGAAATATTTGACTAAGATATATTTTAACTGTTTCTGATGTTCTATTTCCCGCGGGGCGGCTTCTATTCAACCAGAACCTGCGTCAACAATTACTGAGATATTGCCTTGGTCCTTAACATAACCCCAGTCCATGTGGAGCCGTTTCCAAACCTCGGCTTCTGGCCACGTAGAGACTGTTTTTCCCAGGCTAGGCCTGTTCAATTTACAATTCTTACCTTTACTAACAAAGTGTTGAACGTCCTGGGTAATGCCAGGCCACCATGCTATCATTCTGACTGATGTCTCAGTTGCATTCTTCCCGGGATGTATCTCATGCGCTTTTGCCAAACCCAACTGTCGTAGTTTGGGTGGAGTGAAAGGAACAAAACCTCTGAAGATGATTCCATTATGTAAGGTTAGTGCATCTTTTTGTTGTTCGAATCCTTTTTCCGCTTCTAAAAATTTTTTTCCAATTGCCGCTTTTGACTCGTTTCATTATGTCCTGGAAGAGTCTGTTTGTTTCAATTTCAGTTTTGATTTCTTCTTGGGTCACCAAATCACTCTGGGTGAAGTAGAATATATTGATTGCGAAGCACACTCGATCGTTGTCCGATTCGTCTTCGTCAAAATCCATTCTGCTCAAAGCATCTGTATGGGGTATCTGCTCTCCTGGCGTGTGCTTCAACTCAGTCGAAACTCATTAGAGCTATTGCCCATCTGGTGATCCTCGCTGATGCTGTCTTCGGGATCTCCTTGTCTGGTGCAAAGAGATATTTGAGTGGTTTGTGGTCAGTCTGTAGGGTAAATTGTCTTACAAGAAAGAATTGTTTCAGTCTTGTGACCACAAACACAATTGCCAGTGCTTCCCGCTCTATGTTCGAGTAGTTAGTTTTGCTCAGCTGGAGTCAATTTTCTTGATACATATATGACTGGATGTCCTTCTTGCGAAAGAACCCCGCCAATAGCTTTTTCAGAGGCCTCAGTATTAACTGTTGCTTCTTTTTTGTAGACTATATGGTTGTACCAGTGGGTTAGCACATAATTGATTTTTTATGTCTTCAAAGGCTTTTTGATGCGTTTTGCCCCATGGGAAATTGCTATTTCTCATGTTATTTAGGGGTAGCATTTTTGTTGCAAAATCAGGAATATTTCTTCCGTAAAAATTGGCTAGCCCAACAAACGATTCGAGTTGTTTATTGTTAGTCGGTGCTTTTGCATTTTTTATTTTTTCAAAATGTGTGGGATCTGGTGCCATTCCTTCCTTTGAAATGGAGTATACCAAAAAACTAACGCTATTGACTGGGTTTGAGTTAGATTTTTTCTCATTAATAGTAAAATTTTTCTCACGTAGTCGACTCTTGACTGCAAGCATTCTCTTGTCGGAATACTCCTTGGTAGTTCCATACACCAATACATCGTCTTGAAAGATCACAACACCTTTGATTCCTTTGAGTGTTGATTCGATGCAATTCTGGAAGGTTGAAGAAGAGTTTTTCAATCCCTGAGGTAGTCGGCTCATCTTGAACAATCACTGAGATGTATTGATTGTGCATATATCTTTTGCTTCTTCGTCAAGTTCAATTTGATAGTAGGCATCTGAGAGGTCAATTGTGGCAAAGTATGAGGCCCCATGTAGGTTGTGGAAGATCGTCTCCATGTCTGGTGTTGTGTAGTCCTCATCCATCACCTTGCCATTGATGTGCACTTTCAAGTCCACGCAAAGCCTCAGTTCTCCACTCTTCTTCCTCTGCCACACCACTGGAGATAAATTAGTGACTCCTCAGGTTGTACCGGTTCAAGGATGCCTTGTCTGACCATTTGTTCCAGCTTCTCTGTGACCTTGTCTTGAAGAGGTAGAGGTAATTTTCTGGCTTTGCAGAACATTGTATGTGTTCCTGGTATCAGCTTCACATGAGCTTTGTAACCCTTCACAGCAGGTGGGTGCTCAGCTGTGATGTGGTTCACACCGTGCTTGGGTAGAGGGTCTCTGCCAAGTAGTCCAAATTCTTTACCAGACTGCAAAACTGCAAGTTGTTTTTGCGTGAGCCTGCTTCCGTTCCACTCAGCGTCACAAGTAAGTGATCCCAGAAGCGTTAATTGACGACCATTATAAGCTTCAAGATGTCTTATCTTACCGTCCAACTGAGGTTTACCAAGCTCAGTCCATATTTTTGATGATATCAATGTGCTATCTGCACCTGTGTCTACCTGCATTTTTACTTTGCGGTTTTTTGTTGAGATATATTCCAATGTCACAGACATGCTAAAGATTTGTTCTTTAGTATAAAACATTCCCATCTCCAATGCTGGAGATGCTTGCTCTGAAGAAACATTTTCTTCTTCGCAAGAGTTATTCTGTTTATTGTACTTACCTGAATTTGGTTGGGGTTTGCTTCTACACATTTTTGAGAAGTGTCCCACCTTTTCACAGGTGTTTCATTTTTTACTTAGCGCTGGACAGGGTCTACTAGAGTGTGGCTTACCTCCACACCTAGTGCACATGTTGTTGCTTTTATTAGCCGTAAATTTTTCATTTGGTTTTCTAAAGGTCTTTTTGAAGTTGAACCCAACTACTTCTTTCACATTAAAGGGCTTATTACCTGATGAAGAACTTGCAAAAGTCATTGCTTGACTCCTGAACTGTAAGTTCTCGGTCATTTCAGTAACCCACATTGCTGGTTTTGCTTTAATACCGTCTAGTAGTCTAAGTTTTGTTTCAGGGTCCCTCAAACCTGAGATAAACTTTATTTTTACCAACTCCTCTTCGGGTTTGGCCGCTGTTTTCAGTTTTTGAAGTCACAATAGCGTGCTTCCTCTCTAAGATGTGCAAGGAACTCGTCGTCTGACTCCCCTACACCTTGTATTACGGACAGAAATTTAGAATTTTCTGCCGTTACTACTCTTTAGGAGAAATATAATTTTGAATCGCCAATCTGATGTCTTTATACGGAGTGTCTATCAAATTCCAAGGACTCAGTAGGCTCCTAAGTTTAATAATTGCATCTTGCTTGAACATACTAAGGAAGAAATTGGTTACCTGTAAGTCCTGTACAGTACCATCGTTGTTGACCTTGTCCTCTCTCTTCTCTGCGCGACATTTCGCCACAAAAGACATAATCCAAGCAGTAGCTGATTCTGCGTTCTGTAGATCCAAAATTTGTTTGTCTGTAGGTGGTCTGGACACCATTGTTGTGGTCGATAACACGGGTCAAAGAATTCAATAACTTGACTTTTAAATTAAATTTTGAACTAAAAATATACAAAATTAGCTTGTGTTTATAGTAGTTATCTATGCGAAAATATACAGAGAAAATTTAGATTAGCTAAAAATATTATACATGATTGGCATGTGAATAGATCTTAACTCCGATAAGATAATGATAGCGCCAAATCAGAATAAGAATTGAGTTTAGTTATGTGGCCATTACTTATCGACACAGCAATAAAGTTCGTCAGGTAAGTTCTTCTTTCGTTCTTTGAAACTTTAATGAAGAAAACTTCTAAGTTTCTTGATGTTTCTATGTCTAAACTATAGTGCATTCAAAAATCATCTATGGCTAGTCTTTCGTGCGTTCAAATTTACCAATGTTCGTAACTTCAAAATTCAGACTTTCGTAAATTCAAAGTTGTTTATGTCCGGACCATCGTGAATTCAATTTTGTCTATGTTCAGACTATTATGCATTCGAATTCTTCTATGCACAGACATTCACGAGTTCAAAATTGCTTCTGTCTAATCTTATGCATTCATATTTGCCTATTTCCTATTTTTGTGCATTTGTGTATTCAACCATATCTATGTCCACAGTTTAATGCGTTCAATCCTTCATTCATGTTTCCAGACCGTTTAATTTTGAACTCACGAGGCCACTCTGGTGCCTTTTTTCGTCTGTGCATATCAGATTTTGGAATGGAACTGCACCTAGCAGGTTGACCTGAAATATCAAATTTGATTTAGAGACTCATTTTTTCATTTTGGTTCCTTAAAGAACCGAGTTTCCTGTAACAATTCATTTCAAATAATTCCGATTTTTTTTAAAGATTGAAGATTTAAGGAAAAAATATTGATGAATAGCAGCTTTGAAGTTCTAACGGAAGTCAATTTGGTTTTACACAAAGCAACAAAAACGTACTACTTCCTGCAATCATTCAATTTTTAAATTTTCCATGTTGTATAGAAAATTGCCAAAAAATATCTTTAAAAAGATGCTTGTTCTAAGAAGATGCAACAAAATTCTTTGAAGACGATAAGCAGCATCAAATACATCAGTTAATACAGCAATTTCGTTACGCTGCCATTTTGAATTAAATAAACCAAGTAGAACTCTAGTAGTTAAATAAATTAATCAAAAGAAAATTGTTTTCAATTTTTCTGCATAAACAGAAAAGATGGTTGAAATTCATTCATTATTTATCGCAAATTTGTTATGTTGTGAAATGTAGGATTGGCCTGGATTAAAAAACGGAAAAAATGAAGACTTTTTATGCAATCAGATAGTTTATGTTTTGAAGTGCAAAACAAATAGATAAACAAAAACTGATTTTTAGGCTTCTCTCACCGCTTCTCATTAAAGACCTAATGACCTGTGATTCGGAATTTCTGATACATCAATAACTTTCCAAGAACCATATTTCTTTTGCAAGATATTGCACCAATACAAAATATATATGCACGAATCTTAGATCTCGGTATTTAAATTAAATTTTGAACTAAAAATATACAGAATTAGCTTGTGTTTATAGTAGTTATCTATGCGAAAATATACAGAGAAAATTTAGATTAGCTAAAAATATTATACATGATTGGCATGTGAATAGATCTTAACTCCGATAAGATAATGATAGCGCCAAATCAAAATAAGAATTGAGTTTAGTTATGTGGCCATTACTTATCGACACAGCAATAAAGTTCGTCAGGTAAGTTCTTCTTTCGTTCTTTGAAACTTTAATGAAGAAAACTTCTAAGTTTCTTGATGTTTCTATGTCTAAACTATAGTGCATTCAAAAATCATCTATGGCTAGTCTTTCGTGCGTTCAAATTTACCAATGTTCGTAACTTCAAAATTCAGACTTTCGTAAATTCAAAGTTGTTTATGTCCGGACCATCGTGAATTCAATTTTGTCTATGTTCAGACTATTATGCATTCGAATTCTTCTATGCACAGACATTCACGAGTTCAAAATTGCTTCTGTCTAATCTTATGCATTCATATTTGCCTATTTCCTATTTTTGTGCATTTGTGTATTCAACCATATCTATGTCCACAGTTTAATGCGTTCAATCCTTCATTCATGTTTCCAGACCGTTTAATTTTGAACTCACGAGGCCACTCTGGTGCCTTTTTTCGTCTGTGCATATCAGATTTTGGAATGGAACTGCACCTAGCAGGTTGACCTGAAATATCAAATTTGATTTAGAGACTCATTTTTTCATTTTAGTTCCTTAAAGAACCGAGTTTCCTGTAACAATTCATAATTTCAAATAATCCGATTTTTTTTTAAAGATTGAAGATTTAAGGAAAAAATATTGATGAATAGCAGCTTTGAAGTTCTAACGGAAGTCAATTTGGTTTTACACAAAGCAACAAAAACGTACTACTTCCTGCAATCATTCAATTTTTAAATTTTCCATGTTGTATAGAAAATTGCCAAAAAATATCTTTAAAAAGATGCTTGTTCTAAGAAGATGCAACAAAATTCTTTGAAGACGATAAGCAGCATCAAATACATCAGTTAATACAGCAATTTCGTTACGCTGCCATTTTGAATTAAATAAACCAAGTAGAACTCTAGTAGTTAAATAAATTAATCAAAAGAAAATTGTTTTCAATTTTTCTGCATAAACAGAAAAGATGGTTGAAATTCATTCATTATTTATCGCAAATTTGTTATGTTGTGAAATGTAGGATTGGCCTGGATTAAAAAACGGAAAAAATGAAGACTTTTTATGCAATCAGATAGTTTATGTTTTGAAGTGCAAAACAAATAGATAAACAAAAACTGATTTTTAGGCTTCTCTCACCGCTTCTCATTAAAGACCTAATGACCTGTGATTCGGAATTTCTGATACATCAATAACTTTTCAAGAACCATATTTCTTTTGCAAGATATTGCACCAATACAAAATATATATGCACGAATCTTAG
Organism: Convolutriloba macropyga; assembly: GCF_964194025.1. NCBI lineage: Eukaryota > Metazoa > Xenacoelomorpha > Acoela > Convolutidae > Convolutriloba > Convolutriloba macropyga. Next base: position 56,031,329 of record NC_134474.1, on the reverse strand, counting down.
ATCTCGGTATTTTGCCAGGAAATGGAGCGCGATTTTCTAAATTGACCAGTGTTGAAAGTCCACGTCTGAAATCAATCAAAAGTCTGTGGAAAGTTTTGAAGCAAAAATTTTGAACAAAATATTTTTTAAGGAAAATTGTTGAAACTTTGGAACTCAATTGACGCACATTTTGTTAGAAACATGTATTAAAACAATAAAACAAGGCAAATAGACGTTGAAAATCAAAAGCGCACTGTTACATTGTTGGAGAACTGATTTTAACTGAAATTGTTGTTTCCTTTCTGGTTTATGATTTTTTTACTCAAGTTTAACTTTTTTTGACATTTTTTAAATATAGTCAATTTTACGTAACTCATCGATGTTATGAATTGTTAGCTCCCAAGTAATCTACCGAAATATGAAACAGTGTGTAACGGCTGCTCTCCTATCAAAGTCAAGGAAAACTTTACACCGCCCAGTTCGTTTCAGCGGTTTCAAATCTGTCCGGATATTGTATTTTTGCAGTTAACTTTTGTGAACTGTATTATCCATTATACTGTAGAATGCCGTTTCATTACTTGTTGCTCAATTACTCCTGATAACTGATTGCTCAACTTTGCTGTTTAACTAACTTGTTTCTATCAGAATAACAAAAAAATTCAAATTGAACCAATCAAATATTTGTTGAGTTTTTTAATAACTCAATTTATAAATCGAAGTTTCAAATTATCTCGAAGTACAGTCCTTAGTAAAAAACCTAATGACTATTTGGAACAATAATGAACTTGGTTAGTCAAGTAACAAAAAAGCGCGAACGCAAAGAAAATTGTTATCTGAATTTCCAATTATTCGCTTTGGTAACAAATTTCTAGTCCGCCATTGGCTTCAATAACACCAATATTGAAACTATTATAGGCTTCATTACAGCTAGTAAGAGCAACTGACTATGTGCTTTGCACAAAGTTTCTCTTACTTACGAACTTTGTTCCTCCGAAAGAAAGTTTAGAGAATATCAAAGTTAATTCTCTTTTCACAAGTCAAAGTTAAGTTAAAACTGTACAATCACTAATTTGATCTACAGAAACAAACAAGACACAATAACATCTAATTTACCGCTCAAGAAAGTGTGCTTCAAATTCGCACTGTATGTCAGTTTAATATAACCAAATTAACGAGTTTCAACTGATTTTTGGTAGTTTTTCCAGCTCCTTTTATGCTGCTAGTCATATGGATTTACCTGTCAATTGAACTGTTGATTGGTTGTAGATAATAGTTTCGACAGAATGTGAACACTTTTTTATAACGTCACTTTTTCAGTGTAAATTTGATGTCCTGGGAAATTTGTTAATCATGTAGAGGTTTTGTCGAATATTCTGTATCAATAACAGGTTGATTCGCAATCCAATCGCAAAGAATCTGATGCAATACTGTTAAGTCGTAGTATTGTTTTGCTGGTGGTTGAGGTATCTCGAGTTTGAGTTTTACTTCATGTATGACAATTGTGTACTAGTAATAGTTGCTAAATATAAATGTTGAACAAAGTGAACAAATCTGTATGGCATCGATAGAATGTAGCATTAAATTTTGCTTGTCATGCTATTCTAGCTTTGAGGCTTGAAATGGCCTTGAAGCGCTATTCAATTTGGTAATTGAGTTAGTAAGCTCAACTGCCACATCGCCGGCCCTGTTTTCTTTCGCGAAAACATTTTTTCCAGGTAGTACTGGGGGCGAGCTTCTCTACTGGTCTCTTGTACACTCCGTCGTTCGTTCGAAATATCGCTGATCGAATCACACCGTCAGACCCATATGGTCTCTGTAACTCGATAGATTGTAATATCCACGCTTATTGCTGTCTTCGATCAACCAAACGAGATGATCGCCTTCTTTAAGATTTTTGTTCGACGTAGATTGCCATTTTTGTCGATTATTCAGTGTTGGCAGATATTCTTTCCGAAATTTGTCCCATATGAGATTTGAATAGGCTTGAGCTTGTCGAAAGAGCTGTCGATGGTCAACAAATTCTTCTTCGCATGGTAGATAGGGTAAGCAAATTTTCCTGTTGCCGAGCCAGAAGTGATTGGGGGTCAATGCTTCTAAGTCATTAACATCTGAACTGACTGAGTCAAAGATCTTGCGTTCAAAGTCTGCTCAACAATACACATCGTTGTTGAAAGAACGTCCTCGGTGACTGATCTGTTCCCCAACACTGCATCCATTGCTTTCTTGCTACTTCTCACCAACCGCTCCCATATTCTTCCAAAGTGGGGTGCTGCGGGTGGGTTAACTTCCATCTGATTCCTCGTTGAATTAGATGTTCTTCGATCCCTTCTTTGTTCCATGCTGCAACATACTCGGCAAACTCTCTTTCAGCTCCAACAAAGTTTTTCCCGTTGTCACTGATGATTGTGTTCGGTTTGCCTCTTCGAGCAATAAACCTCATTATTGCATTGAGACAACTATCGATGTCCAACTTGGGTGCCACTTCTATATGCACCGCTCTCATAGTTAGACAAGTAAACAGACAACACCAGCGCTTTTCGTTTCTGCGCCCAATCTTCACAATGAAAGTGCCAAAATAGTCAACTCCAACATTTGTAAAGGCTGTTGGAACATCTAACCGTTCTTCGGGTAGATCTGCTATGACTGCTGTTATCGTTTGTGCTCTGCCTTTTCTGCAGGAAACGCACTTGTTCTTGATTGATCTTAAGGCGTTCCGTGTGCCTAGGATCCACATCTTCTGCTGAACAATGTTTCTTACATGCTCAGTGCCCTCGTGTTGATTGTCCTTGTGCTCGTTTCGCAAGAATAATTCAACCGCATGATGTTTCCAATGTAGCAAAATTGGATGCTTTGCATTGAAGTCCAATTGACCTTTGGCTGGAATAAGTCCTTCTTCATCTAGGAAAGGGGAGAATTGTAGAAATTTGCTGCCCTTTGGAATTTCCTTTTCAGCTTTAAGAGATTTTATCTCTTCGCCGAACTGTTTTTGCTGTAGTAACTTGAAGATTGTTGCTTTTGCTTTTTCTCTTTCTTCAAGGCTGACTACGAGTGTTGCTGGTTTGTGTTTGCTCAATGCTCGCTGTACGTATGCCAATGTGTCCACTAGTCTGTTACTGAATCGTTCCCACTGAATAACAGCCTTCTCCTCTTCAGCCTGTATCATGAAGACTGATGAGGGTATATTCTCTTCATCTAATGCAAAGGTTAGGTTCACTTGCTCCGGCCGCTCACTTTCTGGTCGTTTCAACCAGGCCAGCCCAGCGAGCCACTCACTTCTCTTGAGTTCTTCAATGTTGATTGCTCTGGTGCCAATGTCCGCTTTGTTGTTGATACCTCTCGCATGTTTCCACTGTGAAAAATCGGTTGTATCTGGTATCTCAGCCACTCGATTGGCCACAAAAACTTCATGTTCCTTGACTATTTGTTCCTTCAACCTCACTGCCATGACTACCGCTTGCAATTCCAGTAGGGGTATTGAAAGATGCCTCATCGGTGCCACTCTGCATTTTCCAATGACAAATGTTAAGTCAACTCAGTATTCTTTTGGTTGTGAACGTTGATAGGCCACTGCACAAATCGTGTCTTCAGATGCGTCAGCAAACACAAGATCGATTTTATCCCTCTCTCTCTCTCTCTCTCTCTCTCTCTCTCTCTGTTGAAGCACCTTCTATCGATGCTTGTTTCAGCCACTATTGGAAGTTGTTCTTTCCACCAGGGATTCTGCTTCGTCACCAGGTTCTACTTTGGTGTCCCAATGTTGCCCATTCTTTGTCCAAATACTTTTCTGAAGTCTTCTCATGTGAACACTGAACGGAGCAAACAATCCTATCGGGTCGAATACTGAAGATACCAAAAACAAAATCTTCCTCTGGGTTATAGGTGCTTCAACTTCCTTGTTTGTACCTCTGCATACTTGAAGACTGTCATCACTAACGGTCCATTGTAGTCCTAGAACTGAGGATCCCTCCGTATTGTGTTCCACTTCGACTTGTTTCGTGTTGCTGATTGACTTCAAGTCGTCTGGGATTGCTTCTGTAACTGCATCATTGTGGCTTATCACTTCTTCAATTCAAATCCATGTCGTGAGAGAAGAGGTTGTGGTTGATTGAAGACTTCAATTGCTTCTTCAGGGGGTTTCTACTGATTTGATGAAATCGTCCATGTAGAAGTTGTTTTGTATAGCCTATGCTGCAATCGGATACTCTCTTTCGTTGTCCAGTCCCACTTGCTTGAGAGCATAGTTTGCACATGTTGGAGAAATTTTAGCTCAAAATACATGAATCTGCTATTTGTATATCTGAACAGGTTCATTTGTTCTTGGACGCCATAAGAACCTAAAGCAACTTCTATCCTATTCGTGAACTTGCACTTGTAGAAACATCGATTCGATGTCAGCTGTCAGGATTATTGGTCCTTCACGGAATCTGAATATTGTTCCAATCAACCCATGTAGCAGATCAAGTCCTGCTAGTAGCTTATCATTTAGGCATACTTCTTTGTACTTTGAGGCAGCATTGCAAACACGTCTTACTTTGCCAGGCTTGTTCGGGTTTAGCACTGGATGGTGTGGCAAATACCATTCCTTCCCGAAGGTGCCTTTCACTTCGGACTCGTCCAATATCTTTACGAATCCTTTTTCTACAACTGTATCTATTGACTGTTGATACAAACTCTTCAGATTTGGGTCCCTTTGGAATCTTCGCTCCAGTGAGTAAAACTGACCCAGGGCTGAGCTGTAGTTGTTCGGTAGGTTTGGCTCTGGTTCACTCCAGAGTATTCCCACTTCGTACTGCTCGCCTGTGAACTTCGTCGTACTCTCTAGCATCATCTTTGCCTGCAGTTCCTTCTTTGACTGACTGACGACGTTGATTTTGGAAGCTTAAATTTCTATGTCCCACCAGGTTTGGATATTCTCAGCCACTTTCACATCTTCAGTGAAGGCGAAATGACAAACATTTTGTCTTCCCTTGCCCGTCATGGGTCCATTGACTACCCATCCCAGCTCTGTTAGAACGGCGAAAGGTTCACTTTGTGTTCCTATCTTGTAGTCCAATGGGCGTTGTAGCTCATAAGCATCTTGACCAAGGATGATGCCAACTTCCATCAAGTTGAAGCTTTTGTTGGTTAGAACACTCAAGTGGTTGAAGCTTTGCCTCAGCTTGTTGTAGTTGTAGTTTGTGTTTCCCAAGGAGATTGACCGGTGTGCAAACGCCTCAATTGAATGCACCTTTGAATGTAGTCCCTTCATTTTGAGAGGAACCCTTTCTGTCTTCAGATCCTTTGTTCTGTGTAAGGCAGTTATGTTGAGCGTCACATCGGTGCCTTGGGCTCGTAACTTCTCTTGCACACATTGATCGATGAATGAAACCGTTGATCCACTATCGAGGAAAGCATATATGTTCAGCTTGTTGCCACCGCTCTGTATTGAGACAGGAACTATCTGAAGAAAGCTATTAACTTCGCTACTCTGGTTGATTGATGCTGCGCTTACGTTGACTGCGTGATTGCCCTCGTCCATTTGGTTTTATGAGTGTAGCAATCGGTTGTGCTTCTTGAGGCATCCATTGATGCCGCACGCATTGACTTTACAATCTTTGATTGCATGTCCTTTGCCTAGACATCCGTAACATAAGCGTTGCTTCTTCACTGCTGCGTACCGATCATTCACACTCATGTTCCTGAATAATGGATAGTTCCATATTTTATGAGTGCCATCAGCTAGCGGACAGTGATCACTTTGCGTTTGCTTCGTTTCTTTCACGTTCGAACTTGCACTGATGTATGATGTTTTCGAGAACCGTTTGTCTCTATTCGTGCTTCATCGGTCTTCCTCTCTTCGCTCTCCCCTCAAAGCTGAAAACCCTTCGTGCACGAATGCTATCCTAGATAGCCACTTTTCAAACATACTCAGATCAGGCCAATCTTCATCCTTATCATCAACATAGAACCACAACTTCTCTTTGAGAACTTGAGGTAGTTTATCTACTGCCATATACAGTGTCGAGCTCGATTGCAGATCATCAATCTGCTTGTACTCTTTGAGCAAATTCACAAAATTTGAAACAATAACCGAGAAACTGATCAGACCTGTTGAGTCTTGAGGTTTCACCTGACCTGCTTTGCGAAGACTCTGCAGCTGTGCATCAATGATCAGATGAGGCCTTCCAAACTTCTTCTCCAGAATGCTTCATGCAGCAACATAGAACTGTCCAGAATAGCCCATCCAGAGATTTCTGACCTTGCCTTGCCTGTCAGTAGAGTCTTCAGATGGCTCATCTTCTCTGAGTCTGGTATCGGTCGTTGATCCACTGTAGCAATGAACATACTAGACCACTCCGGCCACTCGAGGGGGTTCCCATCAAAGTTGTTTAAATTGAGCTTTGGTAGGCTACTGCTACCCGCCTACCCACTGTTGTATCGTAGCAGACCAGCTCTGGGGGAAACGTCCCGGTCTTCAACACTTGAGGATCGGCCTCGTGAAATGCGATATCGTGAGAAGTGACTTTGCCTGTTCACTTCAGGGGTTACTTCGAAGCGAGCTGTTGATCGATCTGGTGTTAGAAGGTTGTCCATTCTGGTGGCCCAGTCAGAAACATCTCTCTTCTTTGGGGTCCATTTGAAGGGTGATTTGTATCGAACACTAGTTGATTGGGAACGAGGATCATCGTTCTCTAATGCTGTTCTTTTCACTTTACGCTCTAGCTCGTGCTCTTCCTCCAGCAGTTGATGCTTGGTTTCCAGTTCATTTATTTGCATTTCCAGCTCTAGTTTCCTCCACTCGAACCGTGCTTGTTCCAGTCGCATCTTGGTTTTGAACTCGATATCGAATTTCTTCATCCTTTCCTCTCGCCTTTGCTTTGCTGAAGATGTTTCCGAAACATTCTCCGTATCTGGGCCACTTGCTGTTGCTCCATTTTGCACTGTTTGAGCAACTGGATTGTCCGTTGGGTAGTTGTTGTTGCTCTCGCTGTCGTTCACTGCGTGGGTTGCGTTGCTTTGCTCTGCATTCATTTCTGGTTGCGTGCCTTTGCTTATATATGCAAGCCAATGATAGTCCAAACTTGCTTTGCACTTCCTTGCTTCTTTCAGATGTTCTTCAACGAAATTTGCTTGGTAGGGCACAAGCTTGTTTCGCCGCTGCAATTGCTTGGGTATTTCTCCCTCTAGGAGTTGGACAGTCTGTTGATAGAGGACCTTTAGCTTGTTGGGTCGATCTGAATCTTCAATTATTTTGTAGCCAAGCCTTCTTTTAGTGTTAACTTCTTCCACTAACTCTTGAAGCTTCTTATCGTACCTGTGAGCTGTTGATTGAAACTCCCCCCTGCTGGTTGTGCTTGATTTGCCTGGTTGCTGTTCACTTTTGCTTTGTTGGTTTCCTTTGAGCAGGGTTCGCTTTTCAATTTCTTTATTGAAATGCACTCTTCTGTTCGCCTCACTGGCCTGTTGCTGTTGATTTGTTTGATTCTCCTGGGGGTGCCTTCGGCACTCTCTTCATCAGATTGGACAGCAGTTTGCCTTCCACTGTCCGCGTCGGCGGACCAAATGTAACGGCTGCTCTCCTATCAAAGTCAAGGAAAACTTTACACCGCCCAGTTCGTTTCAGCGGTTTCAAATCTGTCCGGATTTTGTATTTTTGCAGTTAACTTTTGTGAACTGTATTATCCATTATACTGTAAAATGCCGTTTCATTACTTGTTGCTCAATTACTCCTGATAACTGATTGCTCAACTTTGCTGTTTAACTAACTTGTTTCTATCAGAATAACAAAAAATTTCAAATTGAACCAATCAAACATTTGTTGAGTTTTTTTTAATAACTCAATTTATAAATCGAAATTTCAAATTATCTCGAAGTACAGTCCTTAGTAAAAGACCTAATGACTATTTGGAACAATAATGAACTTGGTTAGTCAAGTAACAAAAAAGCGCGAACGCAAAGAAAATTGTTATCTGAATTTCCAATTATTCGCTTTGGTAACATATTTCTAGTCCTCCATTGGCTTCAATAACACCAATATTGAAACAATGATAGGCTTCGTTACAACCAGTAAGAGCAACTGACTATGTTCTTTGCACAAAGTTTCTCTTACTTAGGAACTTTGTTCCTCAGAAAGAAAGTTTAGAGAATATCAAAGTTAATTCTCTTTTCACAAGTCAAAGTTAAGTTAAAACTGTACAATCACTAATATGATCTACAGAAACAAGACACGATAAGAACTAATTTACCGCTCAAGAAAGTGTGCTTCAATACGCACTGTATGTCAGTTTAATATAAGCAAATTAACGAGTTTCAACTGATTTTTGGTAGTTTTTCCAGCTCCTTTTATGCTGCTAGTCACGTGGATTTACATGTCAATTCAACTGTTGATTGGTTGTAGATAATAATGTCGACAGAATGTGAACGTTTTCCATGATGTCACTTTTCAGTGTAAATTTGATGTCATGGGAAATTTGTTAACCATGTAGAAGTTTTGTCGAATGTTCTGTATCAATAACAGGTTGATTCGCAATCCAATCGCAAAGAATCTGATGCAATACTGTTAAGTCGTAGTATTGTTTTGCTGGTGGTTGAGGTAGTTCGAGTTTGAGTTTTACTTCATGTATGACGATTGTGTACTAATAATAGTTGCTAAATATAAATGTTGAACAAAGTGAACAAATCTGTATGGCATCGATAGAATGTAGCATTAAATTTTGCTTGTCATGCTATTCTAGCTTTGAGGCTTGAAATGGCCTTGAAGCGCTATTCAATTTGGTAATTGAGTTAGTAAGTTCAGCTGCCACACAGTGGGCCCTAAACTTTTGTGATTGGACTATAAATTTATGCCCCCTTATTATCGTCACTCGCCACGCTAGCTGTATAAACAGTGGCGCTAAAAGATTGGCATAGACTAGCAGTCTTATCAGCAAAGTAGCAAAACTGGCGGCCGGACTACAAGAATTGAGCAATAGTGTGCCACACGGCGTTGATTACGGTCTCGATGCTATTCAACAGCTCAAAATTTGATAACTTCTCGATGATGATAAAAACTAGTTTTGTTTTGCATCTAACCTCAACATTGAGTGTCTCAATCTGGTCTGTGATGACATGTGGGTCTGAAGGGGGTGGTCGGGTGTAGACAGGAGGGGGTTCAACGTCTGCCCTGTAGGGAATCGTACTTCCGGGGGGATGAGATCTCACTGGTTTGAAGGTCGGACCTAACGTCAGCAAGCATCAACTTTTTTTTACAAAACCATCTTTTCAATATAACAAATGCGGTTATCTGTGTTAGAGCTAGCACAGCGTGTATGGCAGATTTCATTAAAGGTCAAATTGTGCTATAAAAAAGGTTGGGAGACCTCATCATTCAATTCTAATTAATGAAAAGATGTGACCTACCGATTAAAATGGTTTAAAAGTTCATAGAGAGAATAAGCAAATCTAAAAATCATTATACATAGGGTACGAAATGGATCCCATTTCAATAATAATCTGGCCAATTTTAAATGCACATATTTTCTGACAACCGGGTTGAGGTTTTTTTGCTTAAAAATATGTAAGAAATGCGCTGACAGTCGCTGATTTACCAAACACGTCCAACAAAAAACTAAGCACAAGCTTAGGAAACCATTTTGAGAAAGCTGTTATTCCGGAAGACTATATGTCAGTTATATGAGGTGATTTCAATATAAATCATCACACCGTTTCTTCAAAGTTGAAAACATTGCAAGAAGCCTTGCTGTCTTTTGATCTGCATTATGCAGAAAATGCGAACTGCACTAGAGAAACAAAGACTAGTAATTCTTGTATTGATGCCGTGTATTCCAACGTAAAAATTGATCTGAAAGTGTCACAAACGACGCTAACAGATCATTATACGCTCCTTTTTGGATTCTCGGGACACAAATTGAATCATTCAGAAAAAGAAAATGATGACGATCGTATGATTAAAATGTGGACAAAATTTAATGACCCAAACGTAATTGTTAATCTTCAGTTTTATATGAAACATGAATTACAGAAGTTTGAACCAACACTTGATCAATTAAGTTCTGAAGAAGCCATGAAAAAGTTTTAGTTTCTCTTCAACAAATGTGTTGGAAAATTTGTCCCTACAAAAGGTGCAAAAAATAAAAAAATTGTGGATTGACAACGAAATAAAACATCTAGCTACCAAGAAACGACAACAATACCAAAATTTTATGAGAAGAAAAGACAAAAACGATCAACTCAAAGTCAATGCACTACGTAACAAGCTGCAATAAATGATCAGAAGAAAAAAGGAAATGTATTATCAGCGGTTAATGAAGGCAGATGGTCAGAAAAACTCTAAATCTTTTTTTGACTACATTAGCAGATTAAAAGGCAAAGTTGCATCGCAAGATAGGCTCAATAAAGAGACAGCTGATAAATTCATAGGCTATTTCTCTACAGTTGGTAAAACCTTAGCATCAAATTTTGAGTCTAAAAGTGAGAATATTTCTAAAAGCAGTAGTATTAGTGTACAATCAATGCGACTAACCAGGGCCACTTCGCTGGAAGTAGGGGAAATAATAATTAAATTGCAAATCAAATATAGCACAGATTGCTTTGAATTGAAAAATTTTTTTTTGAAGAAACTCGAATGGGTAATTGTGCCAATACTAACAAAATTAATCAACAAATGTATCGATGAAAGAAGTTTTCCACCTTGCCTGAAAGAAGCTATCATAATAGCAGTTCATAAAAGTGGTGATGTCCAGGAACCATCAAACTTCAGACCAGTTTCTCTACTTCCAACTGTTGCAAAAGTCGAATTTCTGTGCAACAAAATATCTAATTTTTTGGAAGTTTTTGATCTCCCGGATGCAAATCAATATTGTTTCCGACGACAAAGAGGAACAATTGATATGTTAGCGCATTTTGTTGAAAACGCTAGGGACACTTTAGAAAACCAGCCAAAGTGCTCGATAGGTTTGTTTCTAGATTTGAAAAAGGCATTTAACACGGTTGATCATAACTTTTTACTTAGAAAAATTGCTAACATAGGTTTGAGACATGCTTGAAATTATGAAATCTTACTTATCTGACAGAAAACAAATTCTTAGATATGGTGCTGCAAGAACGAGTCCGAGAACTGTTACGTTTGGCGTGCCGCAAGGTTCAGTTTTAGGACCACTACTTTTCATAATATACGTCAATGACATCAAACAACAATGCAACTGCTCTACAATAACGCTCTATGCCGACGATACTGCACTGCAGCAAAAAAAAATGCAAATGAAGTTCTTTTTCAAAGTGATATTGACAACGCTCTATGCCAACGATACTGCTCTGCAGCCAAAAAATGCAAATGAAGTTCTTTTTCAAAGTGATATTCGAAAACATCGGCCTCTATTTAAGCGATAACAAACTGACGCTCAATGTTGAAAAAACGATTAATCTAAACTTAGGTTTTAAAACTATGATGTATGTTCTAAGACTGAACAATGCAACCCTTAAAAAGAGCAACGATGTAAAGTATCTAGGCGTTTTGCTGGACAACAAATTGGATTTCAAAAACACATAAATAGCGTCGCTACAAAATTGACCAAATTTACGGGATTGTTCTACAAACTGGGGTTTATATTGAGTATTAAACAATTAGTTTTAGTATATAAGTCTTTTGTTCAACCGGTTATACAACATGGAGTGCTTATTTACGGAACTGCAAACAAGACAAGCCTGAAGTTTATCGAAGTGAAAATTAAACAAATTACGCGAATTATTTTCAGGAAGAAAAGTCATCAATCAACAGCGAACAAACGGGAAAATTATGGAATCTTCCTGGTGAAAGAGCTGAATGTTCATGAGCTTTTAAAATTTTTAACCAAAACAATTAGGCGGGAACATAAAAATTAAGTTTTCAACAGGTTTATTGAGGATTCAGAGCTTGTGAGGCTAGATGAGAAAAGAACAACGAGGAAGAAACTAAAACCTAGCAATCAATTTACTGGTATCAACCCAAAGAAAATTGGAATACGAATAAAGAAATTGCTAAATTATATACTTAATTTCGACTCAAAATATGTTCACTTTATAAAGAGTTGCTACAAATCTGGGATTAATACACACCACCATACTTTTCTTGAAAATTTTATACAAGGAAATGATATCATAGAAATTTTTTATTAGTTTTTTTTGAGCAATTGTTTAAAACAATAATTTTTTTTTACCCTTTTGCAAAAACTCAACTGTTTCCTCACGTTTACTTGCTGTCACTCAATCTATTTAAACTTTAAAAACAAACCAATATCAACACCCTACCCCCACCCCTATTTGTTAACAAACTGTTTCCCAAAGGCATCACACGACTAGGCTTTTTTGCCTTTTGATGGCCTTTTGAGTATGTATATGTAAACCTCATTGAACAATGTTGTTTGTTTATACATACTTGAGAACAATTTATTATTATTATTATTATTATTATTATTATTATTATTATTATTATTATTATTATAGAAATCTCAGTGGAAAAGTTCTTCATAACTGTCCGTTTAATGTGCGTAATTTTCAACGCGTTTCTTATACATTTTCATCGCTTGTCAATGCAATAAGTGTATAATTGCTTTTCGCTGAAAAATATTTTTAACGGCTGTCAGCGCATTTCTTATAGACAATTTCAACACTTTCAACGCTAATCTTAAATAATTTCGTCTTTTCCTCGTACTTTTAGTACATTTCCGTAAATTTCTAAACGTTCAGCGGATTTCTTACAAAATTTGTTGTTTACACGTGCTGATATCTCGGCACAGGCACCACGGACAGCTTCCACGTGACAATTGTAATCGCTTCATAATGTAACCCGAAAAATTGTCCACAGAACACGAACGGAAAATAAACCATATCCCGAGTTATTCATTATAAAACTTGTATGATTTCCCGGTACCCATAAAAGGATTATCCAAAATTTATTAAAACAAGGAACGCGCTCTTTTTGTAATAGTTATTCATAATCATCTCTGAAAAATGCTCGTAGACTACATGCTTCCAAGAACAAACTCTTACCTGCAAAGTCATATGCTTGAAAAGTAGTTCCACCTCCCCCACCCAAACTGACAACCGGTTCGTCAATGTCTGCGATTGTGATGGCCTGAGGCAGTGACATTGTCTGCATGGAGACCATCTGGGTGGGGGATATGAAGTTGGATCCCCCCATTGAGACTGCCCCGTGACATCCCCCTGGTGTGCTGGCTGTACTGTTGGATCTGTATGTTACTTGGTCTGCCACGTAGGGTATAGAAGTGCCGACTGTTCAAAGTGAGCATAAATCATTTCAGCCAGGAGGGATTAGAACCATATAAGGAACATCTCTCTTTTCCATATGAAGAAAAGATGTTTTCAGACATGCTTCTTTGAGTATTTTTCCATCGAGTGTTTATATGTTTACTACCACCGGGTAATAATATAGCAACACATTTTAACAATTATTGATAGGTTAGCATAGGTGTGCGACTGAATTTTGTAGATTTTGTTGATTTTTCACTTCATCTTTGAATCTTTTTAGGCAATTACAGTATCTTACATTATCTTACCGGGCCATTCATCATAGAACTTTCTTTTATTTAACACTAGGCCATATTATCTTTTAGTAATCATACTAGGTCCAATGTGATTTGTATGATTTCTTAGCAGTACTAGGATTACATCAGGATCTTTGATCTCATACACGCACCATTTACTTCTTTAAATATTTTGGTTTTATGGTAGGATTGTACTGAGGAATACTACGGAATCCAGTATGAAATCATATATGATCTTCGTATGAAACCAAAGAAACTTCAACCCGGGGTTTAAACTTTTACAGTAAACAAAATATGTCAGATTGTTGATTTTTTCAGATTTTCTACAGCAGCGCAATAAGACAATTTTTGAGGAATTTATGAGGCTATCAATTTTTAAATATATGAAGCAAAAACAGTAAGGCCAGAGGGAAATGGTAAAAAATGATGCGTCGGATAACATTTTGAAAACATAAGAAACGAATATCAAGTGAAAAAAATAAATTTGCTTTCAAATAAGAACGCTTTCAACAATATAAAAGGTCCTTATAAATAGGAAGATTATATTTCAAAATTCTTGCATGACATAAGATTATCGTGCATCACAACTATGGAAGAAAATTTTGCAAAAAACTTTTTTTGTTTCAGACTACGGTGAACACAATTAGCTGAAATGATGGAGAGCAAATTGGCGTAGCTGTAATCTGCCCTTTGTCAAATCAGCCGTTGGTAAAGTAGTCCCACGTACGGTCCCGTCTATGCTCTGTGCCCATACACTGCATCGCATTCACTTTCGTCCTCAACTGCCGATTCAGTTCCCGAAGCCTTGTATTGGGTGTTTTGGGCACATTAGCGGTCGCATCCATCACTACATTGGTGGGGTGTTTGTCACAACATGTCTGTCCCTTTCCCAGCATGTTAGGAAAAGGGAGGGGGTCATTTTCGCTATCCATTAGCCGCAAAATTGTTTTGGTTTGTTTCACTTTTTCTTTGATATCTGCTGCGTATGGAATAGTTGTGTCCACTAATTTACATGTATATTGTTAGGGCATTCAACCATCTGTTTCAATTATGACTCAAAAACCGGATCCAAACTTGTAAGAGTTTCGCAACTATTGAGTGTACTTGGTACAACATTACTTTGTGGGCCCCGGTCATTTAATCATTGTATAGTCTAGACTGTGGATTAGACTAGTGCTCATTGTAAAACCCAGAAAACTGAAAGCCTAGAAAAAAGTTTATACTGAACTCTTTTTCATTATTTTACAATTTTACCTCTTTGATGTCCAATTTTATATGTCTGTACGACTGTCTCGCTTCGAAAAACTTTAAAATTGATGAAATATGGCCGAAAGATTGGCGAGGTTCGTGTGTTCTCTTCGCTTGCAACATTTTTCTATTTTGACTTCCAATTTATTCACTACATTGTTTAAAATTGTTGAAAAGTTTCCAAGATCCGTTCAATTCTAACAATAAGTGAGTGAAATAAAGCATGAAAAATGAAGATGGGTAACACGCGGAACATGAACGAAAGGTAAAAATGAATGAACTGAAAAACAAGACAGTATAAGCTCCAAATTGAAATCAAATGAAACGAAGGAAAGCCAAAAACAGCCCAGGCCTAGGCCTTGGCTTATGAAAAGACTTTGAAAGTCTAGTAGGGGGCAGTATTGACTATAATTACACGGTCGAACTTTCTAGGAAAAGTCGAGCTAATATGTTTTCATGGGTCGAGCATAAGTCTTTTCATAACGAAAAGAGTCCAGCTTAAGTCTTTTCATGGGTCCACCATTAGTCATTTCATAAACAACAAAGTCGAATTAAAGTCTTTTCTTGCGTCCACCAATAGTCTATTCATAAGTCTGTTTTTTCTCAGAATTTGAAATTGCTATTTTTTCTGCTTCTCTACATACAGAAGCAGAACCGGAGCAAATAGCTTTGCACCAGAGCATTCCAACTTAAGAAACAGTTGGAAAACTGCCTAAAATGTTAGAAATTTCGTCAAACCTTAAGTTAAAGAGTTATGGTAGCTGGAATATATTACCACATTACTTGATCCAATGAAACCAGCTAGCCTAAGTGTATTATTCCTTAACAATGGCAAAATTTCGGCGTTATTCAGTTTGTTTTCCCTTGCAAAATTATGAGCTATGATTTTTTTCAAAAAAATGCAAATTTTTAAAGGATTTGTGGTTCTTCTAAGTCGTAAAAGATGAAGGAGCATACATGCTGACTACGTTATATGCTATGTTGCACGGAAAAATTAATTGGCAAAAAACACACTTATGAAAAGACTAATGATGGACCGTGAAAAGACTTTAGCTTGACTTTGTCTACAAACATTGTGTCGAGCTTAAGTCCAGCACAAGTTTTGAGTCAAGTCAAAGTCTTTTTTATAAGTTTTTGGGTCCAGCTACGGTCTTTTGCGAAAACCCTGAGTCGAGCTAAAGTCCAGAATGTCATAAAGTCCAGCTGAAATCTTTTAATAGTTCAAATGTGCCGAGTATGGTCTTTTCATAGTATATTTTGGTCGAGCATTGTCTTTTCATAAGTCTGTACCTAGACCTGAATGAATAACGACCAAATTGGAAGAACAGAGTGGTCAAAGAGACCAAGAAATTTCTAGGTAGTTTTTCTAGGAACAAACAGATTTTAATTTATTTTTAGTTGCATAGAGCGGAAAATGATTTTAATAAAGTGGGTTTCAATTTGATCAAGGCGTATTTCAAATTCAACTGAACTCCGTGTTCTCCGTTGTAAGATTTGTAAGAATACCTTAAAAACACCAACAAATTTTAGCGCAGCTTTTCTAAGAAAATGACGATTTTTTTACGTTTTTAAATCAAACGTATTAACAACTTCTTACGTTTCTAAACCAAACATACCGGCAATTTCGTACTTTCAAAACGAAACATACCAAATCTAAAAAGCCAAATATATCGAAGATCTCTTACGTTTAAAACCAAACACATGACGTTTTCTTACGTTTTTAAACTAAACATATCGACAATTTCTTACATTTAAATACGATCATACTAGCAATTTCTTACCTTTAAAATCTAACATACCAACGATTTCCTACATTTGAAACCAAACATACTAATTTTAAGAAATCAAACATGCGGACAATTATTTTACGTTGAAAACCGAATATACCGACGATCTTCGTACGTTTATAAATGACAATTTATGGACGAGGGTTGAGAAGCCACCATTCTATTAAGTACATACCAGTTCGTCCCTCGACTGTTAAAGTTCATTGTAAGGACAAATGTAAAAATTCTACAGCTAACACATCATTATATGCAAGCTCGTGAGAAAAACCCTATTATAGCTCGTGTGAAAAACCTTTACACAAAAGCTTTATTCAATGTTTACTCTACTTAGAAATCTGAGGAAAGTAACCATTGAACAAGGCTATCATACCCTTTATCAAAATCGTTGTTAATTGAATGCCCTTGCATGATCTTTTCACGTCAGATGAACAGCCATACCCATTAGGGTAAGGTTCAACCCGTCCTTCAATAAAGGCATCGCAAGGCACCCCTGCTTTTGGGAACTCTTGAATAGCCCCGAGAGGCTGGTCCTGTATATTGCACGATCGATGAGCTCTTTTCTAACTGGATATTAAGAATTGAGTTCAATTCAAACCTTGTTTTTTCAGCTGACTAATTTTTGAGACTGCAATTTTTACCATGGTGAACTGTTAACGAGTTGTTTATTGATGAAGTTGCTACTTAAATGATGAACATTTTACCCCCTTCCGTCAACTTAGTGCACATATTACTCAACTTACAGACCTGTCAGGCGCTAAAACTTTTTAAACAAATTTTTAACTATTTACTATAATTTGCGACAAGTTTTACATAATAACATGCTACAGAACGATATATAATTTGTAAGGAAGGTGTCATAAACAATTTATTGGAGGAGAAGAGAACAGAACTTTTTCGAGCGGTTGACGAGAATATGTTCCCTTGAAAAAAATGTCTACAAATTTTGGCTCTCTGGCTCTCTAAAATTCCTATTTTTTTAGAAAAAGAATTTTCAAAAATTTCTATTTTTGAAAATCTATTGAAAGAGTAACATAAGAACAAAATAAAGACTTTTGACTAAATTTTTTTATAAAAATCATTGAAAGCTATGAGAAATAATTCCTTAGGTTGCAGAAGTATTTATTTTACATATAATTATGTTATTTGAATTAATAACTGCACATTGAGAAATTTAAAAAATATATTGTTTTACCCAGTGCTTGCATTAAAACTGTTTTTGGTTTCTATTATGACAAAACATAAATTCTTCTCAAAAACAGAAAAAAACTTGATTATGAATAATGCCCATTTTTTTGCCCTCAAAAAAGAAATAATTGAGATTTTGTCGGAATCAACACCCTTTATAGTTATTAGCTAAAACTAAAAATTCTAAGTTGATGACAATCAATACGACCGCCGTTTTGTGACATAAGTTCCAGTGCAAAAAAAAGAGAAATGGCAAAAAACTAACCAATATTATAACGCCTAAGACATTGAGTTTGTAGCGCAAGCCGGATCAAGACCACGCTTATTTGGATGAAATGCATTGAACGCATTGAAATCTAAATGAATTGCTCTTACTGCAACTAAGTTGAGTTCAGATATAAATTTCAGCAAAATTTAATTCTCCTACTGATATGTTAATTCGCCTTTGAGCGCTTTTGTTACGAAGTTGTTCACATTTTTAAATCAACTTAGTTGGAAGAAAATTGGTGTATTTGTCTTAGTCAAATAAAAAAGAGGAAGGGATAAAGAATGGCAGGCAGAATTTGATAGAAGTTTAATTCTGCATCAAGGCTAGTTTTAGAAAAATTCTATTAAATTCAATACCTAAAATTTTATAAAATTTCGGTTCAAACTCAGCTTTTTCTTGATTAATTTTCCTGAAATATACTGGGAGTGGAAACCAACTGTTAGGAAACCAAATATTAGGAACCGCTTTGCTTTAATGTAACTGGAAACATTAGCTATGGCAAGAATGTTTAAATATGAAAGACCAAATCAGGTAAATTTATTGAACCAAAAATTTAGTTTTCAAGGTATGCCTACGTTGATTTCTTAACGATTGGACACTATGATTCCATGAAACAAAAAATTGACTATAATGCGAATATGCGCAAGACAAACGAGACAAAAACTGAGTTACTGTCTACTTGACTGTATTTCGAACAATGCAAATTCGTGCAAATTTGCGCTCGATTAGTTGTCGTCTTCTGAATTTCTGCTAGGCTCAATAGCGAGAGAACTCTGTCGCCCACACGATCGATCAAATCAAATAAAACAAATAAGGTTTTGAATTGGTGAAGCAAGCGTTTCTTTGTTACTCTTTTATTTCCCCTCTTCCACTCTTGTATGCTGTTGCAAATTAGATTGCCTTGAATTAAGTTAACTCACAATGGGGTTCGTAATATCAATATGGATAACAGATGTAAGAAAATTACTTGCACATCTATGGAAAGTACAAACTTGAGACAATTTATAAAAGTATTTAAAATAATAATAACAATATTCGTGGTTCACCTCTCGCTTGTGCAAAAATCTCTCATGTGACCAACTCTTCTGCTGTGTCTAAGCAAATCTCTCTGACATTATCTCTTCTCTCTGCGTGTCGCTTCAACTTATACTCAACCCATACGCTCTTATCTTAAGCAAACAGATCTTAATCTCTTTAAAAAACGTTGCAACTTACAGTTGAAATCTGTCGTTTTCTGTAGGAGTGATTTGTTTGCTATGCAAACAAATCAATATCAAATTGTGCTTCGTCATTCAACTGCTACCAACCATTGTTCAACTTTCACTTTATATTAAGTACACGACATTTGGACTCTTATGTAAACAAACCCACTTCGCTTTAACTCAAATTTGCACTTGACATGTCAATCAGTGTTTGCTTAGAAAACATTGAACGTTGCACTGAAAATTTTTTATTACTCTAATTCCGCTATCAAATCAACTAGCTGCAATCAATCCCTGTCACAATTCATTTGATAAATAACTTAATTCAAACCCAATTCTAAGACCATTTGTTTTTCTGAGTTTTCTCATTATTTCATGCAATTCCCAGTTAAAAACTGTCGAAAAATCTAATATTCTTACGAGCTAACATTTTGACCTCTAGGGCTCATCCAAAGGTCACCCGACTCAAATGAGAGGTCGAGTTGATAAATATAATGATTGTCATGGGAAGTTCTCTCATAGCTGCACCTACCTACAAAATTTTACGGTCGAATTTCCACTAGACCACGAGCAATGACTGCTCACACTGTTCGTCAACCTCCCGGATGACTCCAAATTTCAGAACGCAATATCTCGAAAAGTAGTAGTCAAAACGTCTTCGGATAAAAACCTCGAGTAAAAAATTGAGCGCCATCAACCTGCCTGCAAGTTTCATGACCAACGAATCAGGTGCAGCGAGTCCATTGCAATTTGAAAATTTTTAACGAGTCGTGTCGGCTAAAACCCGAAAAATCCGAATTCTGAAAAAAGTGACCGAGGTGGGTATTTTTTGTCACTAACTCTCTCAGGTTATTATATTATTACAACTTCTAAGTCATTCGGCCGCCCATAAAACACAATTTCTGGTTTTCGGCAATCGGGTTGTCGCGAAGCACAGCTTTCTGTCGCATCCAGATGTTGAAATGAGCACCAAAAGAAAGTATTTAAAAAGTTACACTAACCCTCCAAAAATCATAAGGCTGCTACAAAACTCCACGAGAAATTCAAAATTTAACTCCCGCATCTCCGGCTTGCCCTAGTCCCGTGCATGTTGGTGTGGGGTCAAATCTGACATTGAAATCCGATTCCTCGTACTCAAATTAGTCTATCCCCCAATTTTCAGGTCAATCCTACTTCAACTTATAGAGAAATTAGTAATTACGTTTCAATGTTAACTAATTTAAGTGAAAACTGCCTATTCTAATTTCAAAATGCCGATAACTTTCTCCCACAACTTCTTAAACCCTTCCCATGATGACCCAAAACAGTACTGCACGAGTACATACTAGTCCGACTGGTTAACACATTTATTTCATGCAAAAATTATCAAATTTTAAATTAAAATATCAAAAACCTTCAAATCATACCATTTCCGGTGTTAATCGCTCGGGGTTGGGTGGCCGGATTGGCCCAAAAGTTATACCAGCCTGAAAATAACATTGGGTGTACCTGACATTAAAATTAGGTAAACGCCCGCGGAATATAACCTCCATGGGAGGTGGTTTAATTCTGCTTGGTGGTATTTTGAGAAACTGGTAAATTGCCTTTTTATTTATTCTAAATCAACAAAAATTTATTTAACTAACTCAAATCGTGAAAGTGTAACCGGCCGCGCATCCCTATTACGCATGGGCAACCATTAAAGGAAAATCTCCACAAATTTTCAGAGTCCAATGATGAACATAACTTAAAAGAGTTGAATTGTATCAGGTTTGAGGTGCCAATTATTTTGCAAATTCAAAATCGCACCTTTAGTTACTTCAAATTGGAATTCCAAATTTGGTCAAAGTATCGAGTTTTTTTCAAATGTTCGCTCTCTAGTTTTCTTTTAAATTTAAATTACTTGTTTCGACTTTGGCCTGATGCAAAAATAAAACTTTGCTAAGTAATTGAAATATATCGACAGCTCAATATGCTTTTATTCAACAATTTGTTTGTTCAAGATATATCACTCAACCCCCTCTCTGGCGCCTTCGAAACAATAACCCTTTAAGAAAACACTCTTATTTCAAACACCTAATTAAATTGTCCAAATTGACCTAAATTATCTAACTTGCTCGCAAAATCTGGTTATAACAATTCCCTGCGTTCTACAGTAGTGATCACAGCCTGTATTTTTTTCATGTGTTACTAATTACACTTGTGAATTAAACTTACCTTTGCGACTTTGAGTGACTTAACAATTTTACACAGCGAGAAAAAGTTTAAACATGAGTAAAAATTTTGAAATCTGATCACTTATGTTTGCGTGATTTAATACAGCAAAAAATATGTAATGTGAGAATTACTTACAATTATTTTTATGCATTGCTCACAAATTTGCCCCCCCCCCCCCCCCGTAGTGCTCTTATTGAAGCGTGTAAAACAATTATGTCAAAACCGACCCTGTGATTTTGATCGCACGTCGGTCTGATCAGAGATGGCTTGGGTCTGGGACCTTAAGCAGTAATGTAGTCATGGCCCGACCGAAAGGCAGACTGAAAATGGTTGGACTTCCGCGACCCAATTTTATCTTGTCTTGAGTGGGGTCTGTTTTTGGTCTTAATCCGGATACCTTCGGTAAGATCATTTTAGTACATCACCAAATAATATGTTTTTTGAAGTCCTTTTAAGAACTAGGCCCTAGTTAAGAAGTTCACAATTAACTATTTTGCAAAAAAAAACTATCAAAAGCTACAAAAGAGCGTATTAAAACTTTCTTGATACATTTCTCCGCCATACATCCGGGAGGTGTCTCGTGGAGCGGGTGGTGCGGATGCGACGCGCTCAAATCTCACCTTAGAAACGGCATCACTAGGGTTCATCTGTTTGCGATTGCGTTTTGTAGACGCCAAGAATCCACATTCGGTTTTGTTCACTTCCGGCTTCAGGGCCAGACCAGTTTGCTCTGTGCATCATTGGACAATTTGATTTAAAAAAACAACAGCCCAAACCCTTATTTAATTGGTTGTTTTTGAGTTGAAATATATCTGCGACTCTCATTTTTTTAAAATATAATTGAGGACTGTTAGCGCGCTTTCCTCCGCATGTTCCGACATTCTGTTTAAAATCTAAATGAATTTTTTTATTAGAAATAAAAAATATTAGAAATAAAAATTATAAGAAAATAACAATGTCAAATCTGGTCAAGAAATGATATCTGCAAGTTTTCAACTTTGCAGAAAATTTGAATGCAGCCAATGAGCATGCAGAGGCGACTATTCTTGAACCAAGCGACTACAAAGTCAGAAATTTCAAAATAGCATATTTGTATATAAAAAGTCATATAACCGAGTTTATGGGGGGAGGGGGGGGGGGGAATTTCCGTTGCAATTCACCGGTAGTAACTGGAAAGTTAACATTGAAGGACAATAGCCAACATGATTTTCAAAAATTTGACAGGCACACTCATTTAGCTGGTGAACACGCTAATTTTAACAAAGATTGAAGTTTCCTCTCTTGTTAATTATCATTTTCTATAAGTGTAATACTTTTTCCTAGTTTGAGAAAAATTTTCAAGAACTCAAAAGCTCAAAGGAAACTTGAACAATTGGTTACCTTCAACCCTTTCATCTATATATTTTTTCAAAGACATCTCTAATCACCATAACTGCAACACAACAATGAATGCCTTCAAATTGCCTGTTTTCTCAGAGAAAATTTGGCCCAAAAAATTTTTTGGTATCAACAGAGCAAAATACTATGCTTAATACTAACTCGAATCCCAAAATTCAAAAGAAGTTTCGAAAATAGAAAGATGACTATCACCAAATTGATAAATGTATTGAATTTTTTTTTAGAAAACTAAAATTTTTTGAAATTTTATTTTTCATTTTGCTGTTGATGTTCGATTTAAAGTAACATTCACGTCAGTCAGTTGTTGAATTGAGCTGAAAAATTAAATCACTATTAAAGTTTGGTTTTAAACATTTCATCGGATTGTTTTTTTCACTTCGTGGCAAAAGATGCTTCTCGTAAATTTAAAAACAATAAATGAAACATAGCTAAATAGACACAAAATGGCATCTTACAGAAAAGAAAATTAATAAATAAAACTATTTGTTCAGAAATAATATGGTCTCTCTTAGAGATAGAAAGACTTTTAAACGATTAGGCTTCAATCTGGAACAGCAATTATGCAATTTCAATGTTCCTCCAAGCTCAGTGGGTATTGTGATGATGCCAAGCAGGTTTTCATTACTAGATCTCTAAATCACGAGTAAAAAAATTTCCCAGAGTTCCTCGACCGACCACCTCTCGACATTTTGAAAATAATTTTTCAGAACTTACTTCCACTAGAATCGCACAAAAACGTTCTTTTAAATGTTTCTATTAAACTATTAGAATGGCTCATCAGTAAACTGATTTTGGTTTTTAGAAATGTGCATTCGCTTTAACAATTGACAAAACTTTTAGCTGAACTAAATTGAATCCTCTGGTTGTGGCTTGGAACAAAAACAACTTTCATCTTCGATCTGTTACGTTTTTTATAAAGCTATGTTATGTGTCTTTACTCATAAAAATGTTTTTTGTCCATTTCCGTATGAAGAAAATTTGCGGCAATTTTATCAGGTCACTTTTCAATTGTAACTTAAAAGCTTTCATTGATGTCAATCAATTCTTTGTGATTCTTATTTTTGATTCTTAGTTTTTGGTAGTGACACCCCTATTTCTATTCTGACTCTCCCCCGCAGTGTTTTTATGCCCCAATATCAAATTGTGTTGTTTTATATGCCGTTACTATGCAAAAAGTAAAACATGAGCCTGAGTCGTAAAAGTTATATGCCCACTAAGCGGGGGCGGGGGAGAGTTGAAGAAATCCTGATTCTATGTTGATGACTAGATCTATTCTCCTTCCTCAGTGTTTTTGTGCCCCGATCGCAAATTATGCACAGCACGTTTTCCTGGGGGTCCTAAAACTTAAATGGCCACTAATCCCCGGGTTTGAAATAGAACAGGTGCTTTTTCCGTTTTGATCATGAATTGAAATTTTTTTCAAGGTAATTAATTTTTGAGAGACTTTGTACGATAATAATAATAGCTTCTTCGAATAACATATCCCCCTCCCCTAGCTTAGAGGGCATATATATAACGTTTACTTTTCTACATGCAACCTCGTATATAACATAAAGTTTGTAAGTAGGGGTCATAAAAACACTGGGGGTGCGAGACATAATAGACATTTTTTCCACGTTTCACCAATAACAAATGTTGTTTCTGAATCCACTGCTCATTCGATGAAGTAACGACACGATGTTTTTGAGTTCACAAAAACGGTTCATGTCGCATGTATTTAGTTTAGTCTACCACCTGTGGATAACTAGGCAACGTCTGCTATCCCCTCAATTATCATTTTCTATCCTTTCACAGTTCAAAATCAGTTGAAATAAAATTGATTAAATTTGATATTTCAACTTGAGGAAATTTTGTTTGGATCTGACCCTTTCCTTAACTTTTCATGTGTTCAGTATGTCATATGTGAACGGGTAAATTCGGATTATGGTGATTCAGTTTTTTGACATTGAGGAAAACATAAAGAGACAAGTTTTCCAGATCTGGAAATTGAATAGGACAGTGTTGGTATATAATGTGCTGAAAAAAAAACTGAACTTTATTGAAAATTCAGCGAGTTGTAGCCCATTTTGTAGACAACTTTAGCTCTTTTTGACAAATTTATTGCTGTATTATTTGAGTACACTGAGCTAAGTTTCTGGATAACTCAGTTCAGTTTTGAAATTTTAAGGAAATTTCTCTACCCGCGTAAGCACGAGTGAGCGTACGAATGCGGTTTTTTTTACTTTTATATAATTCTTCACTTCTAAATTAAAAGGTTCCGGATCATAGTAACATTGTAAAACAGCGCTGAATCATATTATTCCAATTCTGCATTTTAACTCTGAGCAGTACTATGATTTATTACACAAGCCATTCCAATTTACAATAGCCTGCCTTCTAATATTAGACTGAAAACAACATCGAAAGCTTCCTTTAAAAAAGAACTGAAAGCATACATTTGGAAAGAGTTTTTGAAGGACCCAAAAGTAACGGATATAAAAGATGACACTGAGAGCATTGGATTTTAATTTTTGTTTTTAATCTTCATGATGTACATATAAATTTGTGAGAACATTTTATGCTCGCATTTTAGGCCATTTTTTACTAATGTAAAGTCAAATTTTCAGTTAAGTAATTTAATGATTTTATAATTTTACATAATGTTATATGCCTAACTTTACATTGCCTCTTTTACCATTTGCATTTTATTCTTATGTGTACCAGAGGAAATTAACAATGTTCTTTCTTTTATCACGTCAAATTATATACTTTTCATAGTAAAATACAGGACAAAAAATTTTCAACTCCATCAACAGCTTGTTCGGATTTTCAAATAAAAGAGGCCAATGAATTTGCATGCATTAATTTTTCTATTTTGCCAGCTCGTCATGTTTCGCTTTCGATTTTATCTTTTGAGCTTTTGAGCAATTATCAATATTTAAGGGAAATGGGAATGTTCCTCGTTTTTATTAATGGCCCGTAGGACTTGATATGAAACTATCACAACCAAACATGGGATTAAATTATCACTTTATTATGAGAATAACATGCTTGTAAAACCGAGTGCTAATTTGTAATAGGGATTATTGGGTATAATGCCATTGGGTCTAACCGCACATTGAGTATTTTGGCATTTTAGCTTCTTGTCATGTAACAGAAAGCCTTTTGGATTCTAAATTCCGATATCCTTAAATGTGTTAATTAGACCCTGGAAACGTTAAGTTATGTTGATTCGCTAAGGATAATTTTTTTAATCTTCAAAAATGTAAATTTAAAGTTATAACCACAACAAAAACGTTTGGTTAAATATTTACATTTTCAAAATCGCCTCGTAAATATATGAATAGTTTGTTCTTTATACTTCAGTAGAGCAAATTTCTAAAGCCTCGTACTTGTCTCTCTATTGGAACACGTTCATGCAGTTTGACCATTTCGCTGCTTAGTTTTTCCTGAAATTTATTTTTAGTTTTCTCTTTTCGGATTTCAATTGGCAAATTATTCCACTTCCTAGAAAAATTTCTAATCAGTGATCTGTCACTCCATTTGGATTGGCACTTATTCTTTGGAAAGTACTGGACAGTTCTGGAGTTATTGGTCAGTTCGTACTTTTCAAAAATCTTGAATGAGGAGTTTTTGGTTTCTCGACTGCTCTCTTTATATTGTGAGAGGAGGTCAAAAAATTTAAGAAGACAAATGTTTTTAATGAAAAGCTCTGCTGGTAAAATTTTGTCTTTCAATAATAGATCTCTTGCGCTGTCAAACTTTTTGCGCAGGTGGCAAACCTTTATTCCCCAATTTATTTGTCTATTAACTCTCTGAAGTGACTTAACCGACAACGATTTACAAGGTCAATTGAAAGAATCCGCTAAAGATAATAGGGAAAGGGACAGATCCAAAAGACATACAGTACATCTGATCAAATTTTTCAACTATGATAGCTATGTTAAAGTTGTTTCTATTTTGTTTTACTTTATTGATCCTAAATCTCCGAATGCATTTAGCCGATGAGGAAGAAGAGGAAGCAAAAGTTGATAAGAATTTCTGCGTCTCAAATAAGTGCGGTGACGACACCTTTTGTATCGTTCTGAGATCAGGATACAGGTGTGCTCCAAAATCCGAAATTGACTATTGTGCCAGTGCAACTTGCCTCGAAGGACAGACGTGTTTAAACAAGGGGGATGGATTTTGCTGCAAGAATGATGCAACCCGATAACTGAACGATATGTGATTGAAAACTAGTTTCAGTTGACCTAATCAGTATCTTTTGTTGGGTTATTATTGGTCTGGGTGTTTGGGTGATCAAGTATACCCGAGTTCTAATTTTAAATATTGGGTTGTTGCATAGTCTCAATTCCTACAGCCCCAACATTTTAGAAATGGGGTATTATTTATGTCAGACTATCGCTCTTCTATCCCACCAATTTTTACTCAGGCACGTAAATGGTATGTGCGCCTAGAGGCGTACAAATCTATTTTTAACAACATATTGTTCATCAGAAGCACGAATAGAACAGCGTTCAAGGAGACTCTATGACAGTAATCTGCAAAAAGAACTTTTGACGTTTTTTTACATATGTTACAATATGTAGCGTTCGCATAGACGATCAGCGTTTGCTAACACAGCATAAAAATGCTACAAGAAAGTTTTTAACAGTTAATAAATTAGAAAATTGTACGAAAACCTAAATGAATTACTCGATCGGTCAATTGGGCTCATGATAGGAAGCATTGATAAATTTTTCAATTTTTCGAAATGTTAAGCGGAAGAATAATACGTTAAAACTTTCTGCTTCGATATCATTGTTCCCGCACACGTATTGGGCGAAAAACTTTATGCTCAAGTACGTTTGTGGTTGCTGAAAATGTAAAAAGTTTTCTTATGCAATTCCAAAGCAGTGTAGGTCTATATCAGGGATTTTCATACTTGCTTGAGGTTTATTTATCATGTGCAAAACAATAGCAAACTTTTAGACATCATGCAAAATTTAATATTTTTTCTGCTTAAAGCTTAATTACCTTTTTTGGCGTTAATGCAAAACTTGGGTTTGATAAGTGCTCTTTTTGTATGCTGATTACATTTCCCCCAATTTTGTATTGTGTTTTATCTTTAAAGGCAATCCGGTTGTGATTATTGTGCCACTTCAGTTTTTTTGATGGAGTGAACATGTGAGTTTAAATTTTTTGTAGATGTTTTTTCTTTGTCAACAGAGATTTTTGTAAGGCAGACATAGTACCAATTAAAATTAAATTTAAATTCTTACCGGTTGCAAAAAAACTGTATACATTAATTTTCCGTCTTCCATTTAGTTCAGTTGAAAGCTAATGATACTGAAGACTTGATTTTCTGATTTTTTCAAATGAGACCCGATTGATCACTTACACTACTTGCAATTTTCAGTAGATAGGCTGTGGTGCAAATGTGTTCAACAGTTTCAATAATGTATTTTTGTAAAGTTGATTAGAAATTTCCGATTAGCATGTTTTAGCTGTTAATTTGTAGTCTCAAAACTTAGACTCAATAATAAAAGTTACACTTAGCTTCCCGTGAAATTGAAATTTCATCTATCTGGTTTTTGAAGTCTAAAGGTCATGATTGTTGCGACTTTTAAAAATACTTGCTCTAAATGACATCAGTCGATTTTTGAACTTTGCCATCTTTTTTATGTTATTTCTGTAAATTTGTAGCATAGTATCAGGAAATGCACTTCTTTTCTTGAAACAAAAAGTCAGTCCTTTTATTACTTGCTTTCTTATTATTCATGGTTCTGTGGCTATGATACATCGAATATTCTTAAAATTTTTGTGAGTTCTTGATATTTACTTGTTTTTGGGTTTCGTTGTCACATTGCAACACTGAAAACGTTTTTTGATTACTTAAAAAATAAGAACAATTCAAGATATAAAATATGAATTAAAAACTTATGTATTCAATGGCTTCAACACTTTTTTGTCACACAGTTTTATTGAAGGTGACATTTTTGGATATTTTTGTCGATTTTTGTATTAAAATGACAGCTTCAGTATAATGAAAAGTCTCAGATTTCTCTCTGTTTATAGAAAACGTATTTCATAGCTTCACTTGATAGCTAACGATTTCGTTGACTTTGAATTTTATTGTTTTCAAAATTAAAAACGTATTTTTAAAATTTGAAATTTTACACTTAATTTGTGGAATACGTACCGAGTCTCACACAACACAAGGGCTTGTCCCATATTGTCTCCAGACACGTAAAAATTATTTTTTGGTTCTCCATACATTTTCCTTGAAAGGTTTTCTGATGATATTTTTTTGTCTGGTTTAATGTGATGAAATTTTGACTTTGTTATTAGGTGTTTGTAGGAAGAGATATTGAGTTTTAATCGTAATTAACGTTTGTTAAAGTTATATCTTTTTGTTGTTTACTTCGTGTCTACTCTTATCAAAGAGAGTTCCCAATTGCTCTCCCTGTTTGCATCATTCAATTCAACGTCTCAGTAATAACCGATCCAACCGGTCCCTGGAGCTCCGAGGGAGCTGACATAAGAATGTATCTAGCATTTTTAGTTGTAAGCTGATCTTTATTATGACGTGGCCCCTTTTTACTCTTTTTGTGTGCAATTGTTACCCATTATCAATTGGGAGAGTTTATATCTGTTTGAGGGGATTTCGTGATTGATTTATTTAGTATAGGTTATATCTGTTGCTATTTTGAGTTTGCTAGTATTTTCAGACTTTTTTTAACGTGCGATGTTTGGTTGTTCAGCATAATAAGCAACTAAAAGTAGAACATTGTCAGAACTTGAGCTAAACATTAGTACTTTTTGCCGCCCCTGTTTTTGCGTCCTGTTTTTTATTTGTGGAGTGCAAGTGGAATCTGTTTGTGACCACTGGGGCCAGACGAATATTCTGAAATCAGTTCTCCGATGAGATCGTTCCTATTCTAATACCTTTTCCCATTGATTCTAGCGGTTGACCTATTCCCCTAAAACCCACCCCCCAATTGGGGGAGTCAACAGTAAATCTCATCGACGACTTTCGGGTGTGATCAAACCATACTCCTCCCTCTTGTTTGGTCTTATGAAAAAAGAGGTGTAATTTTGGTTTCATCCACAATTAAAAAATATACATAAACCAGCATAAGTTTTTAAACTGTAACAAACAGCAC
Source organism: Convolutriloba macropyga (assembly GCF_964194025.1). Taxonomy (NCBI): domain Eukaryota; kingdom Metazoa; phylum Xenacoelomorpha; order Acoela; family Convolutidae; genus Convolutriloba; species Convolutriloba macropyga. Next base: position 56,001,422 of record NC_134474.1, on the reverse strand, counting down.
CAGCAGAGAAAAGGGCAAAGCCATCAGATTTTTCCAATTTCTCATGGTTTTCTTTTACAACGTTGTTTATTTCGAGTTCGAATAGATATTTCTTTGTTGTCGCTTTTCGACAACGATCTAAATTAAGCAACCTAAAAATTTCTTGGGGAGAAATGGGCCAAAACATACGAGCAACAACATCTGCTCCGTTGGGGGACAGCCAAAAAAGTACACAGGACTACGTCAGCACTACCCAAAACAGCCAGAATGAGTTGCGTGTTTCCCCATCAAATCCTTACTTGTCGGATCAGGTTGGAGAAGATGAATTCAACCCCCCGTGCCGTATTCCTGTAGGCACAATTGTCTTTTTCCGTGACAAAAACGGAAGACTTTGTCGCTGCAAAGTTATTGAATACACAGTCTCCAAAACTAAAATTCAGCATTTGGGATACAACTAAAAAGACAACGACGTCTTCGATTTCAAGTCAATTTGGGCTTTTCGTAGTTTTGAAGCAAAACTCTCAAAACTATACAGCACAAAGTCAAAAAATCTAACAATTTCGGCTGCAGGGGAAATCGACAAACTGGTCCGTGACCCCAATCAGCAGTCAAATGATGCTCCCTCGACCTGACAAACGACACATTACCAGAACTAGAAAGTATTTCCAGAACGTTGTACCCACAATTAAACACGTTCTTGTTAAATCTCAACTGCGAAGGTTGAAGTTCATAACAGAGATTTGGGCAAATTGTCATACAAACCCCACAGATATCGAAAAATGGAAAAAATCTTTTTTGCATCTTCCAAAGGGATTTTGCGCGCAGCTTCACGTGGATGAGGAAAACTCAAGTTCCGAAACAACAAAAATCAATGAGCGCATCGCTGGATGGGAAAATGGCCACAGAGGCACTCTGTGGAACAAAGTTATTCTGTCCAAAGCAGCCAAAAAAGTAACAGAAACATCTAGTCAAAACGAAAATAAATTGTTGGAAAGAGCAAGGACACTCTGCCATCAAGGCTTTTTTTGGAAATACTGCAAAAATTGAGCTCAGACGAACTCGCAACTTACAATGAGAAAACATACGAAAATCTTTGCGTCCTAAAAAAGAGCCGATTTTGTCGGTTACTGATGATCTGGGCTATCAATTACTCTCAAGTTACCAAAGCCTTACTTCATTTTGACAATGCACACAGATGTTGCTTAGAAACATTGATAAGGGAAACGTTGTGTGCAGCAATTAGAAACTAGCAACCTTGCTCATCAAGTTGGATGGATTGGTTTTGAGATGCTCAAGTGATCAACATCTAGCTGTTTTTATTAGTTCAGTGGAGTCCGTTTCGTTCACAGTGGAGGTTCTTATTGGGATGAAATCCACTCTGGAAAATTAAGTTAACAAAAATTGTTTTCTTGGATTGCAAGATGTAGGTAGGAGAATTCAGAAGAAATTTCAGGAAAAGTTTGATCAAATATCACTAAATGATCTTCTATCACAGGCAAGAAATGTGCGAGATTGAGCTCGGTTACAGTGTCTTCTTGCTCCTAATGCAGATGCTTGGTTAACCAGGCCTCCTATTTCCGCACTGGGACTGCACCTGGAAGCGGAGGATATCAAAGTTGTGTCAAATATGGGCTTGGTATCCCTATATATGATGCTCCCGGAAAATGTTCCCACTGTAAAAAAGGGGTCATTGATATAAATGGGACCAATTTTTAACATGTGGCGGACGAAGACATAATATTCATCGCCACGACCCTCTGAGAGATAAAAATTTCTCTTCTTGTGTCTCTGCGAGTTTATGACCTACGCTTGGAAAAACGAACCTCGAGCAGCAACAAGCAATTCCCACCTGCAGACGAATTTTTACCCTCCTGGACACATGGAAAACCAGCAGCGCTTGAAGTAAAAGTGGTGCCATCCCTGCTATCAAGAATCATTGCAAATCTGTCGGTTATGCGTTAACATACTCTGACATCCACAAACTAGCTGCCCATGACGCTGACTGCCGAGAAACCGGAGTGAGTTTCTTGCCGCTGTCATTTGACGATCTTGGTGGTTGGTCTGAAATCTCGCGAAGGACAATAAAGAGAATAGTTTTTCTGGGGGACGGAAGAAATGCTTTCTCGGAAGGTTCTAGCGTTGCGATCAATCGATTGACTCAATACATTTCAATCCTTTTAATGAGTGGGAACGCAAATATGATAATTACCCGACTCGCCTAATTAATGACAACAGATGCTTGTACCTGATTAGTGCAGAGTTTTCTCATTAAATGCATCCTTTTCACCCAACTGGAGGGGAGTAATGACGCCTTTTGTGACTAAATGAGAGGTGTGCCATAACCGATTGTGTGGTTATGTGAGCGGAAAGACTTGTGAAAACCAATTAGATTTATGTTACGAAAAATTCTGCAAAATACGATAGATACCAAATGATGAAGAACGGGAAATGTGCAAAGGAGTGATATGCTGCCCAATGACTTTGACTGATTATTTGTTTGATTACCCAAGATTCAATTGGCCAACTAGAATATTTTCAAATAACTAAAGATTGTAGACTTTCAAAAAACGTTTTTAAACTAGATTTTGAGATTGGCCGTAATGGATGTTTTTGTTGTTTTCATTCGCTGTTTAGCTTGGTTTGTAACCCTAATAATGACAGGTGTCATCGGCTCTCCGAGGTTACACTATTTAATTCATTTAGGGGTTTGTGTTTAGCGGATTTTCTTAATGCTTATGTACCAATTGTTTTTGAACCAGATTTGTTTTTTTGAAAATTTCTGTCTCTTCCTCATATGGCTGTTTCATTTTTCGTTTTGTTTCATATTTGTTCGCTTATAATACGAGAACCGAATATAGACATAGACTTGACGACACTGTCCTTTTTACTCTTCAAGTTGTAGGAGGAACACATTCTGATTGAAATCTTTATGTTAGATTATTTTATTTTAGGTTTTGTTGTTTGATTTTGAGTTTTTTACCGCTTTGATTTGTTTGAACATTTTGCCACAATTGATTAAATTTTCCTCTAAATAAGTAACTGTCAAGTTATTAGCATTTCCTTCATGATATTGTAATAGTGATTTAAATTTTAACAGGTTTGCTAAGGGATGCAATCCCTTGTCCCTCAAAGTGAAACGTGTGGGTAATCACATTGAGCCGAATGAAAGAGGATCATTTTTAAAATCATATTGACTTCAACTCAATATGAATAACTCAATATGAATAACTGAAAATGATATAGATTGTAAAAACACAAGTGCAAAAAGACTATTTTATTTGTTTATTAAAAACTTAGTTGCTGACATTAGCAAGTAAAACGTTTTCTTCAGACAGCCCAGCAGCTGAAAATTATACTAATTCTTGACTACTGTTCAAAAAATTTTGAAAAATTTTCTCGTGAAACTAAAATTGAGAAAAAGAAAGCAGGTCTAACATAGGCAAAGATATCCAACACAACTTAAATCTGAAACAATAATCACTTCAGAAGTTCATAAAGATATTTGGTTGTTTTCTAGCGGCTCGGTTGAAGACGGAAAAAAATGAACACAAACATTAAATGAAGCGCTAAATATTGAACCATGAACATTTTACTGTCCTAAATTATCCAGGTCAATTCCAGGCAATTTGACTCAAACCTGCGAACATTTCCACTAAAGTCAAGTACCTTTTTTGTTCTTGCGTCATTTGCTCTTAAGCATCCATTCAAAATAACAGTATCTTGTGTTATTGTACCCTCTGGTAGAAGTATCCCTTAATTACCACGTGAGAATCTATTTTTGTCTACCGAATATGATAACTTCAAACATTCTCGGTCGCAATAAAAAGCTTTCTCTAATGAGACAAATTGAAAGTTACATCTTGTTCTATTTACGAAAGAGACCTATAACCTTCATTTTTTGATGTAAGAAACTAAAAACAACTTAGCCGAAGAAGAGTACAGGCATAACCAAGAAAACAAATAAAACATCTAATACGCCAAATTGCGATAACTCACGTATTATAAGCGTGCTTTTGAATTACATAGTAATTTGCAACCTCGCAAGTTTTAATAGTGAAAAAACTTTTAATTCTGGCATAAAATTCTGCTAGCAGATGTCTTCAAGCGCTTATAATTTTGTTTTACGCCTACTCCTTTTAGCATTCTCTTATTTGGATGAATCATTAACTTTTTCCACCATGAATAGCCCAGACAGACTTTAATCGAAACTTTTTGTGACGCCAACTCACTTCTTAAAACTTTGAAATTCGTTCACGAATGTTATGCTTGGAGTTCTCTTTAAATGCCTGTTGGGTAAAATTAGATTTCATTTTTCATATTTTCGTTTTGTTCCCAACTTGTTCACTTTTCCTCACTTGGAGAGGATAAACGGAAAAAAAACTGAAAGGAATCGCAGCAAAGTTTTTTTTTGAAACTTGAAACAAAAGTTGAATTTCACAGACGTGTTAGAAGACCTTTGATTGCTTGATTACTAGTGGACAAAACAAGTTAATTTTGATGCGCACAATGTCAAAAATTTTAGCTCTAAATCTACTTCTTGTCTGTTTATGGACCCAAGCTATTACCAAACACGAACGAACATCAATTGTCATAAACCATTGCGACCCTAACCCGTGCCCAGCAAACCACGAATGCAGCAATTTGAAAAATGGTTTCCAGTGTTCTCTGAAACCCATGGACTACTGTGCTAATCACAAATGCCTCTCAGGACAAACGTGCACCAATTTGAGGTCTGGGTATATATGCAGTAGTTCACTTGATACGAACAAACGAGGCTTTGCTAAAGGTGCTATCATGAAAAAATTTCTTGATAAACTTTTGTGAGATGCTTATTCTATTCGTGAACAAATCCTAATTCTATATCTATAGTCTGTCCATAAATCTGAAATAATCGAACGCTCAATTGAGCATAAAAACCGAAATAGAACCGAAACGTTCGATAGTTTTGCAAGTTAATGGGACTAACTTTATATATCTGTACGAGAAAAAACATTGAATAACGTTCGACAGTTTGTTGCTTATTGTTATTTATTATTTACAATGTTGTTGTTATAAATTCGTGACTATGCCATTATAGCCTGCCTCACTTCATCATATAAATAGGGCAATAGAGGATTGGGGCGGGGGTTTGTGAGTAGAGGGTGGGGCACGAAAATCTGGGGGGGGGGGGGGGGGGGCGGAGGGGGACGGGGCGGCGGTGTTTACATGGGAAAAAGGGCGCAAATTAATTAAATTATTGCAATATCAAAATTTGGATGCCTGGAAGTGCATGTTAATCTGAAAATTTTGAATGCCTTTGAAATATTGTAATTCACTCACTTCATTTGAGTTGATATTTTGCCTAAAGGAACCTATTGAGTGTTTAGATATTTAAACTGGGAGCGCATTTCAATCAATTGAAATACGCAAAGTGGAGTCAAATTCTGTTCCTAATCGTTTAATTGGTAATCCTTCACATCGCCACTTCAGGATTTTGACCAGATGAATTTTTTCTCTATGCAAATTTTTCCATCGAAATCTATAATTTTAGAATCTAATCGCAAAAAATTAACCTAAATTCTGCTAGATAGTCTGCTAAAGTGTTTGCTAAATTGTGCATTTTACACGCTTTTCTAGGCTCACTCCTAGGCTTCGAAATGTCGATGTTAAATAGGGAAATTTTTTTAAAAAATTTACAATTCGTAATATTCTATAGAAGTCAAAAAGCCTGAAACCTTCAGAAAAAGTTCTATTGTTTTCACAGAAAAAAGAAATAAAGATTGGATACAAATGATACTAGCGTGTAACATCACCTGACCCAATTCTCTTACAAAAATAAGTTGAGTTAGATTGAATTGCTGCGTGTTTATGTATTCATGTATTACGATCATGAAGGTGATTAAAAAACAGGGAATGGGTTGTCATAAATTAGTTGATTTCTAATCAAGTGAAAAATATTAGGTCATTAAAATTAATGAAACAATAAACAACGCTGATTTTATATTTGTCAAAACATGGAAACACTTAGTGCAATTTCAAAACTAATATTTTCACATAACAGTTTTATGCATCAATGTTTGCAGAATTTTGGTCCACTAAAGTGTTCCAAAGCTCGTAAAAAATAGTACATTGATTCATAATAAATGAACATTTAAAAAGTTGATCTATTATGACAGAATAAGAGAAAAGCAGCTAAGAAAGTTGCATCTTTAAATCAAAATTGCAAAATTTCTTCTCTGTTAAATTAAAGTATCAGGACCCAGTAAACGAAGACTTGAACTGTAACCACGTGGAATTATGGGCTAAATTTGTATTTCAAAATGCAAGAGTATAGAATCTGTTTGCAAGAAACGATGTCAAGCACTTTAATTAGTAATGGGTCATGTTGTAAAAAGACGCAACCTCGTCAATTGAAATTGTTCTGAAAAAAAAAATTTGTCAGGTAACTGCAAAAGTGAAACCGAGAAAAAATATTGTGAGACTATTTAAAAACCGATATTGGATAAAAATGGAAGAAAAAACAGGAAAGACTAAGAAACAGTTAAATTAGGTGAAAAAGATTGAAAATTGAAGAAGATTTTTCGTAATAAACAAAATTAACATGATGGGAGATCGGAGAAGACAATACTAGTTCTGGTTCTATATTTTATCAAGACAACTCACAGTCTAATTACCCCCTTGTAAAACTACGAATCTTTTTTGTTTTTGTGCTCAACCTATTAAAGCTTGCAAGTCATGTCATTTTTCAACACTGCATTATAAAAAGCTTCTAGTCTTTGACAAGAAAGCTCGCAAAAACCACAAATTCAAAATTGTACTAATTACACCTACCGATATTTAAAACAAAAATATGTAATTTCGGAACGTCTCACTTAATTATAAGGGATAGTTGTTTATTTAATCTGCACTTCAGTACAAACCGCGCACAATTAATGGAGCAATGGAGATTCGCTGATCAATGAATGCAAACACCTCAAAGATAAATGTAAATTTCAAAAAAATAATGCAAATTGTTGAAGTGGTCATGTAGGGACTTTTACCCGGATGAAAAAATAACAAAACAAGAAAACATAAATTTATTTGGAACAAAACCTCTTTTCTTGAGCCAACCAACTGATTTGATCAATTGTTTTCTAATTTTAAAAAGCTGAAAAAAATTGACAACTCTCGACTTGGATTTTCCATAAAAATTGTACAACAAAGACAACCAACTATTATTGGACAAATTGCTTTCAAAAAGTGGCAATGGGTCGATAAATTAAAATTTAACCCATTGCACATTATCTTGCAATTATTAAAGGATATACAGATCTATGACAACTGCTCATTAACTTAATCTTATTTGAGTTTTCCCAGTCTACATCGTTTTTATGGTGAGAAGTAAATGATCAGACAAAAAATCGCCCGGCCAAAAGTTTGCATAAAAAGCCCGAGAGGTGTCATATAACTCACACAAACATCGCTTAATAGCATCTAATCTTGTGATTGCTGTATAAGTTCGAGGAATAAAATTACAACAAAATTACCATAACAAATTTTGCGTTCTTGAAAAAGACTTGACAGATATAGAAATAAATTGTTTTTCAAACTCAATACTGGCTATAATTACTGCAAAAGGTCCTGCCTAGAACAATTTTATATAGAACACTTTTTTAATCAGTTCAATTTCAATTGCTACTCATTTTAAATTTGAGAGAGCAATTGATAGCTTGCTTAAATTTGGCATATTCTCAAATTACTAATTGCGAAAATACTTCTCAATGCTTTCATGCAAACTTGTGATTAGAAATAATCTATGGAAGCTCAAATTAACTGCTGTACACGGATTTACATCTACCAATGTTTAAAAAAAGTTACAATTTCTCAATATATCACTCAATTAGTATAAACCTCACTTCAGTACAAACAGCGCAAAATTAATGGAGCAAAGCAGCCGGAAAACTAAAAAACGTGGTCCTTTTCTGAAATTTTAATGATTGTCAGCATCCTATTTGTTGGTAAAATTAGTTGTATTTGAACACAATTTTTAAAACATAGAACAGGAAAATATCTTCAGCAATTTCTGAGTTTTAATATAGGGAAGTAGTAGTGAAAATGCCTGGTTTGTAACGGGGGGGGGGACCTGTCCCCCCGTTACAATACAGGCATGGCCTTTTTTAGGTATCCTTTTCGAAAACTTGTATTTCTCGAAATTTTTTTTTCTCGAGGTTGGCAAAGCTTGAAATTTTTTGCGAGTTTGGTGTTGTAAGAGTGATGGAACTTTTAAAATTTTTGGAAAAAAAATTTGGTGGCGTGAATGAGTGAAACTTGTAAAATTTTTCGAAAATTTTTCGAAAATTTTGCGAAAATTTTGTTTTTCGTGGTTGACAAAGATTTGTAATTTTTTTTGTAAAATTGGTGTTGTGAGAGTGTTGGAACTTGTAAAATTTTTGGAAAAAAGTTGGTGTGGTGAATGAGTGAAACTTGTAAAATTTTTCAAAAATTTTGAATTTTTTTTTAAATTCTGAATCTTTTTTCTAGTCTAATGAGACTAATGAAGGACTGAAAAGCAAAAGTGACTAACCTGATGGAATACTGAGGTGAGGGAAGAAAAAAGATAGTTTAAAATTGATAAGTTTCTGTTCCAATGTAAGAAATTTAATAGTTTTGCGAGTCTGAGACCGCACAAGTGGTATTAATTTTATGGGTTTTATTGCCCATATGTTTGAATTAACAAGCAAGTGCGAAGTATTGAAATTGGAAGTTTGTTGAATTTCAAGCCTGGAGAGAAGTTTCAAGTACAGTTTCGAACTGAAAAAGGCGCATGAGAATGAGTGGGGGACAAAATATCGTGAAAATTGACTGAAAAATTGCAGAAATTGGGGTTTAAAATTTGTCTGAAAATTGGTTAAAAAAGTGATTTTATCGCTCCATTACTGTGTCGGGAAATGCTTGATATGGGGGTCAATTGAATTTTGACAACATTACGGGTTAAAAATAGTTTGAATGGAGCAGTTTAGGTGTATTTTTAAAGCCATTTTGCGTCAAAAACAGACAAAATTTTGAAAAAAAGTGCAAAAATTGCTGTTTTTTGGTAGTAAAAAAGTTTAAAAAAATTGTTTTTCGCCATCAATAAGCATTTTCATACAATTAAAAAACTGTTAAAAAATGGTACGAGAAATACTGTCAAGGATTCGGGTTTATATTAAATATTATTTAGTGATAACTTGTATCTACATTTTTTTATTTTTTGATGAAAAAAGGCCAAAAATGTGCAAAATGTTTAATTTTTGAGGTAAGAATGTAGAATAAAATGTTCTATGCTAGTTATAAGGGAGTGGGCAACAAAGTTTTACAATGTGAAAGTTAAAAATGAGTTATTGGGTGTTGTTTGCATTTACTTTTTATTAAATATTTGTTGTTTTTCGGCATTTTTTGACAAAAACGTGAAAGAATTGATGTTTCTTGGCCGAAGAATGTAGAATAAAGTAATGTTTCTTAGTTGAAATGCAATTTACAATAAAATTTCGTCATTTTAACAACTTGGCGAAACAAATAATAGTGATTAACCGGGTGCTGATTATTTGTTTTTTTTTGTTATTTTTTTTGTTTTTATTTAAAACAATCACTATTTTGCGAACCCAATATTCTAAAAGAACAGTAGGCTAAAATAGCTGACGTCCAATTGTACAGTTTTTAGTGTACAAGGTCATTTCAAATATTTGTGTCGAAATTGTTGATAAAAAAGTGTGAGAGATTAGGAACAAAAAGGGGCATGATTTGGACAATTTTGCCGGCGATTAACACATTTATGTATCTATGAAGACTTCTTTGAAGTGTTCATGTATGACTTCACTACATGTTAGACAAAACTTGGGTGTGACAACTAGGCTGAGTTTGAGTTTGAGTTCTATTTTTAGCATATCTGTGCAATCGACCATGTAAAGCCAAACTGAGGAAAATTGGTCTTAAATAGTTTTAGTGGTATTGATTTTCTTTGCGATTCAATTCAAAGCAAGCCGCATTTTTTAAATTCCTCTAACAACGTGTTGATACCATTAGGAGTGTATTTCTTGTCCACAACGGAAACAAAGTTATGACTCAAAAATTTTCCTTTCACGATAATAGTGACTTTTACCACGAAATTTCGTGCTCTAGCAAACAAATTGTTGTTGCTTCAGTGAAAACATACGAAACAACGGGAACATATATTACTCTACGACACTTCGAAAAAAATTCCAAAGAATTTCGTTTTAACCAAAGAATAACTCTCTCAGCTGCTTAATTCGATCTTCTCGGCCGGAAATTAAATACGATCCAAGATCTACCGTCTCGAGGAACTGCACAGAAAAACAAACGAAGGCAAAGATCTCTTTGTGAAAGTGAGCTCAAAGAAAGACCTCAGTGCGAAGCTGGAAAGGAAAAAAAAGCACGACAACAAACAGCAAATAAAGCAAGTGAAAGTGACAAAGAAAATTAATTAGCAAAATGGTGGAGGCATTGGTTGAGCGCACACCAGAATTTTTTCGCCAGTATTCCAAACAATATCGTTACTTTATATGTCGAAGTGAGCCTATATTTGACCATACAGTAACAAAGAACTTTGCCTACAGCTTGCATATGAATGACGATTTTTGTAAAGTACCTGGATCTCATTATCATGTTATTGCCTCCAATGATCAACTTCCTAATTCTTTCAAGCCTACAGCATCCAAACCATTCATTATGCCTTGTCTCTTTACCTGTTTCAAACTACTTATTAAAACTAACTTAAAAAATACAGTTTTTTGTGGAGAAATAATGAACAAAATTGACGAAGCGGTGAACTACAACGAGCAACACCAATTGAACTTTGCAAACTCTAAGAGAAAATTACCTAACGTTGATTGTGTTTTTTCTAATAGTGTTCAAACTCAAACTGACTTTTTGCCTACTTGTACAATTGATAGATTCTATAGTATTTATAATGCTGGTCTGTATGGTGAGCTTTCAAAAATACTTGATATATTAATTAGTGCTTATGATTGTTTGAAAGTTGACAATAGTTTGATTTTGATAAATTTTAATATGAAATTGAAATCTTCGAATTAATAATTGTGTTCTTTGTTGTTTTTGAAGAAAGATTTGAGCAAAAAAATTAATTAAAAATTTTAGAACATATGATTAGCAAAGCGTATTAAATCATTATCGTTCATAATCAACAATAAAGGATATTCGTAACCAAACATCACATGCGCAATATAAATACAAAAAGTCCACATAGTTTTGAAAATCCAGGGTTTCCAGAGTATTGAAATAAATGCGGTGGTTAAAAGTTGTTGAGACCGGAGTTCCAACAATAGGTTGACCATTTCAATAAACAACAATTTGGCTCAAATTGAATTTCTGGTAGTGAAAAAAGTTGGTGCGATTAGTTCCAAGGTATGCTTGATTTGTTGCCATCGCAATTATCGTACGTCGTACAGGTTCTTTCGATAAAATATCCTCATAACTCCAACTTCTTATTCTAGTTGTAGCTAAAAATGTTCGTGGTAAAACTTCTGTATTGCGATACACGGCAGTGGTTTTTAGTAGAGTTTTCTCAATTGCCGTCAAAACATGATCCGCTATATTATTTTTCTAACGTAGAGATTAGCTTCAATTATTCTATTTTTGTAATGTTTGTTTGACTCTGAAATTACAGCAAAATCATTTGTAGATCTTAGTGTGAAATTCGCAGAGTAACACCACTAAGTAAGTGTTTATCACAATCTAAAATATCACTCGCCGGCTTTCCAATGAAATAGTTTTCCTGGGAATTAACAACAAGAGCTTTTCTGGCCACCACGTCGTCCGCGCGACCGTCAGTGCCATCAATTTTAGCTGGCTCATCCTCGTAATAATATCCCTGACAAACTAGCCATGTGTTTTTTGCAGTTTTTCCTGAAGAAAATTCCGTTTCAATGAATGCTTCGTGCGCATAGTTTCCGTTTGTGTTGGAAATTTTAACACCGTTAGCGGATACAGTGCATTCTGAAAATAAAGAATCTAATGCGTTGTTGCTAAAATATGGCGCGTCTGTATTTGTAGCATCAATTCCTGTCCTTAAATCGCCGCCATTGTTTCGGGAGATTTTGCATTTAATTTCAAGGAGAAGTTTTTGTAAATCTATGAAATTGTTCCTATCGCCCAAAACTTCAAACTCGAGCATTGGACCGTCCGGGGAATATGATGGTCCGACTTTTTGAGTAAAAGCATTGTCAAAAGTAATAAGTAGAGGCTGTTTTTCAAACAAATCAAGTGTGGTGAGTGTTGCCTCTGCGGGCAGTAAATTAGTAATCACTTTGAACTTTAGAAAAAAAATTTGACCGACTTCTCGTCAGAGGCTTCTTCTTACGAATGCCTTGTTTTCGTTTTTTACCGCTAGTTTTTAATTTACGCGTTCTTCCTGTTTTTGGTCCGCCCACTTGTTTTCTTACAGTTTTTTGCACAGTCGATTTTATTGCTTGTTTTGGAGACTTTTTCTTTGTAACAACCTCTACCAGCTCAGGAACTGCTTGAACAATTATTTCACGACCAATCATTTTGGCTACAGGCCAAAGAAATTTTCTTGCAATCGGTAATGCGGCTCTGCCAATACCTGCCGCTAAAGCCCCAAAACCACTTCATCGTTGGCGATAGTGTCCTGAAAAGTATGGTGATACCGATTGCTGTTGATAGTAGGCCTCCATTTACTCGAATTTTTTTTTTAAATTTAAAGTAAAAAAAAACTTTTCCTGTTCCAGCGAACGGAACCAATTGTCCGGTTTCTGTCCGCAATTGAATTTCAATTGACTGAAAATTTTTTGATAGTAAATTTTGTATTCCAGGTTGCTGAAAACAATTCTGTGTGTTGGCTCAATTTCGCAGGTGCTACCGTTTTTCAAGCGTTGTTTTGAATCAATGACCCGAATAAGAGGCGCCTTAGTATCACCTACGTATTGATACTCAATTATGTTAATATAAATAAAATTCAGTTGGTTCACTGCAGACAAATCAAAAGGATAATCACCAACAAAAGTTTTTTCTTCATCATCTGCCATGGCCAGATTTTCAAAAGTCTCCAACATATTGTATCCAATATGATAACCAGACCCATCATGAATACCGTTGAAACCTAGGATACTTGGAATTTCGTTATCCGGAAAAGTAATTCCTTCGTTTTTACCGAAAAAGAGGAAAAAAATCCCATTGATTTTGTGAAACTGGTAGTCAAAATGAGGCAATCCGCTAGCTGTTTTTAAGGATCTAAAAAGATGGTCACGGTTTTCATAGAAACCAATTCCAATGATAGCTCGTTCTCCTCCGTATGGTCTGGAGACAGCATCAAATGGAATACTTTTCTCATAAAACTTATGGCCTTCAGAAGAAAATATCTTCAGATCACTTTTGTTCACTTGATTTATTTTTGCCGGGAAGATAATTTCACTTAAAGCAACTCGCCAATCCCCATCCAAATTAATTTCTTCATTGAAATAATTTTTGAATGAGGACAAGGTGTTTTGAGGGAAAATATTCATAGAGGCTGACGAAACTAAGTGAACCGTGAATTCATTCATGTTCTGTTATTTCACTACTATTGTCTCTAACTTTCACCAAATCTAACTTGTAAAATTTTCCTTTGACTGGCTCTTGGGTTGCGTCAATGAGACTATAAGTAGGGGGATTTGTTGTAGGTATATCGTAAATCTCGAAGACTTCGTTGGTAAATGTTTGCTTGTATTTTTTTCTAAAAGGAAGATCCGCGTTTGATATTCGCACAAAGTCCCCAACGCAAAACTTTGGTCGACGAACTAGTTTTGCTGATGTATTAAAAATTAATGATATCAAGTAAGGAACGTCTTTCTTTGTATTTTTATTGGGCGCCATTTTCCTGACTCTGTTGACTCTAAAGTTAATGGTTTGTACAAAGCTCTGCAATTGATTAATATACGAGTATATCCAATTGTCCTCTAAATACTTGTATATCAAATTTGTGAGCGATCGTATATTTCTTTCCGCGAATGCTGACTTTTTTTCGCTGAAAGTTTTATAAACTTTAATATCTTTTTTCTGACAAAAAGCGTGCTGAAGGAGCCCTCAAATTCTGTACCAGCATCTACCCACACTTTTTTAGGTTGCTTGTTGTTTATCATTTTCTTAAAAGCATCAGCTGTTGTTGTAGCGTACTTTGATTTTAAGGGTTTGACGCGTAGATAACGTGAGAGGTAATTTTTTAAACGTTTTTCAACTTTTTTTAAAACTTTTTCGATAATTTTTATGCTTTGTGTGGGCATTTTTGCCCTCTAGGAACAATTTCACTTTACTTGGCTTCAATTTTGTGTTTTTTTTATAGAATTTTTATGGTTCCGTATGCTCCAGGACCTTTCGTATATTTTAATTCAAGCAATTTTTTCTCATTCGTCGTAAGACTCCCAGTCCTTCTCTTGTTGAGTTCTGTCTTCCTTTGAGGTTTCGAAACCACTTCCGGCGTCTGAGGATACCTCTGTAAGTAATTGGCTGGTTTCTTTGTGCTTGATTTTTTTTTGATGCAAAAGTTTTCTTTTTCTTTTTTTGTTTGGTAACTCTTTGAGTTCTTTTCCGGATCGCAATTTTAGCATTACTGTTGATCACCAAGTCTTCTTTTATGTTTAAAGCCTCTAGAATCTTGAAATAATCTGGATCATTTATTTTTTTAGTTCATTGCTGCAAATCATACAGAAAAATGGGAAAATTTATTCCTGTCGCTGTTCCTTCGACAAAGAAATTCTCTTTTTCGTCTAAAACAACGTTTTTGGACTCTTTAATTAGATTAACTATTTTTTCCGTCCTGGTAAATTTCGGTGGCGCTAGCATGTTGAGATTTTGAAGAATTTTGTCTGCATGTACTTTTGACAAATCAGTAGGATCAGTCGTTTCCCTTGTATCCAAAACTTCTTGGTTCTCTTTGTCATTGTTTTCATTTGGTCGCATACGTTTCAAAAACGAAAATTGAGCACCTCTATGCTGAACTCTGGGATCATTTAGAATTTGTGAGGAATATGGTTGCTCCTTCATAAACTGATTTTTGGGAATCAAAATAAACTCTTCAGCAGTTGACATTGCTTAACTCAAATGGATGAAACAAAATTTAATAATGAGTTGAATCAGTTTGAAACCGGTTTTTGTTAGTAAAAGTGCTCGCCGTTTATCCATTGATGCCTTTTTCTTGAGAACGCCTTCAAATATGTGTCTGTAATTTCCTAAGTCTCTTACTTTCACTCTAACTTGGCCCAGTAAAACACTGTGAAGACATTCACACAAAACAAGTATAGCATCACTATCACAACTACGCAAATATTTCCTGAACTGTTTTGGCTGCAAATGCACCATTTGCTTCAGTATAGATAATTTTTTCTCTTTCATTGTTTAGAGGAGTTGTTTCTGCTTTATCAGATGGAAGATAGAAAACTGAAGGACCTGGCTCAGAAATATTTGAAGAGTATCGTAAACAATCAGAAGTCTTTGGATCAAGATCGATAAGCAAATGCCCAAACGGTTCTTTCGTTGCCAATTGATAGCCATGTTTGAAAAATTTAACAAGGTTCAACTGTTTACCTAACAATTCGGCTTGTTGAATATCACGGGTTGATTTGAACAAAATGATGTGTGTCGTGTTCAGGTCTATTGTACGAGACCACTTGCTCTGTTGATAAAGGTTGTGCTTTATATAAATAACATTAATGTTTTTGTGACGCCCTGCAGTGGCCAATTTAACAAATTCTTTGTCATTGTAAATTTCTTCGCACGAGTCGTCTATTATCAGAAGACAGTTTGCAAGGCTATTCAAAAATTCTAAATTGGCATACTTTTTAAAAGTAACACCACGTGTTTTCTCCATTTTAATGTATAGTTGTTGCATTTCTCTGTATAAAAAAATGATGTTGTTAAATTTTGGGTAAAATATGTTTGCAATCAATTTTTTGAAAATTAACTCTGTTTTGCCACAACGTGAAGGCCCTACAACGGCCATAAAGACTCTATCTTCAGTAGATATAATCTTATTCATAGTCTTGGATTTGGTAAAATGTATCCAACTAAACCTGACAGTATTGATATCCAAACTGAAGTTTCTTCAGAATTTGGTTTTAAAATGGTTAATTTAACAATACAAAGTGATATCAGCAGTAAAATAACAAACATTTGAACGAAAAATACAACTTCTGACCATGGCAACGTTGTTTGATTACAAAATTTTCCATGAAGAGTTGCTGCTACTTTCTTTTTCAAAAAAAAATTCTTCTACAACAGCGTCAACGTGATCAACTGTTACTCCCTCCATCTCGAGACAAAATAAATTTTCTTAAAAAATGTATTGAGAAAAAAGTCACTCTATATAAAACAATTCATAGCAATTGAACTCAGTTAGAAAGTTTTTCATATGAACCATAAAGCACTCCGGAAGTCGCTCAGTTTTGTCATAATGAACAATTTTGTGTACTCTTTCTTCCTTCACCAAGTGCCGAATCTCCTTTGGCAGTGAAGGATCGTTCTTGTCAATTTCTTCACCAACCAGGTGTTTCGACATCAGTAACATTCTCGGAGGACAGACTCTGGGTTGAGTTTTTGACATTCTGCTTTCTCCACTGAAGAAAAGGTTCAATATAATAAACTAAATGAGTAAATGAGCGAATTTCGTCCTCAGTAAGCAACAATTTAACTTTTCTCTGTAAAAATTGGTTTCCGGTTTTTATTGTTTCGTCTTTGGAAATTGAAAGACTCAGATTCCCGTCCCCCGTAATCAAGGCGCAAATTGTTGAACTCGGTGACAAGGGTGCTTCCACTTTCGTCAATTCCTCTCTCATTTGTTAACCAGTTGAAATGGAAAATGGCTTTTTCTTTTGCACAATGTTTTTTGAAAATGTTTTTGCCATTTGAATGATTTTGACAGTTTTGTGTAAAATAGTTCACAGATATCGAAGGACACGCGAGTGTATTCAGATCAATGATAGAACACTCAAACAAATCTGACAAAAATTTTACTTTTTCCTCTCCCTTAGCGTAGAATTTTGCACCCGGATTCCTCAAGCGAACGTTTTGAATTATTTGTGTGAGATAAATATAAGGATAATTTCCTGTGTCCCACTCAACACCGTGCAAATTTCTAGTCAACCAACTGAAAGATTGCTTTTGTTGAGCTGTTAACTCACAATAACTTGTTGGAGGTAAAAATGATACGCAGTCAAGATAGTCCTCGGTGCGAACACCAAGTTCTTTAACAATAAATTTTTCTTTTCTGTGACGAAACCCTTCAACGTCTAACACAACTGCTTTGCTGCTCAGCATTCCAATAAATGAAAAATTGACGGATGAAAAACCTTTATATTTAAGCAAAACAATATTCCCGACAAATGTCCGCTAAAACAGTTGCTGCTTTTCCACGGAAGCATATAAGAGTAGCCAGGTCATTGGTTATATATTTCGTATATGAAACCACCTGCGTTGTGTAAAATAGCGTGCAAACGTAAAACTTTTGAAATTTTCAAGTATTTATCTACTGAAGAATTATCTATGCCGATAATACCACCGTAGGGCCTCAATTTTAGCGCTATATCAAAATCAAAACCTTCAATTTCACTAAAATATGCACTTGTAGCCAGAAAACAATTTAACCTTACACTGTTGTTTGGGTATAGTGATGAAACCGATAAATAATTTTCGTGGATCTTGTTCAAACAGTTTCTGCATACAATTGGTTTTTCAAGACGCATACCTTCTTTTCGCTAGCCTGGCTGCGCAACAAAATAATTGGGAATATAAGAGAATGGATTATTGACCATTGAGTTGCGAAAACAATTTATTAACAACAGACAAAATGGGATTTGATTTATTAAGCACATACTTAACCTTGATCATATGAAAGCAAACTCCTTTGAAATTGTTTCAAGATAAGAAAGCAGTAAAAGAATTTTCCTAGCATATGCTGGTCTTAGTGTGTATGTATCCTCATAAATAATTTACACAATACGCTAGTAACCACACAAACACACACACGCAAAATGCATACAAAAATGTTAACGTTATACTTTTGATTATCATTGATAAAAAAGTATTAAATAAGTTCGAGTGCTATGCAGACACGAAATGTAGCGTAAAAGCAGTGAGGTCAAGTTTGGTTCCAAAACTTAATAAACCCGCGAGTGTAACAAAACACTATTGCGAGAACACATGTTAATTCCCAGACATTAACAAACCTTAAAGCCTTTTATATTTTTTGATCTGCATGGCATTCCTCACATCAACGCTGTTTGGTATCTGAACAACATACTGCTTTCATTAATTGCTCTAGATAAGAAAATAAAAATGGGTGTGTACAGCTAGCTCGAAAAGATTGGAAACGATAAAACGAATAATATACTAAGGTTCACTTAAAATACAAGGATTTGAGTGTAATGAACTTATGTGTAATAGCTACTTGAGCGGCCTTTTACGACAAACACGGAAGGAACTGATTGAACACGCCTTAGTTTAGAATTATAACTGAACTCTTCATTTCCTAATTTTCGCTTCAACTTTCATTTGCTCAATTCCAAATTTTATTTGGCAGAACTGTTCCTGGATTTTGACAACAGATGCCTATTGTTCCCTTCGATTAACAAAATTCTGCTATAATCAAAAAAATAATTCTAATGTCTCCTCTAGCCATCATTCTAAAGAAGGAATCGACGCCTGACAGCCGAACAGTTGCTTATGAGACTTACAGAAAACAGATTGTTATCATTGTACAGCAGGACTGTCAGTTAGATGAGTGGGTTACAGTAAATTACATGGCTGTGCCTATTGTGATTTTAGATTTTATTCAGTCATTTCGATTTGAGAAAGGCCTTATGAAAGGAGCTCAATACTTGCTGGATTTTGTAACTTCTTATGTCAGAGAGTTTGTATTCGACCCAGACACATTGGACGAGGGAGTACGAAAAATTTTTTTACGATTATAACGTGAAAGAAACCCCGCTTTATGAAAATCAAGAGGGATACTGGAGAGATCTTGAACTGGTTGAAAGCATTTGGAAAATGAAACCAGATATTGAGAGCCAAGTAACCTTTAGCGAACCACCAACACCTGCCATGGTTCATGATACAATTGTCTGTACGCCTGAAAACAAAACTGAAAACAAACCAGAAGATGTTTCGAGCAGTGGAAGCCTTGCGACTGCACCTGTGAGCAAGTGTTTTGCACCAAAGAAACGAAGAATCGATCTCAATTATGATAACTAAATCAAACTTATTCCTTTGTTGATATTGTTTGTTGAGTGTGTGGCATTCTTTTGTGAAGCTGATTTTTATAAATTTTGGCTTTTTTTAATTGAATTCTCAGATCATTCAGCCTATTTCAAGTATCAAATTTTAGCAAAAAACACTTTATATTATTCGTGGAAAAAGTCACTGTTATTGAGAAAGGAAAATTTTTCAGTCATAACTTTGTTTCCGTTGTGGACAAGAAATACACTCCTAGTGGTATCAACACGCTGTTAGAGGAGTATAAAAAATGCGGCTTGATTTGAATTGAATGGCAAAGAAAATCAATACCAATAAAACTATTTAAGATCAATTTTCCTCAGTTTGGCTTTACATGGTCGATTGCACAGATATGCTAAAAATAGAACTCAAGCTCAAACTCAGCCTAATTGCCACACCCAAGTTTTGTCTAACATGTAGTGAAGTCATACATGAACACTTCAAAGAAGTCTTCATAGATACATAAATATGTCAATCGCCGGCAAAATTGTCCAAATCATGCCCCTTTTTGTTTTTAATCTCTCACACTTTTTTATCCACAATTTTGACACAAATATTTGAAATGACCTTGTACACTGAAAACGGTAGAATTGGACGTCAGCTATTTTAGCCTACTGTTCTTTTAGAATATTGGGTTCGCAAAATAGTGATTGTTTTAAATAAAAACATAAAAAATAACAAAAAAAAACAAATAATCAGCACCCAGTTAATCACTATTGTTTGTTTCGCCAAGTTGTTAAAATGACAAAATTTCATTGTAAATTGCATTTCAACTAAGAAACATTACTTTATTTTACTTTCTTCGGCCAAGAAACATCAATTCTTTCACTTTTTTGCCAAAAAAAAGCCGAAAAACAACAAAATTTTAATAAAAAGTAATATGCAAACAACACCCAATAACCCATTATTAACTGTTCGAGCAAACTTTCACATTGTAAAACCTTGTTGCCCACTCCCTTATAACTAGCATAGAACCTTTTATTCTACATTCTTACCTCACAAATTAAAAATTTCTGCACATTTTTGGCCCTTTTTCATCAAAAAATACAAAAAATGTAGTTACAAGTTATCACTAAATAATATTTAATATAAACCCGATTCCTTGACAGTATTTCTCGTACCATTTTTTAACAGTATTTTAATTTTATGAAAATGCTTATTGGCGGCGAAAAACAATTTTTTTAAAACTTTTTACTACCAAAAAACAGCAATTTTTCCACTTTTTTTCAAAATTTTGACTAATTCTGACGCAAAATGGCTTTAAAAATACAGCTTAAGCGCTCCATTCAAGCTATTTTCAACCCGTAATTTCATCAAAATTCAATTGTTTCCCATATCAAGCATTTCCCGACACAGTAATAGAGCGATAAAATCACTTTTTTAACCAATTTTCAGACAAATTTTAAACCCCAATTTCGTCAATTTTCCAGTTAATTTTCACGATATTTTGTCCCCCATTCATTCTCATGCGCTATTTTTAGTTCGAAACTGTACTTGAAACTTCTCTCCAGTCTTGAAATTCAACAAACTTCCAATTTCAATACTTCGCACTTGCTTGATAATTCAATCATATGGGCAATAACACCCATAAAATTAATACCACTTGTGCGGTCTCAGACTCGCAAAACTATTAAATTCTTACATTGGAACAGAAACTTATCAATTTTAAACTATATTTTTTCTTCCCTCACCTCAGTATTCCATCAGGTTAGTCACTTTCGCTTTTCAGTCCTTCATTAGTCTCATTAGACTAGAAAAAGGATTCAGAATTTTAAAAAAAAATTCAAAATTTTCGAAAAATTTTACAAGTTTCACTCATTCACCCCACCAAAATTTTTTTATAAAACTTTTACAAGTTCCACCACTCTCACAACACCAAACTCTCAAAAAAATTTCAAGTCTTTGCCAACCTCGAGAAACAAAAATTTCGAGAAATTTTACAAGTTTTCGAAAAGGATACCTAAAAAAGGCCATGCCTGTATTGTAACGGGGGGGGGGGGGGGGACAGGTCCTTCCCGTTACAAACCAGGCATTTTCACTACTACTTAGGGAGCTAGATGAAGCATTATAACAAACAATGCGGCTACTAAGGATATGAAAACACAAGACCGCAAGAATGTGTCTGAACACTCTTGTCAGGAGAGAAAATAATTGCCAAGAATTTGAACCTCATACGCTGAAAAATTAGATTCAATCATAACTGAAGCAACAACGAGGATGCCGCATCATACGGACCAACATCAATGCAAATGAGATAAATTAAAAAAAAACCTTTAGAGCTATCATAGAAAGTTTCCCCTATTTGTACGAAGATACAAGACAAATAAGAAAAATTTCAGTTGAATTATTAGAAGTGCGAGCTCTACTTATATTGAGAATTCTGCCAAAGCAAACGTTGTTAATGAATGTTCGTGATAAAGCTGTCATCTTCTTTCTTTTTAAATTTTTTATACAGCGTAAACAATTTTTGTGGAATCTCAGCTTTTTCATGAGCAGAGAACAAAAAAACGGAATATGCAAATTCTCTAAATATTTATTATTATGCAATTTTGATTAATCTGTTGCATAGAGAATACCCTGATCAGGTACTCTTTTTTCTGTTTCATCACAATTTTCTTTCTTTTCTTTGTTTTCCGTAATTCATTTTAGCAAAAAGTTGGTTTAATTTTAGTTTCTGCAGTCAAATTGTTCCCTTACACATTTTCCGATATTAATACAAAACCTTGCTCTAGTTTGCGTCATACATGTTTTGAAGAAAAAATTTTCCATTGGAGTTGAATCGGTTGCAACGTATGCTGTTACTTCAATCTTACAATTGTTGCACAATTTTTGGTTTTGGTTGCAAAAACTGGCCTTGGTTATACGCTTTCTTCTGCAATTTGGTATCGTTTAATAGCATTTAATTGTGTGAGTGCTGTATAAATTCAAGAAAAACGTTTATATAAAAGTACTGTAACAAATTTTGCGCTCTTGAAAAATACTTTTTCAAAAGTATAGAAATAAATTGTTTTTTAAATACACAATTGGCTATAATGACCACAAAAGCTCTTCCCGTGTTGAGGAATACTGTTTTTCACTTTCATGAAATCGTCGGCTTTTTATTTTTTTTTCATTAGACAAAAACGATCAGAGCCCTTACGTGGCAATCGTTGTTTTGTTTGTTATTTCGTCGTTATGTAGGAAATGATGTTTCTTTCAAAAAAAAACGACGCAAAAACGTGCCCCCTGCTAGGATTCGAACCATTGAACTCCCGATACCTCACCTGATGCACTGACCATTGCGCTCTCAGGCCTTAAAAGATAATAGATATACTTCAAAACGATCTAATAGAGAAAAACTATTTCAAGAGCAATTAAACGACGAAAAAACGATCAAAAAACGACGATTTCATTTGACAACGACGTACGAAACGACAAAAAACGACAAAAAACGATGATTTCTTTCACTTAAAAGACGACTTTAACGACAGAAACTAATGAAAACGAAGAAAACGACGACAAAACAACGAAAACTACGATTTCTTACAAAATATTGACGTTTTTTCGTCATTGTCCTCAACACGGGTTGTCTAGAACAATTTTTTTCTCCTTCAAACTGGGAAATAAAATTCAAACAAACATTGTTCACTGCAAATATTTTTTACAAAACAAAACAGATATCTTCATTACCTTGCAAAAAAAATATTTAGAGCTCTCCTAATACATTTATTCGAGTTTGTAACCGTTATTCAGAATTGCTTTTAAAAACATCTCAATTAAACATAAATCGGAGAAAGAATAATTTGTAACCATTTGCAAAAGGCATTCGCATTACTGATCGTGGGTTAAGAATACAAGTTGTAAACTAAAATTTGTTGGTGAAATAGCTCTTGAGAAAATTTAATCTAAGATCTTTTCATCAGCTTCCTGACTGCACCTCTGAGTACCTATAAAAGAAATCTTCCCTTTCTATGTCATTGTTTTCCTCAAAATCACTTGGCCTACAGCTAACCTAATAGCCTAATATCTCTTGAAGAGCAATTATAGGCGGCCATCACCTTCATGCTCTTTGAATACTGGAAATCGAAGGACTATTATCTCCTATAAACCGAGACTCGGGCATAGCATGCTCAATTACTCTTCAGTCGGAAAACTTTCTGTTTTATGTTCTACTTCTGCTAAATGGCATATTGTTGCCAAATTTATTATATCATGGTTAACATGCTATGCAAATGCGTGGAAAGCTATAACTCGTCTCTAATGGTGCAATAAATTGCTTGCTAAAATTTTACCTAAGAGTAGCCCCCCTTTTGCAAAAGGGGGAGTACTTGAAAATATATTTGGTTTTTAAAGCGTTTCTCGAATAATTTGTTCGGAAATCCGAACGTAATTTCTGTAACCTACTGTTGTTTCTTTCAAACAAAATGCACGCCTCCTTTTGTTCAAAAGTAAAAATGTTTTCTTCTACTTTTAATAATCAGCTTTTTTTATACATACAATCTCTCTTTCACCATAAAGCGCAAACCCATTTTTCACGCGAAGCTCATTATTGTTTCGCTGATATAAATGAACAGCATTTACAGGCCTAAAAAATTAACACGTTCTGCCCAATTGACTGTCTATTTTAAGTAATTAGGTTGTTCTTTTGATGTTAAAGGGAGTTTCTGAGGTCTCAAAGATGCTCAAAAGAAGTATCTAAATTCTTTATTAGTTCACTACAAACAAAAAAATTTGGCAACATCTTCATGTTTAAATCTTTTTCTAACTTTTCTTAGCTGAAAATCAGTTTAGTTATCTGCAAGTTTTCTGCAATTTTTTAGTCGATTTTACGCTTTCAACTTGAATTTTTGTTACATTTGGAAAAGAAACTTGAAAAATTGATTGAAATGAAATTAAAATTCATACAGATCTGCCCCATCCCCCCCCCCCCACACAGAAAAAGAAACAATTATTTAAAAATCGGTTTTCACGCGCTTGCTTCAGTGCGAGTGATTATTTTACTATACTTTGCACATATCAACTCACGCTATCGTAAAATGATAACGACGGCCAGGTAACAGAACCTAAGTCAGGATCTCTTCTCTCTGTGAAAAAAACGCCCCCAGGAGAGACAGGATGGCTATCTTAGATGACAATGTCTATCTTGCCAGATATAAAGTCAACTGTGGTCCTGTGGCTTTGATTTTATTTACACGTGATCTTAACTTGGGAATCCTTAGCAACATGTTGTTTTTTAGTTGTCAAGATTAATTTAGAGCAAGCTAGAAAAGATCTTGACCAAATAAAAAACCTAATTTCTCGAAAAACATGCACAAAAATCTAATTTGTGTGTGTTTGTGCGTGTGCGTGTGCGTATGCGTATGCGTGTGCGTGTGCGTGTGCGTGCGTGTGTGCGTGTGTGTGTGTGTGTAAACAGCTAACCTGATAGCCTAACATCACTTGAAGAGCGAATATAGGCGGCCTTCACCTTCAAGCTCTTTGAACACTGGAAATCGAAGGACAATTATCTCCTATAAACCGAGACTCGGGCATAGCATGCTCAATTGCTCTTCAGTCGGAAAACTTTCTGTTTTATGTTCTACTTCTGCTAAATGGCATATTGTTGCCAAACTTATTATATCATGGTTAAAATGCTATGCAAATATGTGGAAAGCTATAACTCGTCTCTAATTGTGCAATAAATTTCTTGCTAAAATTTTACCTAAGAGTATCCCCCCTTTTGCAAAAAGGGGAGTACTTGAAAATATAATTGGTTTTTGAAGCGTTTCTCAAATAATTAGTTCGGAAATCCGAACGTAATTTCTGTAACCTACTGTTGTTTCTTTCAAACAAAATGCACGCCTCCTTTTGTTCAAAAGTAAAAATGTTTTCTTCTACATTTAATAATCAGCTTTTTTAATACATACAATCTCTCTTTCACCACAAAACGCAAACCCATTTTTCACGCAAAGCTCATTATTGTTTCGCTGATCCAAATGAACAGCATTTACAGGCCTAAAAAATTAACACGTTCTGCCCAATTGACTGTCCATTTTAAGTAATTAGGTTGTTCTTTTGATGTTAAAGGGAGTTTTTGAGGTCTCAAAGATGCTCAAGCGAAGTATCTAAATTCTTTTCCGAACTTTTCTTAGCTGAAAATCAGTTTAGTTATCTGCAAGTTTTCTGCATTTATTCATACAGATCTGCCCCACCACCCCCCCACGCAGAAAAAAAACAATTATTTAAAAATCAGTTTTCATGCGCTTGCTTCAGTTCTGCCCAATTAACACGTTCTGCCCAATTGACTGTCTATTTTTTGTAATTAGGTTGTTCTTTTGATGTTAAAGGGAGTTTTTGAGGTCTCAAAGATGCTCAAAAGAAGTATCTAAATTCTTTACTAGTTCACTACAAACAAAAAAATTTGGCAACATCTTCATGTTTAAATCATTTTCGAACTTTTCTTAGCTGAAAATCAGTTTAGTTATCTGCAAGTTTTCTGCATTTTTTTAGTCGATTTTACGCTTTCAATTTGAATTTTTGTTACATTAGGAAAAGAAACTTGAAAAATTGATTGAAATGAAATTAAAATTCATACAGATCTGCCCCACCCCCCCACGCAGAAAAAAAACAATTATTTAAAAATCGGTTTTCACGCGCTTGCTTCAGTGCGATCTTCAGTGATTATTTTACTATACTTTGCACATATCAACTCACGCTATCGTAAAATGATAACGACGGCCGGGTAACAGAACCTAAGTCAGGATCTCTTCTCTCTGTGAAAAAAACGCCCCCAGGAGAGACAGGATGGCTATCTTAGATGACAATGTCTATCTTGTCAGATATAAAGTCGACTGTGGTCCTGTGGCTTTGATTTTATTTACACGTGATCTTAACTTGGGAATCCTTAGCAACGTCTTTTTTTTAGTCGTCAAGATAAATCTAGAGCTAGATAAGATTTTGACCAAATAAAATACCTAACTTCTCGAAAAACATGCACAAAGATCTAGTGTGTGTACATTTCCTAATTTTTCTAAAGCAAGAGTTTGATCAAAATTTTGCGACATTTCAAGTTTCGCTTCACAGGGCTGATCAAAAGGTACAGCTATGCTCCTAAATACTCAAACAATGTTACTCGTATCGCTGGCTTTGCTTGCCCTTAGTCTCCCATTCACCTCAACTCATTGTATGGATTCTTGTAAACCTTTTCCATGTTATGAAGGCCAGGTGTGCGCTGTTTTGAGATCCGGGTTCAGTTGCCTTTATAACAGCACAGACTATTGTGAGGACGCAATTTGCGAGGAAGGAGAAAGATGCATGAACACCCCAACTTCGTTTAAATGCTGCCGAGTCTAAGATGACGTCATGGAACAAGTGACGATTGAAAGGGCAGACTAAATTGGGATCTTATTTTAGGCAGCAACATCCGTTTTAATGTTATTAGCGTGGTTTACTGATAAATTTAAATTGCATTATTCGTCATGAACGAGATGTCGAACAGAGCAGGGGTGGGGGGTGTGGGATTGGGGGGTGGGGAATTAGATTAGATCTCTAGTATGTTCTGAACTCAATAAATGTGAATGTTTTTGTTTGCTTGATGGGTGCTAGGGTGTAGGGTGATTATTTGGCAATAAGGAAGGGAAGCTCGGTTTATCAGCTTTAAACTGTTATTTTCACTTGTTTTGTTCTATGCAAATATTTGAAATATTCAGCTAATAACTGGCTTGGCTTGAAACTAGACACGAAATGGCTTACATTAGGTTAAAAAAATACTCATGCCTCTCATACCACCATTATTATTGGTTCTAATTTTACCATTAGTCGAAAATATTCTGTTTAATAATTTGAATCTTTCTTTCTTCCCACCCCCTCCCCCAGTTTCTTCCCACCCCCCTCCTCCAGTACATTATGCATCCCCTCCCCCGTTACACAGCATGTGCATTACATAGTACATCAATATGTAAAAAAAAAACTGAACATCCGTCGAGTGGGGTGCAGCATTCAGGTTGATGTGGGCACAAACGGGAAGGATTCTATAGGTGTATCCGTTCCGCCGGAAAAGCAAATGTCCTGGAATATGAATTTCGAAACTAAAATTATAGAATATAAATAAAAGTGTTTTAAGAAAACGTAAACAATTATTTTTTTTCAAAAAAAAGCGTCCATTTCACCGAACCTCCGAACTTAAAAATATCTGCAAAGTGAAATTAGTGTCGAAACCATCAACTAGGGACGTTGACATAATGTTCAAAAAATTTTAAAATAAACAAAGAGGAATCGATGATACGCAAAAGCGGTGCATGAATATAAAACGTTACTTAAGAGCAGTCGATTGTCAAACGGGAAACACATCAAGAGTTTCAGTTTTTAAATAAATGGAATGGTAGAACTCAGAACCGAGATATCATTACTGGTAGTTTTAAACATGTTACTAGTTCCAACACTTCATCTTTAAAGAGGAACTTAGTGTGTTAGTTCTTTTAAGAGAAAAATCAATGAGAGATATTCTTCTTGGAAAATTTTTAAAATATCATTTTTGAATGTAAAACGATGATACATATCTGATCACCAGTTTCAAAAATTAACTATTATAAGTATTAATAAAAGATCAGTATTTGTCATCGTTCTCAATTTACAAAAATAGCTTAAGTGGATGTTTCTTAATTTCTTTACACTGCTGCACATTTTTTCAACCTTTTAGGCAAGTTATCATTTTACAAGTCGTGCAATTTGTCAAACATTTTTGAAATTTTTTTAGCCTGTTTTTTTTTCAAACTTTTAGGGTGCAAATTGTACAATGTTTCTTTAATAAGATACTTCGGTTTAATTTCGTAAACACGAGATGTAATATTCAAAATTTTTTAAATAAAAAATGCAAAGATTGCAAAGAAAATATTAAATTTGATGAAACTAAGCAGTCTCGTTTACTGAAAATGAGGGAAAGCAAAAATTGAAGCCAAAATTTTTATTGCCCCAGACAGCAAAACTTTAATTTAAAAGTCTGATCCGTTTCTCAAGGTTTTACTGACGGCATCTCTTTTTCATACCAAAAAATTTATTTATTGTTAGAATTTTATATCTGAGGATAGCAACAAGCAGAAAAATATGTAGTTACCAATTATTCCAAATAACTGTACGCAAACAATAGAGACCCTAGACAATCATTGACTCCCTTAGTATGTTATGTTTGCCATGATTAGAGCTGCTAAAAGTAACAAGGCTATGAATGAAAATCAAAAAATTTTTTTTTGTTAACGTTTCAGAAATCAAAAGAAGAACTTAACGGACGAACTCCTATGACGTTTAAATAAATGGCCACAAAAAAACCTGATTCTAAATCAAGTTTTTATATTGGTGCATTTCGTTGTCGTTTTGATCCAACCATCAGATATCATAAGGTTAAATCTCCTAACTAATAAAATATAATTCTAAAATCGATTGACCTCCAATTAATGAACTCAATCCTATCAGGGCCATCTTTGTTTCTCAAAAAATGTAAAAAAACAGAAATTATCACCCAGGATTCGGATATAAAATCTAAATCTTTTTGCTTTTCAATCATGTAATATATGTTAAGCTGATCTAAAAGGTTTTTGTGCATTTTTGCACAGAGGAGCACTACAATTTGGGCTAACTTTTGTATTCTTTTCAGGTCCAAATTGCATTTAAAATTCAACAGATTGAGTTTTGTCGACCTATGCTTGACACTATGACAATGGTGTCCAGACCAAGATCGACCGACCAATTCTGGATCTACAGATTGGATAGTACACTACTGCGTGGATCACGTCTTTTGTGACAAAATTTTGCGCAAGGAAGAAACAGAAAAAGGGTTTTAGCAGCTCTAAAAGTCCTGATAACCAAATAGACACTCTGTTTGAAGAGATTAGTAAAGAGATTCAAAATTTCTCCTAGAGAGCGAGAGAGAGAGAGAGAGACAGAGTGAGAGAGAGAATGTGAAAGATTATATATATATATATATATATATATATATAATAAGAGAGAGAGAGAGAGAGAGAGTAGTTACGGCAAAATACCCAAAATTCTGTCGGTCATACATGGTGTAGTGGAGACGACGATTTCCTGAACGGTTTTACAGAAGAAGCAAGCTACTGTGGCTTCTGGGAAGTCATATTGCTCACCAAGGATTAAAGAACCCTGAAGCTAAAACAACGCCAACAATGTCCATTGATGAAGTGACGCAGATTTTACAGTTCACAGATTAAACTCTGACGGCTGAGGTTCACAATTATGCAAATCAATTGAGGGCCAAAATAAGCAGTGAAATTGTAGTAAGCATGACAAGCAAAATCCAATTCTAAATTCAACTGAAGCAAAATTGTTTGATTGACTTCTGTTCAACAGTTACCTTTTCAGAAACTATTGGTACGTGATTAACCTACATGAAGTAAAAATGAAACTCAAACTCAAATGACCAATTTCACTATCACCCGATCTTCATTGCCACGTATTCCTAAATAACGATTTAGACCCTTTTATCACAACGAATTGAGATCATGGAGTATTAGATATCGAATTTGGTATGCCAATTTCAATAAACGTTGCGATAATCATAGAAATTCAAAGTACCTGGTTAGCTAAATACGGTATTTCACATCCCAAACACACAATGTCTTCAAGAAGTCTGACGGAATAGTAATCTCAACGGAATGAAGAGGTCAGAATTAACAACAGAAGCAGTCTCACGAGCGCTTCAAAAACAATAAAAAACTCAGTTAGAAACTGCATTTTTGCTCATATTAATTTGGCACACAATGCATATTGAAGCTCAATTTTTTGACCATTATGTTACTTGTTATCATATCTTGTTTCTATAAATCACATTAATGGTTTTACTTTTTATCTACATTTGAAAAGAGATTCACATTTGGTTTTCTCAAACTATATTTCCGAGGAACAAAGTTGCGAAGTTAGAGAGGCTTCGTTGAAAGTATAAAGTCAGTTTTTCTAACCTAGGATAGTTTCACTGAATACGTTATTGAGTAATTGAGTGTAAAAAGGCACAAAGTACAAACACTGTTAAATTTGTTAACTTTGATTGTCGCGAAAAGTTCTCAGAAAAAATTAAGACACCAGACATTAAGATTATTTGCCCTAACCAGTATCTAGGACAGTTACCTAGAATTGGACGTAGCGGATTTTGCAATTTCGGATTATTACTTGAGTTATTAACCAGAACTGAAGCAAATTTGGTTGTTCTAATTGGGATTTTTTGGTGTACTGAGCAAAACAAATTTGTCAAACAGGAAAGTTGAACAATTAGCTACAGCAAACCATTGAGTATCGTGTTGGGTAACAATATTGTATATCATAGCTGATAATAAAGTTTAAAAAAGTTAACTGCAAAAACGTAATCTCCGGACAGATTTGAAACCGCTGAAACAAACTGAGTGGAGTAAAGTTTTCTCTGTAATTGTTAGGAGTGCAGCCGTTGCAATGGCAATGTTTTTTGCAAGCTCTTTATCCGGATAAAAAACACATTACTGTGACCATTAGTTGGGCACAACTTCAGATAGATCCCTCAAAACCAATTGAAAAACAATAATAATTGTCTGCTCACTGGACCTGGAGGTAAACGTCATGGCTTACTCTGATTAGCGCGACACCTGTGGAATGGTGGGACCTTGTGTAGACAAAAATCTCCACCAGACTCAGGCAAAAACAACACACATTAGAACTGTAGAAAAGGGCTCTTCAAAATGAGCGTCTCTTGGAGAAAAAAATGTTTTACAGCAAAGCACAAATCTTTAGCATGTCTGCAACTTGTAAATATATCTAAAAAAACTGTAAAAATGCAGGAAGAAGTAGATGCCGAAAGCCCTGTGTTTTTATCTAAAATTTAGAATAGGCATGGTAAATCTCTATTAGATGGTAAGCTAAGACGTCTCGAAGATTTTGCTGGTCGTTTAATAAATCTTCTGTGGTCACTTACTTGTGACATTGATTGATCGGAAGCAAGCGCACACATAAACTAGAAGTTGTGAGGTTCGAAAAGAATTTGGTTATTTGATGAAATTTTCCATTCGTACAAGGTGTTAATAACATTAAAATTGATAACTTGGCTGCTGTGAAGAGTTGAAAGGCTCATGTGATATTAATACCAGAATCCCAGCCAATCCTCTGCATGTCCAGGGAAAAACCTATACGCTTTCATGACAAAGTAAGAGTGAAATCGGGACAGTTGACCATACAGGGAATCATTGAGCCTGTGTAGCCAGAAGGATTCACTAACGCGTCAACAGTTTTGTGCCAATGAAAGAAGAATGGAGAACTGAGACACTGCATGGAAATTGAAGTGCACATTAATGTCAAACTCATTGATGAGGACATACTATGCCATGAAAGGAGACTATTTTCCATAATTTTTAGGGAGATCATTCTATGGCCAACTGATCCCAAGGATTCTTACCACCAAATTGAACTCTACAAATGTGCGCAGAACGTATGCACAAACAACACATCTAAGATTATTCAAGATCTGCTGACTACCTAAAGATTGAAAACTGTTCTCCAACGCTCAGAAGAGTTAAAGGCATTTTTAACTTGCAAGACGATTTGATTGTCCAATGAACCTCAAAGGAGCTGTTTTACCCAAAAAAAATGTTGCAGTCAAGTGTCAAATGGGTAGGAACAACTTTACTATTGTTGAAAAAAAATCAAAAGAAAAACCAGCCGACACTGTTCGTTTTTTGGTTAACTGAATCTCTAAAAACCAGATAGCCGAAGAAATCAATTCTACTTAAAAAGGGGGGAAACCACAAGCGGACAACAAACAACTCGAACCGTTTGTTGGGCGAATAATTTGGCAGACATTTCCCCCCTTTCTAGCGATCCATCATTTGCCAAATCAGAAGCAGCAACAAAGGCTTCGAAGATATCATAAACGCATTATGTTCTAACCCACTAGTACAGTTTTACAGTTTAAAGAAAAAAGCCACTTTTCCTTGCTGATGCCTCAGAAAAACCAATTGGCGGGTTCATTTTGCAAGAAAAACGTCCAGCAATACAGGCATCGAAATCATTTCTCGAGCTGTGTAAAACTACACAAATACAAAGCGAAAAATCACTGACGATTGTCTCTGTGGTCGCAAAAAGAAACAATCTCTTCTTGGAAGACAGTTAGTCTTCAAGTGAACAACAGACAACTCAAAAATTCCAATGCGTCAGAGAAGGCGACCCCGAAGCCAGCATCAGCTGGAAACAGAAGAAAGACCAAAACTCTGATGAGCTCCAACCTTGAGTTGAAGTACAAACCTAGAAATTTTATACCCCACGCAGATGCGGTGAGCAGAATACATCGACGAAAGGGAATCTTGCAGCAATAACGTGTGCTTTTTGATGACATATTTATTTCCATGCGAGTGATTTTGCGACCCAAACAGAAATTAGCACGACATATAGAACAAGCAGACTATTTCATCACATAAACCAACGAAGCAGAATTGGCAGTTACAAAAAAGTGTGCAGACTTGGAAAAATTTCTTCCAAAAACAGAAGGATGCTATGGATATTTATAAAGAAATCACCATCAGATCTCCACATTTCCGCCAAACTTAGATATTTGGTTTTGCAAAAGCACTTTGGGCACATCCTGGGTGGTGTGCGACTGAAGCGTCTGTCAAATCAAAATCAAGGTAGTTTTTCATTAGATAAGACTTTCAACATTTCAACAGTAAACGTAAGGATTGCCAATGAACAGCTCTAACCTTTAAAGAACACTTTGTAAATGGACCGAAGCCGACATTTCAAAATGATTCCACATAGACAGGGATCTTGATGAGGACCTAGGCAAAACTTAGTACTTGTCCAAGCGTGTTCCTTTTGGATAGAAGCCTTCTCTTTGAGAAATGGAATAACAGAGACATTTATAATTTATTGTAGTCAAATTTTTGCAACAGTCTGAATGCCTAAGACGTTGGTATCGAATAAGCGCACCCATTTGTTGGTGCTGATCTTAAACAGTGGTGGTGCCAATCACTGGGAACCCATAAAGTGGAATAAATTGCCTATTATTCAAAAACTAATGAACAAAGGTAACAGCAGTTCGGACGGAGAATCAGGATTTCCAAGTTTGCGGTTCGTATCTCAATGTGTCGTTTGGGGAATTGCTGTAAAGAGCTTTGATGACACATAGCAACACTCCAAAGGCGAGTGGCGCACTTCCAGTAAAACTACCACTTGCACCCAGAATAAGACTACAAGCAAAAGCTGACAGACTTGTGCGAGCCTACTTTCTTCACAGACAAATTGAAAAACAAAGACAATTCAGCCAACTTCCATTATCAGGTTGGGCTTGAACACATCTATTATGCATTTTGAAACCTCATAATTCTGTACTCTTATGAACGCAAAATCGAGACTAAATCAGATTAACTAAACCATAAAACACGGGATCTATTCTGTTTTGTCCCCCAGCTTAGTGGGTTGACATTTATTACGCCCCCAGCCAACGTGCTGTTTTCTTACATAGTGATACATAACAACACAAAATTTGTACCTGGTGACGTAAAAAACACTAGGGAAAGGCAAAACAGAATAACCCCCAGTGTTTTTTACGCCCCCAGTTATAAAATATGTGTTGTTTTATAGCACGTTTCTATGAAAGAAAACAGGAAGTGCTCCTGGGGGCGTAATATATAACCTCACTAAGGCAGGGGTGGGGCAGAAAAATAAATCCTTGTCCTTTGTTGAGTTTAGGAAAACCGAAAGAAGAACTTACCTGAAGAACTGCAATGACACAAAAGTTACGTGACTCTGCTCGAAGTCACTGAGAACTTCTGTTGTTTATCGACAACCCCGAAAACGGTTCGAGTTGAAGTCAAAACTTGTAAGTGACTTCTGCAGGGTCTTGTAAAACTGCTTGAAACACGAACCGGGCACGTTTTAGAAAGAATAAGTTTAACGAAAGTCAAACTCTGGCTAAGTAGCAACTTCTGGCTTTTATTTTCTGGAGTTGCGGAATTTCGTCATTTTAAAGTGTTAACTTCAGCTTTTTATGTTTTAATAAACAAATGGCCACAACACAAAGTTTGATTTCAACTCTAATTTTTTTTATTGAAGCTAGCTTTTTGACGTATCCATCTGATGTCACCAATTTGATTTTCCCACGTATTGAAATCTTATACTAACGTCCTCTGAGCTCAAACTGATCAACTCAATTTTACCGCCGCGGCCAAAAATGATTTTTATGAAATAGAACAACAATGGAAAGTCACGCTCTGGATCCAGAACTGAACTCTTTTCGCATGTCAATTTTGTAAGATGTCAGTTAATCTAATTTTGGGTCTTTCCCATTATACCCCCCCAGCTTAGTGGTCAGGTAACCTATAGCCCCCCAACCCAAACATGGTAATTATACCATAAGGGGGGCTAGAATTTCATGGGGGCTCTAATGGGAAAGACCCTTAATTTTTCTGTGTATTTTCGCATAGATAATTATTACAATTACCAGTTAATTTTTCAAATATTTTCAACTCAGATTTTATTTAAAATTACAGCATATTGATTTTTTTGTGCCGTACTCGAGACCAGGACAAAAAGCAACATAACCACTGAGCTGGGGGGGGGGGAGCTATAATGAGAAGGACCCCAAAATTTTTTGTCATCATAATGACAAAAACAGTGTTAATCAGTGTTTTTCAAATAGTGGTAAATTTTAATTGTTCCGACTAATTATCCCCACCCTCAAAAATGTCCCCAATGTAGTTTTTTAAGGATTTTTAGGTTCTCTTCAGGTTTAATCTATATTATACTGTCCAGGGAAACTGTAAATTGAATGTGCAGTTTTTTTCGTATCCTCTTCCTCCCCCCCCCCCCCCCATCTTTTTTGCGAGTCCGGGCGCACGTGACAAATTTTTCCATAACGATTAACTGACCCCTGGTGGGGATGGGGTAGGGGTATGCACGAATGAAAAAGGTCAGTTTTTTTTTGACGACGCACTCCCTGTACGCGCAAAATGTGGAATTCGATAACTAAAAAATGATAAGCAACTCTATTTACCGTGCCTATTTAATTTAGAGGTATCGTATCCCGTAGTAGAATACTGATCAATTGTGGTCAACTCCCGCTTAGGTGGAAAGGCTACATCTTCTCGAAATGGGATAGATTTATGCTCAAAAGGGGCGTCCGCCGCACCCGCACCACCTTGTACTGAAGATCCACCCTTGTAAACGGTGGAGGACATCGGGTTCACTGCAATTCCAACGTCGCTAGTTGTGGGCAGAGGTCGTTGGTCTGAGTTGCACCTGTGCCAGGTTACAGTGCCAGCGGCTGATAGTCCGTCATTGCCAGGGTGTGCACAAGGTTCACCCATTTTGTTCAGATTTTTAGCTATGGAATAGCTTATACTTTTTCCCATTATAGCTCCTCCTGAAGGTACGCAAACCTACACTGGCCCTAGCAATAAAAAACAGATCATTTCGTTATTGAGCCTCAGTACGTTGAGCTTCGGCGTTAAGAAATATGGGGTCTTTCCCATTATGCCCCCCCCCCCCCCCCAGCTTAGTGGTCAGATAGCCTATAGCCCCCCAATCATGGTAAATATACCATAATGGGGGGCTATAATTTCATGGGGGGGGGGCTATAATGGGAAAGACCCGAAATATGTCCGCACAGAGCTCCATGTGTTAATACAGCATGTGCACACGAGAGACCGCAAATAGGGGGTGTCGGTGGAGGGGCAAAAAATGGTAATCACAGGCCTTTCAAATTATTATACACCCCATCAAATCACAGTTGTTGCGCATTATTTACAGTCTTCGAGAGCACATGCTGTATAAACGCATGGCGCACTGTACGAGAATTGTGTATCCGGGCGCTCAACGTACTGAGGCTCAATAACGAAATGATCTGTTCTTTACAAGGCGAATTTAATGCGAAAGTTCTTCATCTTTAATAAAACCCAAGGGTCTTTGCCATTATACCCCCCGCTTAGTGGTCATATAGTCTATAGCACCCCCCCATCATGATATTTATACCATAATGGGGTGCTTATATTTTTGTGGGGGGGGGGGGGTAGGGATGGGGCTAAAATGGGCAAACCACAAAACACCCCCAAAACACGAATTTTAGATTCGCTAAACGTCGCTTAACTACCGCTGCAACTGCTCCACTCAAAGCAAACATTTTGGGATCTAATCTGTTCCCCACTCCAGGTGTATTTATGTCCCACACTTAAAATAACCCGGACGAGGTTAACAAGGCTTACAAGTAATTCAGTTATTCTTTATTATTAATTAATTATTCTTTATTATTTATTTTTTCAGAATAAAGATTGTTGTTTTTGATTTATAATATTACAACATGCAACTTAAATCTCGTGGTTATTCTAAAGTAAATGTTTGAGATTTTTTTAAAAAAACACGAACGGAAGAAAAAATCATCTTATAATCATAATAGAACAATTGCATTGAAGGGGCGGATTAAATGAAGAGCTAAGATGGGAAAGAGTTTAAAACTTTCCTTAAATTGAAATTGTTATTTTTGTAAAGTTAGTTGTGTTTGGTTTCAATTTTTCTGTTTTTGACTCAGTTTTTCGTTTTTGGTGTTTTTTTTGGTTGCGTATTGAGGCAATTGTAGGTGCTTAGTTCCACAGTATGGAATCAAAAGTCGCGATCATGTTTAATTGTGCACGTGCCTGCTTGTATTTGGCGTTCGTGACCAGAGCTTTTGACTCTAATAGAGCTACTGTAGAAATTGAGGGATCCACACACTTTCAGCCAAATCACATCGCCATCATTTTTGTTCCCCAATTAAAACGCGAAACGCGCACGTTTTAAAATGACGAAAGTCAACGGAAGTCAACTTCTGGCATTTTAACTTCTGGCACTGCAGACTTTCGGCATTGAAAAATGTGCACGTGAGTGTTTTAACAACTATTAAACGCACTGCTTATTGCGCACAAAGGCATTTACAATCATGCTGTGATAAGAAAAGGGATCTATTCTGTCCCCCCCCCCCCCCCCCCCAGTGTTTTTATGACCCCCAGCTACAAATTATATGTTGTTATATAGCAGGTTACTATGTAAGAAAATAGCACGTGCGCCTGGGGTTCATAAAAGATTTATGCTCACTAAGCTGGGGGGGGGGGGGGGGGGGGTGGGGGGGGGGAACAGAATAGATCCAAAAAAAAGAAATGGTTCGTTTTGATCTTTCCAAAGTTACATACCCACCATACCAAGAAAAAATAGCCCTCAATTATGGTATATTTACGGTAATTGGGTGGGGTATGGGTTACTACAAGACCGCTAAGCAGGGAGGGGGGACTGTAATTGGACTGTCCGTTCGCAGATAACACACGTGGCTAGTTTTGGGATGAGAGAGGTACAATATCTGATCAACTTTCAGAAATAATCAACATGTGCTTTTTGAAATTGATCTTTGCAGATACAAAACCTACAAAATGTTTACAAAAACGGTCGTGTGGGTGGCCCGAAACGAAAGGGAGGCTATAGACTAATTGGCGGCAAGAAGGCGTTTCCGTTTGTCATCAAGAATCGTTCCCCTTTTTTTAACTTTCAGAGCCCCAAATAATTGATTACTCGAAGATAAGGAGTGACCAATTAGTTTTGAAGATGGAACAATTCATTCAGCTGGTTTGTCAAAGAAGAAACTCTAATTTCATTATTGAATTTGGCCAAGGAAATTCAATTTGTGTTGTTTCGCTTTTGGCAAGTTAGCTACCTCCGTCGAATTTTGATGATGTTTATGTTTTCTAATGTAACTCGCGGGCTTTTTTATATGAAAAATACAGTTTTTGAAATCGCCAGCCCTGTTTGCACAACTGCAAAAAACTAATACGGTTGATAAGCGTCGTGTTGATTCATCTTTATGGCCGAATCGGGAGACAAAATCAAGATAACAGTAATCGAAATATTTAAGTACAAAGTTAATCTGGTGGTCAGTACAAACGAGCTGCCCAAATGAACTATCAGAAAAACCAACCGGAACAACCAGAATTGCCAATTGAAATAAAACAGGGTTGGAAACAAAACTATGCAAGAAATACCAAAACTAGGCTAAAATGCCCTGTTGAAAATAAGTGACTTGTTAATTTTGAAGATGGCAAACTTCAATCTGCTTGTTTGTAAAGATAGTTGGCTAAAGTATTGTATCTTAAATTTTTTTTTACAGGACACACTGTTTTTGCTTTTGCCAGACTTTGGTTTCATTCGGGAAAGGTTTTGCATAGCTTCATAACGAGCCTTATGCGTTCGCGGAATGACGACATTTGTCTAACTGATCGGAAGATCCCGTCACTGCAAGAAAAAGTTTGAATGACTCTAGCAGGAGGACAGAGGTTACGGGGTGAAATCCGCAATGATTCATACCAAGCTGTCAATCCGTGATTATTTGACATCTTGTTCCATTTACCCCGTACTTGTTGAGTTGGCAAACACACCTGTGGGAAACGTTGCTATAATGATTTGGAAGTTGGCCGTGAGGTGGTTGACCATTTGACTTTGGAACGGTTTCTTTTTAATAATGCAATGCAGTTTGGTTTGCTTTGCTAGATTTGTTGGCACAGTTTTTGGGAAGTCAGCTATGACGATGCTTTGACGATGATTATGTTTTCTCCTGCAACTGTGAGGTTTTCCTTTAACAAAAAGTCACAGCGTCCTGGATGGCTATTAATTAAACTACTAGTCTGTCTCCCTATTCAACAAATGCTTATTACTCTTTCCAATGAACAAAAATAGTAAAAAGCTTAGTAGAAACTCAAAATTTCCTGACGATTGTTTTTCTGTCGCCGAGAAATATTAAAGCAGAATGAAAAGTAGTTTCTCCTTTGCTAAAACGAATGTTTTTAATGCTGAAGTAGTCTATATTGTTTAAGTTTAAGCATTCGAACATTTG
The DNA here is from genome assembly GCF_964194025.1 of Convolutriloba macropyga. Lineage (NCBI taxonomy): Eukaryota > Metazoa > Xenacoelomorpha > Acoela > Convolutidae > Convolutriloba > Convolutriloba macropyga. The sequence continues at coordinate 55,962,379 of NC_134474.1, read as the reverse complement.
GATTTCAAATTATAATGCTGAGAAGAAAAGTGCGAATGCTTAAATTTATACGAACGATTTGACGTAGATAATATTTCAACATTTCTGCATTGATTCACCGAGCTAACCAATCTAACTGCTTATAGTTAATGTACAGCTTCAACAATTGATTATCGCAATTTCATGTATGTAAAGTCCAAAACAGATTGAAAATTGTCACCTGATCCATCTAAATGGCAATAGGAAGGTTACTGACTTCGCTTTTGTTAGGAGAACCTATTGTTCAGTCCAGTCTCAGTGTTAACACGTTGGAAAATGGAAATTATTGTTAACGAGAACAAACGTTTCAGCAGGTCGCTCCCGATTTATCCAGCTCTGTTCTTTTAATCCGATAAAACAATTAGACAGTTTAAATTAACTAATTCACAATTTTTTCCACATGTCCTGCATTACTTTCGTTTTTATCGATAAGTGGTCAAAAATGTTTTCCAATTCGTCCTCAGCATGCTGAATTCCCTCTTTGTTATTTTCAAAGTTGAAAAAATGCAAGTGAATCAATCGCTTGCGGATAACATGCACCCAAAGACAGGGAGCACAAAATATAGGATCAAATCTTTCTTTCATGACCTTTTCTGGAAAAAAATTTTAAGAAAAGCAAAAAACAGAAGAGTTTTGGAAGTTAACCAGCATTGCTTGAACGTAACAAAGAACATAATTAAAAATTAATCATTCCAGTTTGTTTTCTGTTGATTGCATTTATTGTTCTTACAAAGAGGGATCAAACTTGAGCATGATAATGGACAAACACTTTTTTTGACGCCAATAGACTTAGAACAAGAGCCAGGTGATTGCGTTGATGGATCTAAATATGTTTTCCTCGAAGCCATCATATTTTAGAAAAGAACGCAAGAAAAGCACTTCAGATCTATTAAAGACTAAGCCAGCGGCAAAATGTTACTTAAAGAACCCAGAAACGCCAGTAGATCGCTGTCTATTGAAAGTTGCAATTAAAGCAGCATAATACAAAATACGCTGCTAGATATGGAGGATCCTATCAGCAAAATTATATTCTGACAAATTAGAGCTAAATGGCACTTGTTCATATTGACAAAATGGGGAAATGGGTCTTTCCCTTTATAGCCCCCCAGATTAGTGGTCAAATAACTTATAACCCCACAACCATGTTAAATAGACCTTAACGGGTGGCTATATTTTTATTGAGTAGTGCTATAATGGGAAAGACCCTCGAAATTTCATAATGAAAATATATCTTTCATTCGTTTTTGTCAATACCAAGAAGCTGCCACCATAATTTGGCATCTGTTCTGTCTCCCCTCCCCTGCTTAGTGGGTATAGATCTGTTATGCCCCCCTGATGCACGTGCAATATTTTTAATTAGTAGTTTGCTGAATAACAACATAATTGGGTGGTATTACAACACTGGGGGGTATTAAAATTCAAATTATGCATCAGAACTGATGCATAATTAGAAAATTTGTTCTCCAATATTCCATAAAGTCCCGTTTAGTGCAATTGTAAAAACATTGACGCAAGGTGCAAGTAAAACGCAACGTGCTGGTATCAGTTCAAATTTATCCAAAAATTGTACAACTGAAGAAATAAAAGTCAACAAAAAATATATTTCATATTTGTTACATCTCAATGGTATTTCCAAAGATCTCTGGTGGACGTTTCCGTTTAATGAGTGAACCCTTTGGAAGCTAAGTTAAATCACGATAACAAATCAGATGAGGACCTGTTCTAATTAGCCCGTCCCCACGAATTCGGAGCCCCCTCGCTAAATACTTTAATGGTAAAATTGGGCTATACAAAACATTTAGAAAGATAAAATGAATTGAACGTCAGGTACCACAGACAACGATATATAAAAAATCATATAGGTGTTGTGATTGTTACATGTTGAACCCGTTAATCTAAATTTGTGATAAACTTATTAATAATTCCGCTTTCAAACTCTCAATTTAAGATTAATTGTGCTAGGAAGGACAGCACGATAGGTTATGTGTAGTTAGTTGAGCGTGGTAATTTGTGAACATTTAAAGAAGAATTTGAATAAATCAGTAGGTTATGCAGAAGACACATCTTTAAATAAATTATATTTCCATAGTGATTAACACGCATGAAAGTTTGGTGTTCAATCAAGGAAAAATTTTTTACTTTGGCCAGTACCAAGTACCGGTTCTATCACCGTGGTAAATAAAACATTTCAACAAAAATATGTCAGTTTTGTTTATACTGCTCGATGTCCGCGCTTTGTGTAATCAAAAGTATTTTGTTTTCTTGAAACCTATAAGCCGTGTGACAGCTATTAACAAGGCAATAAACTTTTAAACTAAATCTCTGACCTTGAAGCTCAAGGTTTTTTGTACTCTTTTTATATAGGTGTGACACTCAAAAAAAGAATCACCAATCGCCGGTACCAGTTTTGTTTCCATAGGTATAACCAAAAGCCAGTCAATTCCTAGCTTGTTTGGGTAGAGATCCAATGTGATTCCTTACGATCAAATCATCGCCAATAAAAAATATGTTCTTGTAGAATCAGAAGACCAGAAGACCAAGCATCTGATACTCCTCTTATTTTAAAATGTTGTTATGCAATTTTTTTGCTATGTGACGACGTGGGGTCAAGTCCAGGACCAACAGTTTCTTACAAATCTTTTTTAGCAATAAGAAAATATGTTCAAAAAACTTAAACTTTCCATTTGAACGCGCAAAGTATTGTTAGGAAAAAATCTCATCAAACTGTCTTAAAACTTAGACTAGGCTTTTGGACATTGCAACACTTTACAAGTACTGGGTGACTTTAAGCTCACTTGTTTAAACAATGTTGAGGAAAAAAGTTTGGAAAGCATCATAGCACCTTTTTGTCTACAAATTGTTGACGTACATGAACCCACAAGACAAACACAAAACTCAGATTCAAAAAATGATTAGTGACCGAAAATCTTAAAGAAAACAGGCAATATACTTTTGATACGCCATTCGAATAATATCATTTAGCATTTCTTGTTGTGACTGATATCGAATTGACAACATGAAAATTGATAAAAGTACAATGCAAATGATTTCGTTAAAACCCTGTTATTTTCCCCGTAACACATCATTTATCAGTGCAATGATTTTCTCGTATTTTTTAGTAGATTGTCATCCAATGTTAGCAAAGCGCTCAAAATTAACGCTTCAATTGTGTTAAATTTTATGCGAAGTCGCAAACACACTGAAGATGTTGAAAACTGAATAATTTGACGAAGAATGTAAAACAGAATTACAAAGAGAAGAAAATGCCATTAGGACATACCAGAAAAACAAAACGTCTGCCAATTGGGATTTTTATAACAAAAAGCTACAGTCTCTATCGAACCTAATAAATGTTATAAAGACGGAATCTTCAAGGCATTGTTTTGAATCTCCGGACACTGAGAAAAAACTCTGAAATTTCATTAATTAAACTAAAGGGAAACAGAAAAATTTCACTACTGTAATTGCGTTGCAAAATTTGTTTAACGACTTACTAACTAACGATTTCAGAGACAAGAATTTTTAATTTTTTATTTTTAAGAGACAAGATTATAAGAGGATATGCCCACGAAAATAACTTATACAAACATACCAAACCCTTCAATTTTCAATTTGTTACAGGAAACATAATTCATGATGTTGTCAAGGTGTCGAGTTGCAACAAGCCATTAGGTCTTTTTACGGTTTCTACCTGGGCTATAAAATTTGGTCAAACAAAAATAGTCTCATTTACCTTCTCAGCGAATACAATATACAAATTTTTTTCCAGACTGCATTAAAAAAAGACGAAATCAGCCATATCTACAAAACAGTGACCCGATGAATGCAACCAAATGCCGCCCCATTTCAATCACAAGTGCATTTACAAAACTTTTCCATCTTATGAAAACGCTTCAATTTGTTTTTCCAAAAAATGTTTCCATAGCCGATGCATCGTTGTTTTTCATAGAATCAGTTTGGTAAAGTATTGACTCAAACAATATTGTCCAAACTGCGTTTTTGGATCTGTCAAACGCATTGGATTCCATATCTCATGTTATCCTATTAGAAAACAAAAAATAATTGACTTTTTTAGCGATGCATAGAACCTTATAAAAAGCTATCTTTCTAACAGACATCAACATGTAAAATTAGATACAATTTAATCCAACTGGACAAAAGTTGTCAGAAAGGTACCCCAAGGAACCGTATTGGGAACATCTCTTGTTTATTTTATTTGCAAACGATCTTTGTACAGCTATTGATACTGATCTAACAAAGATACAGTATGCTGATGGTTGCCTAGTTTTTGCTTCTAACAAGAATAAAAAGATAGCAAAAAAGTCTCTGGAAACAAAAATAAATTTATAGGCAAACTGCTTCAGAGAAGATCAATTAAATTTGAACTCCTCAAAAAAAGATTTTGTTTGTTTCGGCAAACAAAATGATCAATGAATCAAAACCAAGGACACAATCTTTGTAGATAACAAAGTATTCAAAAAGTGCTAACGACTAACAATTGACAGCAATCTCATTTTCATGAATCATGTTAAACAAACGTTACAGAAGATGGCTCAGGGGTTAAAATCTATAGACTAAATTGAAATTCAACTCCTACATCAAGCTTAGAAATTTTGCTTCATTCAATTGTTTTGTCCCCACCCAATTATTCTGTTCTTTTTATTCAGCACATTTAAAAACCTATAATGACTTCACTAGAAAAACAAATGAATTTGGGTCTGAAAGGGTATTCTTCCGCTCAAATTGCAAGTCGTAACGCGCTTATGAAAAAAAACAAGTGATTGGGATTGAACAGAGAATTGATGAATTTTCTATTTTTATCTCGAAAATTATGTCAGGCGAAAAAAATGCATTCAAAACACTCCATCAACGAAAGTACTCAAAAAAAAATTTAATAACCACAGATCAACTTCTTTTCTAGACAACTTTTTTTCTATGCTACGTCAAAAAAAAAATGGAATTCACTACAAAATGAAATCCGAGACTTCAGAACTATCAACAGTTTATTCAAAAAATTGATAAAAAAGCACTACAAATATCAAATTCCCGATAACGAGAATAGTGCTAAATGTCTTTCGTGGCTTGAATTTCGAATAGTTAAATCTTCAAAATTCTCACTGTGGAATTTTAAAACAAATTTTTTTAACGTCATTTTATTGAAAATTATGATTTTAAAATTAAACTTCTACTGAATTCATACACCCAGCTTGCCAGTAAGATATGAAAGAGTTGTTCAATGGTTAAAACAATCTGTTCAAAGTTTTCTTGCCCTCCACTGAACAAACAGGCCACCGAAGAACTCAATTTTTTAACCTTGCATATTCCAAAACCCATCAGAGGTGAATCAATAGATAACAAAAAACGATCAAAAGCAATAACAGTTTGAATAAGCTAGCAAACAAAATCGACCGGAACTTTAGAAGCGACAGTGTGGATTTATATGGTTCCGAATACCACCTAAAAGGCAACGATGTGCATCTAAACGTTGTAGCTCGTAGGGGTGTTTGCACTCTAATAAAGAACAAAAATCGTGGAAAGAAAAGCAACGGTACGATCGACAACCAAAGCTATTTTTTAAGATACAATGTGAGGATGGTGTGTTCGAGTTTGCTTCGTTTCGAAAATGCTGCAAAGTGGTCGAGTATTTGATTGTGATGACAGAGACGCTCGTGCAAGTATGGAGCATGACAAAACAGTAGTGCAAGAAATTTTAAATCACCTAAGTTTTAACTGTAAAAAGACTGACAACCCACAACAAGGTTCCTTTATGCGGGATGTGAACCAAATAATTTTGGCCACAGTGACTATCAAGTACAATAATCGACTACTGTTGCTGTCACACAAGCTTTCTGCCACACAAAAAAGAAATGTTGAACGTATGGATGAAAGAACAAGAAAAATAAATAGAAAAAGGAGCTTAAAAGCGAAGTTGAAAACACAAAAATAGTCAAAATTTAGTTGAAAAGAGGAAAATGACTGGATTGAAATACACTCTGAACTGGATTAGCAATCAATTCAAGACCAGAAACACAAAACTAAAATTCAAACTTTTAATGTTAGCACTCTGATTGGTTTACCGAAACGATCTAAGATCACAAATGCACTCATGGATTTTGACTTGGCATCATATATTTAACAAAAACCTGATGAGCTTTTTATCTACCCAGTAACACGCTCTGTCTTAAAAAATTCAACATAATATGAAAGGATCAAATTAACGAGAAATACTGTAAAACCTGACAATCAGTAATAAAAGTGTTTATAATTCAACTTAAAAGCAAACTTGTGAACAATTTGGAGAACGTAGACAATTTTTTGAAAAGTAAAATGAACCTTGAAAAAATTAAACATAAATTAGGCTTGCAAATAAACACTCTGGAGGGGAGCTCCTACAAGTGGGACCATGACAAACGTTTGAAATTTGCAAGTTGATTGAACTTAGATCAAATAATAATATAATCACGAAAACAACCGGAGATCTAAATCATTCATGCAAAAACTGGAGAGCAAAAATATTATCCGACGATATTATAAAGAACTAATTAATGGTCCTCCTAGAAAAAACTTCAAGCTTACCCTAAACTTCTCCAATATATTAGGTAAAAACACACAACTTGATGTCTTTTTGTGAAATCAAAACGATTTTTGAACCAATTCAGTCATTGAAACAAAAAAATAGGGTGGCTTTACAACAAAAACAAAAATTTTCTGACCATGTTTTTTTAAGCTGTCATCAATTTTTTTAAAACCAGGGAAACCTTAAAAGGGAAATTAACAATGGATTGAACTAAATGCAACCATAAGATTGGTAAAAATTCCCTTTTATTACATTCGCTATATATTTGTTTACTTTTGCTTGCACCAATGAAGCGATTGGTTTAACAAACTGTTTAAACAAAACGGAACAAAACATACATCTCATCATGAGAAGCTACCACCTGGATTTCAAAATTTACTTCCTATCCAATTAAAATGCGGATATTAACTTTATCAACAAAGGAAACTTCACCAATATCTTGATAACCAGTGAGATTACAACCATCTATAAAAACGTTGACAAAACATCAATCTGGTATCACAGGCCAATTAATTAACAAAGTTGTTTCTCAGAAGCAACTATTTGGCAATATATTTAGAGCATTAGGACGAGGGTTTGATCATTGTTCTGACTAAAAATTAACCACGTTCAAAAATTGAAGCTAAAATCAGATAAAAATTTAACAAATAAACCAAATGCACCAAAATTGCTGATTTCAAAACAAATTACGTACACAATAGGCAAACTTAAGCCAAATAAAGAACAAACGATGTCGGTGACAAGGACGTTCAGTTAATAGCTGATCCAGCTCAACCGAAAAAATTAGAAGAAATTCTAAAGTTATCTGAATGCACACGGAGAAGTTCCTATAGGTAGGAAAACAAACCGGATAATTTAGAAAACACAGCCTATCAAGCTCAATATTCCACTAATGTTATTAACACTACCTATTCTGAAAACATCATAACCACCATACACTTTTCTGCCACACGCGGAGCAAATGTTGAACATATGGTTCACAGAACAAAAAAACCTGATAGACAAAATTGTTTACCAGCATAATTTGAAGCATAATTAAGTTAGTAAAAAGAGGATGATGACTGGATTGAAACACTCTCTGAAATTGAATGGCAATCAAGCCAAGACCACAAAAAAGTAAATTTTGGAAGTTTATATGGTCACAATTTGATCGAATTACAAAACGATCTTCGTCGTCAAATGCAATAATGACTTTTGATATCAAAATCTAAATTTAACAGAAACTTGATTAGTTACAAATGTACCCACTGACACCTTCTTCTTAAAAGTTTCATCATATTTTGAAAGGATCAAAAGTGCGAGGATTGCTGTAAAACCTGGCAAAGAAGTGTAATAATACATTTTAAAATTCATCATGAAACCAAGCTTTTGAACAGTATGGAGAACGTAGACATTATTAAGTAGCTAATTGAATCTTGACAGAACAAAGCTAAATTTGGCTTTGAAATACGACTTTCTAAAGGGAAGCCCCTGCAAATGGACCCGCTAAAAACCTCTGACAATTTCCGAGTTGATTGAGAGTAGATCAAATAACAATATAACCACCAGAGTTGATTGAACTTAGATCAACTATTAACTTAATAACCAAAGCAACCAGAAGTCTCAACCTTTCAGGTACAAACTGGAGAGCAAAAATATTATTCGAAGATAATAGAAACAACTAATTAATGGTCCTTCTAGAAAAAAAAACTTCAAGCTAACCCTAAATTTATTCAATATATTAAGCAACAACACACAACTTGATGTGTTTTTGTCAGAACAACATTAATTTTGGATCAATTCAGTCAATGAGACAAAAATTATGGCACTTCTACAACAAAATCAAAAAATGTTCTGCCTCTTTTTGTTTTTAAGCAGTAATCGACTGTAGTAATACCAGGGAAACCTTAATATGGAAATTTAAATACAAACTCAAAACAATTGATTGGATTAAATTCAACCATAAAATTGGTAAAAATTCCCATATATAAAATTTTCTACAGAATTGTGGATTTCTTCTTGCAGCAATCATGAGACAAACTGTTTGACAGAAACGTAACAAAACTTAAATTTCATCATGAGAAGCTCCAACCTGGATTTCAAAATTTACTTCCCATCCAATTCAATAGCTAACACCAACTTTATTAACAAAAGGAATTTCACAAATATCCTGATAACCTGTGAGCTTACAGCAATCTTTAAATACAATGACAAAATATCAATCTTGAATCACAGATCAATTAAATAACAAAGCTTTCTCTGAAAAAAATTTAAGAAGCAGCTCTCTGACAATATATTTAGAGCAATAAGATGATGATTTGATCCTTGTTCTAACTAAAAAATCACCACGTTCAAAAGTTGAAGCTAAAATGAGACAAAAGTTGAAAATTCTAACAAGTAAACCAAATGCACCAAAGTTGCTGATTTCAAAAAAATACCTATAAAATAGGCAAAACTAAGCCTAAAAAAGAACAAGCGAAGTCGGTGAAAAAGACGTTCAGTTAAGAGCGGATCCAGCTCAATCAAAACTAAAAGAAACTCTAAATTTCCTTTCTCATAACTGCAAATAATCTGACTTCATAGGGAAAAGTTCCTACAGGCAGGAAAAAAAGCGCATAACTTTGGCCACACTGCCTATCAAGTACGATATTCCACTAATGCTATTAACACTACCTATGCTGAAAACTTCATAACCACCATATAATTCAGCAAAATTTGTCTGCCACACGATGAGCAAATGTTGAACATATGGTTCAAAGAACAAAAAAAAAACCTGATAGACAAAAGTGTTTACCAGCACAATTTGGAAATCAAAAATATTAAGTTAGTAAAAAGAGGATGATGACTAGACTGAAACAGACTCTGAAATTGAATGGCAATCAATCCAAGGCCACAAAAGAAAATGATTTTTGGAAGTTTTAATGGTCGGAACCAGATCCAATTATCAAACGCTCTTTCTTGTCAAGTGCAATAATGACTTTTGGTATGAAATCTTAATTTTAACAGAAACTTGGTTAATTCCGAATGTACCCAATGACACCTTCTTTCTTAAAATTTCATCATGTTTTGAAAAGTTCAAAGGTTCAAGGATTGCCGTAAAACCGGCCAAAGAAGTGTAATAATACCTTTTAGAACTCAATTTGAAACCAGCCTTTTGAACGGTATGGAGCACGTAGACGTTTTTAAGTAGTAAAATGTATCTTGACAGAACAAAATAAGTTTGGCTTTCAAATACAACTCTCTCAAAAGAAACTCATACGAATGGAACCATGAAAAACGTCTAAAATTTTGCGAGTTGACTGAGAAGGATCAAATAATAAGATAACCACCAAAACAACTGGAGATCTCAATCTTTCATGTACAAAACGGAGAGCAATGATATTAACCCACGATGACGGAACATATTGTTAAATAGTCCTGCTGGAAAAAGATTTCCTGCTAACCATAAGTTTCTCCGAAATATTAGAAAGCAAGACACAGCTTGATGTGTGTTTGACAGAGCAACCACAACCTTGGATCAATTCAATCATTTAAACAAAATTAGGGCGCTCATAAGTTATCAAAAAATGTTCCAACCATGTTTCCTTTTCAGCAGTCATCACTTTTAGTAATACCACGGAGATCTTAAAATGGAAACTTAGATAGACATTCAAAACAATTGATTGGACTAATTTCAACCATAAGATTGATAAAAGTTCCCTTAAATTATATTTGCTATAGAATTGCGGATTTTTTCTTGCAGCAATGATGAGACTGGTTTAAATAGCTGTTTGACAAAAACGTAACAAAACTTACATCTTATCATGAGAACCTCTCATCTGGGTTTCAAAAGTTACTTCCCATCCAATTAAAGAGCTAACACTGACTTTATCAACAAAGGAAAATTCAGAAACATCTTGATAACCCGTGAGTTTACAACAATCTAAAGTGACGGCGACAAAACGTTAAACTTGAATTACAGACCAAACTAACTCTCCAAAATTTTTTAGAAAGAGACAGGTTTTGATCAAAGTTTTAAATAAAAAGTCATCACGTTCAAAAGTTGAAGCAAAAATCAGAATGAAATTGAAAGCTTTTACAGGTGAACCAAATGCACAAAAGTTGCTGATTACTAAAAAATGACTTAAAAATGAATTTTTGCCAAATAAAGAACAAAAGAAATCGATGACAAAGGCGTTCAGGTAACTGACGACCATGCTCAAACAAAAGTACAAGAAATTTTAATTTCCTAACTCATAACTGCAAATTATCTGACTGCAAACGAAAGAGTTCCTACAGGCAGGAAAAAAACCGGATAATTTTGGCCACACTGCCTACCAAGTACGAAATTCGGCTAATGCTATTATCACTACCTATGCTGAAAACTTCATAACCCCCATATACTCCAGAAAACATTTTCTGCCACAGGAAGAGCAAATGTTGAACATATTGTTCAAAAATCAAAAAGACCTGATAGACAAAAGTGTCTATAAGCAAAATTTGAATGTCAAAAATATTCGGTTAGTAAAAAGAGTATGATAACCAGATAAAAAGAGACTCTGAAATTGAATGGCAATTAATCCAATACCACAAAAAAAGAAACAAATATTCGAAATTAAATGTTCAAAATCTGATCTATATACAAAGACGTCGTTCATTGACAAATGCAAAAATGAATTTTGACTTGAAGTCTTAAACTTAACTGAAACCTAGTTTGTTTTGAACTACCCAGAAACGCCTTTTTTCATAAAACTGCACCATATTTTGAAAGGATCAAAGGTTTGATAATTGCTGTAAAACCTGGCAAAAATGTGTAAATATAGCTTTTAAAGTTCATCTTTAAACCAAACTTTTGAACGAATTGAAGAACGTAGACATTTTTAGTAGGAAAATGAATCTTGACAGCGCAAAAATAAAATTAGTTTTCAAATGCGATTCTCTGAAAGGAAGCACCTGCAGATGGGACCCTAAAAAACGTTTCAAATTCAAAATTTTTCGAGTTGACCGAGAAGAGATCTTATAATAAAGAAATCACCGAACCCCGAAATCTTCATCTTTCATATACAAAATGGAGAACAATGAAACTATCAGACGATGATAGAATTAAGTTTTTATTAGTACTGATGGAACAAAACTTCCCGCTAACACTAAATTTCTCTAATACATTAGGCAGCAAAACACAACTTGATGTGTGTTTGACAAATCAACATTAATTTTGGATCAATTCAATCACTGAAACAAAAAGTTAAGGCGCTTATACAACATAATCAAAAATGTTTCTAACCGTGTTTATGTTTGAGCAGTTATCAATTTTAGTAATACCACAGGAACCTTGATACGAAAATTTAGATACAAATACAAAACAATTGATTTGACTAAATTTAATCATAAAAGAGTCAAATTTCTCTTAAATCTTTTTTGCTATATTATTTTTTTCTTAACAAGCTTTTTGACAAAGAGTAACAGAATTTACATCTCATCATAAGAAGTTCTCACCTAGGGATCAAAATCCACTTCTCATCCAATAAAAGTGCTAATACTAACATTATCAACAAAGAAAATTTCACCAAAATCTTGATAACCAGTGAGATTACAACCATCTATGAAAACGTTGAAAAAACATCAATCTTGAATCACAGGCCAATTAATTAACAAAGTTTTTTCTCGGAAGCAACATATTTAGAGAAGCAATATACTTAGAGCATTAAGACGAGGGTTTGATCATTGTTCTAACTAAAAAATAACCACGTTCAAAAATTTAATCTAAAATCAGATAAAAATTGAAAAATTTACTAAGTAAACCAAATGCACCAAAATAGCTGATTTCAAAACAAAATTACCTACAAAATTGGCAAACTTAAGCCAAATAAAGAACAATTGAAGTCGGTGACAAGGACGTTCAGTTAAGAGCGGATCCAGCTCAACCGAAAAAATGAAAAGAAATTCTAAATTTCATTAATTATAACTGCAAATTATCTGAATGCAGCCGAAAAAGTTACTATGGGCAGGAAAAAAACCGGATAATTTAGAAAACACAGCCTATCAAGCTCAATATTCCACTAATGTTATTAACACTACCTATTCTGAAAACTTCATAACCACCATATACTTTTCTGCCACACGCGGAGCAAATGTTGAACATATGGTTCGCAAAACAAAAAAACCTGATAGACAAAATTGTTTACAAGCATAATTTGAAAATCAAAAATATTAAGTTAGTAAAAAGAGGATGATGACTGGATTGAAACAAACTCTGAAATTGAATAGCAATCAATCCAAGACCACAAAAAAATAAATTTTGGAAATTTTGATGATCACAACTTGATCCAATTACCAAACGATCTTCGTCGTCAACTGCAGTAATGAATTTTGACTTGAAATCTTGATCTTATCGGAAACCTGATTAGTTTTGAACGTACCCTGTAACGCCCTCTTTCATAAAAGTTTCATCATAGTTTGAGAGGATCAAAGGTTCGAGAATTTTTTTAGAACCTGGCTACGAATTGTAATAATAGCAATTAAAATTCAACTGAAAACCAAACTTTTGAACGAATTGGAGAACGTAGAATTTTTTTAGCGCTAAAACGAATCTTGAACAAAACAAGAAAAATTTTGCTTTGCAAAACAAATGTGTGAAAGTGAGCCCCTACAAATGTGACTATGTTAAATGCTTGGAATTTGCGATTTGAGTTAAAGTAGACCAGTTATTAATATAATCACAAAAAAACCAGAGATCTCAAGAGTTCATGTAGAAACTGGAGATCAATGATACTATTCGATGATGATAGAGACAATTGATTAATAGTCATCCTGGAAGACAACTACAGGCTTACGCTAAATTTCTTGAAAATATTAAGCAACAACACAAAACTTGATGTGTTTGTGACAGATTGATAGCAATTTTGCATCAATTAAATCATTGAAACAAAAACAGGTCTTATACAACAAAATCAAAAAATGTTCGCACCATATTGCCGTTTCAGAGGTCATTAATTTTAGTATTACCAAGGAAATAAGAAATTGAAACGTAATAACACAATCAAATCAATTGACGGGACTAAATTCAACCAACAGATAGTCAAAAATACCTTATATCTTTTGTGCTATGCTAATATGGGCTTTCTCCAACAGCAATGCTACGATTGCTTAACAAAGTGTATGACAAAAACGTAACAAATCTTGCATTTCTTCATAGGAAGCTCACACCTGTGTATAAGAATCCACTTCCCATCTAATACTACTTTTATCAACAAAGAAATTAGACAGAAGTTGAAAACTGTTTTGAGCAAACCAATAGAAACAAAACTGCTGCTCTGGACAAAAATTGAGCAAAAACTTTGACTAATTTAAGCCAAAAAAAATAAATGAAATTGATGACGAGGATGCTCATGCTTGAGCAAATCATGCTAAAACAAATGAGCGAGAATTTTTTTCCTAAACCATAACTGCAAACTATCTGACTGCAGACGAAATGTTACTACAGGCAGGACAAAAATCGGATAATTTTGGCTTCAAATACCATCGATTACGATAATATTCTATTGCTGTTACCGCTACCTAAGCTAAAACTACACGAACCCCATATGCATCAGCAAAGCTTCTCACGTACAAAAAGAAAATTTTAAAACTAAGGTTGTAAGAACAAAAAAAAACAGATTGACGAAGGTATTTACAGGAAAAGCTTGAATTTAAAAAATATTATTTTTTTTTAAAAAAATGATCTTTAATGGATTGAAATGAACCCTGAAAATAATTGACAATCAACCCACGACACCAAAAACAGATTGAAAATCCAAACTTTGAATTTTTGCTGCCTAATCGATTCGCCAACTATTTTTGTTGTCAAACGCAATAGTGTTTTTCAATTTATCATCTTAAGTCTGACAGAAACCTGGTTAACTTCTAATGTACCCAGTGATGCGCGCGTTCATTACTGTTTTGACAAATCTTAATAGAATCATATGAACGAGAATTGCTGTAAAACCAGACCTGGCGGAGAAAAAATTTTTAAAAATTATCTTAAGTCCAAAAGTCTCATTGAATTGGAGAAAGAAGATGATTTTCCGGTTGTACAATATAACCTAACCATCCTAATTAAAAAAGGAGCCGAAATTCCCATTGCACCATAAAGAGATCCCACCTGGGTAATAAAAATCCACTTCTCATACAATTAAATTGCTATTACTATTCCTCTTAACAATTATCCACAAATATCTTGATAACCAGCGAGAACAAGCAAATCTATAAAGACGGCAACAAAACATCAATCTTGAAGTACAGTCCAAAAATATGCTATGCCTTCTCTTGAAAGTGTTTGAAAAACTACTATTTGATAGTTTTCATAGAGCAGTAAATCATCTAAATTGGAATACCCACTAGGTTCGAATCACTAAATAGCAAAAAACGATCAATAGCTCTGAACAACAGTCTGAAAAATTTAGCAATCAAAAAGACGGAAAATTTAGAGAAGACATTAAACAGATTAATTGCGCCAAATATCACCTAAAAAGGACGACACACATCTAAACGTTGTAGCTCTTGGTGGTGTTTGCATAAACATAAAGCACAAAAACTTTCGAAATAAAATCAGCAGTACGAGCGACAAAACTTGTCATCCTCAAAAATACAATGTAAGGACGGTTTATTCGAGTGTGCTTGTTTTCAAGTTTAGAGCCAACTGTTCAAGTAAGGCACCAAAAAGTGAAATTTTTGCTACTTCTTTTGTCCGTAACAGAAGATGTTAGTATTGGTTCCGCAGTTTTTTTCCTTACAACAAATTTTCTATCAAGCGTTGCCACCAGTACCAGAAGTGGTTCCATAGGTTACGAACAACTTTACGTTAACGCTGATAGACTTTTGTTGTTATCACTACCTAAGCTGAAAAACTACACAAACCCATAAACAATTTTCTACCGAACAGAAAAATGTATGGTTGAAAGAACGAAAAAAACTCTATCAGTATTTTTTGTTCTTTCAACCATACACTCATTTTTGTGGGGTAGAAAACTGTATATGGGGTTCGTGTAGTTTTTCAGCTTAGCTAGTGATAACAGCAATAGTCTATAATCGTACTTGATAGGCATTTCGGCAAAATTATTCGGGTTTGATCATGTCTATGGAAACCATTTTGTCTTTATTCAGATACTTGAACGTTGCCTTTAACATTTAGAAAAAAGGGAATTCTTTACCTCTGTTTTGTTATAATCTGCTCGTGCACGAGCGGATTTATCATCACATTCTTTTATTCTTTGTTTTGCTTAAGATTGTCAATTTGTTGAGTTTTTTTTTTACGAACCCAGCTAATTTGAGTCTAATGGTTTCTTCAATTGCATTTTCAACTTCTGTTTGATTTTAGTTTAAATCATTGAACGTGAGGAAATCTTAACAAATCGGCAAAAATCACGTTTCTTGTTTTGTTTTACATTCTTATTGCAGATCAGAAATAGACGTTTTATGAATTGCATTACTACGTTAATGACCATTTCGTGCATTGGGGGCATAGTTTTGATTCAACAGACGCATTGAAGAGCAGCTTGATTTTTAGTGATTGGGATATTGAAATGGATGCTGATGCTCAAACATTCTCGAGGATAGTTGCTGTCTGAAACCTTATCGTTTCAACCCATTTCGGATTCTATTTGAAGCAAATTGTTTATTCATTTCTTCATTATTTATTGCAGTCAATTAACTGCTAAATAAATTTGGCACAAACACTGGTAGAGGTGGTTTTGGTTTTTGTTATTGTGTTTTGAGAGACCTATTGAACCAACGCTGTTATCAGTGTTAACGTAAATTTGTTGGTAACCTATGGAACCGGTTGCACTTCTGGTATCGGTGGAACCAAAACTAGTATCTTCTGTTACGGCAAGAGAAATAGGAAAAGATTCTCTTTGGGGCAGTACTGGAACAGTTGGCTCCAACTCTGAAAACAAGCACACTCCAACACAA
The DNA here is from genome assembly GCF_964194025.1 of Convolutriloba macropyga. Taxonomy (NCBI): domain Eukaryota; kingdom Metazoa; phylum Xenacoelomorpha; order Acoela; family Convolutidae; genus Convolutriloba; species Convolutriloba macropyga. Next base: position 55,945,878 of record NC_134474.1, on the reverse strand, counting down.
CCCACCACTTTTACATTGCATTTTTGAAAATGACAAATTTTGTCGCTTGTTCTGCTGAATTTATTTCGAAAATTTTTGTTCTTTATGTATATGCAAACAACACCAAAAGGAACAACGTTTAGATGTATGTCGTTGTTTTTAGGTGATATTTGGAGCAATATATCTCTTTACTGTCTCCTCTAAATTTCCTGTCTCTTTTTTTGTCAATTTTTCAGACTGTTCTTCATTTCTTTTGATCGTCTTTTTGCTATTTGTTGATTCAAATCTAGTGGGTTTTTCAATTCAGATGATTTAACGCAATATGGATATTATCATTTAGTAGTTTTTTCAAATACTTTCGAGAGAGAGAGAGAGAGAGAGAGAGCGTAGTGCTTTTTTGGTCGGTACTTCAGGATTGATGTTTTGTCGCCGTCTTTATAGATTTGCGTGTTCTTGCTGGTTATCAAGATAATTGTGGATTTTTTTGTTAAGAGGAATAACGATAGCAGTTTAATTGGATGAGATGTGGATTTTAATACCCAGGTGGGTTCTCCTTGTGATGCAATGGGAATTTCGGCTCCTTTTTTAATTAGGATGGTTAGGTTATATTGTACAATCGGAAAATCATCTTCTTTCTCCAATTCATTGAGAAATTTGGACTTAAGAAAATTTTTAAATATTGTTACTCTACCATGTCTGGTTTTATAGCAATGGTTATTCAAGGGATCTTTGTTGAAATATGTCAAAACTGTAAAAAAAAGCGCGCGTTACTGGATACGGTAGAATTTAACCAGTTTTCTGTTTGACTTAAGATTTCAAACTGAAATATACTATTGCGTTTGATTATAAAAATATTCTTGGCAAATCGGTTAGGCTGTAAGCATTCACAGATTGGAATTTCAATTCGTTTTTGGTGTCCTGGATTAATTGGGAGTTATTTTTAGGGGTTTTTTTCAATCCAATAATGACCCTCTCTTTTACTAATGTATTATTTAAATTCAACTTTTGCCTGTAAATACCTTCGTCATCAGGTTTTTTGTTCTTACAACCTTACTCTAAACATTTTCTCTTTTTATTTGCTTGAGAAAATTTGCTGATAAATATGAGTTTTTTGTAGTTTTTAGCTTAGATAGTGATAACAGCAATAGACGATTATCGTACTTGCTGAGCATTGAGGCCACAATTATTTGTTTTTTTTCCTGCCTGCAGGAACCTTTTTGTCTGCAGTCAGATAATCTGCAATTATTATTTAGGAAACTTGTATTACTATCAAATAGTAGTTTCTCAAACATTTCAAGAGACGGCATAGCATATTTTTGGTCTGTACTTCAAGATTGATGTTTTGTTGCCGTCTTTATAGATTTGCGTGTTCTCGCTGGTTATCAAGATATTTGTGGATTATTGTTTAGAGGAATAGTAAAAGCAATTTAATTGTATGAGAAGTGGATTTTTATTACCCAGGTGGGATCTCTTTATGGTGCAATGGGAATTTCGGCTCCTTTTTTAATTAGGATGCTTAGGTTATATTGTACAACCAGAAAATCATCTTTTTTCTCCAATTCATTGAGACTTTTGGACTTAAGATAATTTTTAAAAATTTTTACTCCGCCAGGTCTGGTTTTACAGCAATTCTCGTGCATATGATTCTATTAGGATTTGTCAAAACAGTAATGAACGCGCGCATCACTGGATACATTAGAAGTTAACCAGGCTTCTATCAGACTTAAGATGATAAATTGAAAAATACTATTGCGTTTGACAACAAAAATACTATTGCGTTCGCCAGTCTTGGCGACTCGATTAGGCAGCAAAAATTCAAAGTTTGGATTTTCAATCTGTTTGTGGTGTCGTGGGTTGATTGTCAATTATTTTCAGGGTTCATTTCTTCCATTAAAGATCATTTTTTAAAATAAAATAATATTTTTTAAATTCAAGCTTTTCCTGTAAATACCTTCGTCAATCTGTTTTTTTTTTGTTCTTGCAACCTTAGTTTTAACATTTTCTCTTTGTACGTGAAAAACTTTGCTGATGCATATGGGTTTCGTGTAGTTTTAGCTTAGGTAGCGGTAACAGCAATAGAAGATTATGGCAATCGATGGTTTTTGAGGCCAAAATTATCCGATTTTTGTCCTGCCTGTAGTAAATTTTTCGTCTGCAGTCAGGTAATTAGCAGTTATGATTTAGGAAAAAAATTCTCGTACAGCTCTGTTAGCATGATGTGCTCATGCATGAGCGTTTTCGTCATCCATTTCATTTATTCCTTAATTGGCTTGAGTTACTCAATTTGGTAGCTCATTATTTGTTGAGATCAGCAATTTTGGTTCTATTGGTTTCCGCACTAAAATTTTCAACTTCTGTCAAAATTTTAGCTTCAATATTTGAACGCGGTGAATTTCTGTTATTACATTGATCAAAAACGCGTCTCACTGCTCTAAATATATTATCAAATAGTTGCTTCTCTACTTTTTTGAGAGACAACTTTGTAAATTTATTGCTCTGTAAATCAAAATTGATGTTTTGTCGCCGTCTTTATAGACTGTAAATGTCTCGCTGGTTATAAAGATATTCGTGAAATTTTCTATTTTGATAAATGTATTAATGGCAAACTAATCAAATGGGGAGTGTTTTGATACCCAGGGTGGAGCTTCTCATGATGAGATGTAAGGTTTGTTATGTTTCCTTCAAACAACTTATTATACCGGTCGTACAATTGCTGCAAGAAAAATTTCACAAATATATACCAATTGTAATATAATATAAGGGAATTTTGGCCAATCTTTATCTCAATTTCAATCTTAATCTGTCAATGATTTCATTTGTTCTTTAATTGGCTGAAGTTTGTAAAGTCATTTTTTCGAGATCAGCATTTTTGTTTCGTTTGGTTTACTTGTTAAATTTTAAATTTCTGTGTTCTTCGTCAAATTTTTTTGAGAGAAACCTTTGTAAACTTATTGGTATGTAATTCAAGATTGATGATTCATTGCCTTCTTTATCGATTGGTGAAATCTCACTGGTTATCAAGATATTTTTGGAAATTTTCTTTGCTGATAACGTTAGTTTTAGCACTTTAATTGGATGAGAGGTGAATTTTGATACCCAGTTGGGAGCTTCTCATGATGAGATGTAAGTTCTGTTATTTTTTTGACACACAGTTTGTTAAAAAAATTAATATAGCAAAAACTATTTAATGAAAATTTGACTCTTTTATGATTGAATTTTGTCAAGTGAATTGTTTTGTATGTGTATCTAAATTTTCAATTCAAGGGTTCTCTGGTATTACTAATATTGATGACTGCTTAAACAAAACACAGTCAGAAAATTTTTTGATTCTGTTGTGTAAGCGCCCTTATTTTTTGTTTCAGTGATTGAATTTATCCAAAATTATTGTTGATTTAAGAAACACACATCAAGTTCTGTTTTGCTGCCTAATATATTAGAGACATTTAGTGTTAGCGGGAATTTCTGTTCCAGTAGTTCTAATAAACAATTAATTCTATCGTCGTTTGATAGTATCATTGTTCTCCATTTTGTATATGAAGGAGGGAGATTATTTTATTATAAGATCTCTTCTCGATCAGCTCGCAAAAATTCAGTTTTAAAACGTTTTTCAGGGTCCCATTTGAAGGGGCTTCATTTCAGAGCGTCGCATTTGAATACAAAATTTATTTATGTTCTGTCAAGATTCATTTTACTACTAAAAATGTCTAGGTTTTTTAATTCGTTCAATAGTTTGGTTTAAAGAGGAACTCTAAAAGCTATTATTACACATTTTTGCCAAGTTTCACAGCAATTCTCGAACCTTTGATCCTTTCCATATATGGTGCAGCTTTTAAGAAAAAAGGCGTTACTGAGTACGTTCGAAGCTAAATAGGTTTCAGTTAAGTTTAGGATTTCAAGTCAAAAGTCATTTTTGCATTTGTCAAAAAACACCGTCTTTGTATTAAATTTCAAGCTTTGAACATTAAATTTCGAACATTTGTTTCTTTTTTTGTGGTCTTGGATTGATTGCAATTCAATTTCTGAGTCTATTTTAATCTGTTTATCATACTCTTTTTACTAACCGAATATTTTTGACGTTCAAATTTTGCTGATAAACACTTTTGTTTATCAGTTTTTTTTTTTGATTTTTGAACAATATGTTTAACAGTTGCTCTTCCTGTGGCAGAAAATGTTTTCTCGGGTATATGGGGGTAATGAAGTTTTCAGCATAGGTAGTGATAACAGCATTAGCCAATTGTTCGTACTTGGTAGGCAGTGTGGCCAAAATTATCCGGTTTTTTTCCTGACTGTAGGAACTCTTTCGTCTGCAGTCGGATAATTTGCAGTTATGAGTTAGGAAATATAGAATTTCTTGTAATTTGGTTTGAGCATGATCCTCTCTTAATTCAACTTATTTGTCATCAATTTCATTTGATCTTTATTCGGCACTAATTAGAGATTATTTTAGCTCATTTTTTCTTGATCAGCAACTTTAGTGCATTTGGTTTGCCTGTAAAAATTTTTAACTTCTGTTTGGTTTTGGCTTCAACTTTTGAACGTGGTAATTTTTTATTTAAAACAATGATCAAAACCTCGTCTCACTGCTCTAAAAAGACTTTGAGAGACAGTTTTGTTTATTTTTTGGTCTTTAGTCCAATACTGATGTTTTGTCTCCGTAATTATAGGTTGTTGTAATCTCACGGGTTATCAAGAAATTTTTAAAATTTCGTTTGTCTATAAAGTTAGTAGTAGCTCTTTAATTGGATGGGAAGTAAATCTTGAAACCCTGGTGGGGGCTTCTCATGATGAGTTATAAGTTATTATTGTTACGGTTTCGTCAAACAGTTTGTTAAACCAGTCGCATCATTGCGGCAAGAAAAAGATCATAATGATATAGCAAAAACAATATGAGAGAATTTTGACTTTCTTATGGTTGAATTGAGTCATATCAATTGTTTTTAATGTGTACTTAAGTTTTCGTTTTGAGGTTTCCCTGGTATCACTAAAGTTGATGACTGCTTAAACATAAACACGGTCAGAAAATATTTTGATTATGTTGTATAAGTGCTCTAATTTTTTGTTTCAATGACTTAATTGATCAAATTAATATTGTTTCGACGACAAAAACACATTAAGCTCTGGATTGGGGCCTAATATATTGGAGAAACTTAGTGTTAGTTTGAAATTTTCTTCGAGGAGGACTATTAATTAGTTGTTTCGTTTTATCGTCGAATAATATCTTTGCTCTCCAATTTGTACATGAGAGATTGAGATCTCCAGTTCTTTGGGTGATTATATTTTTATTTGATCTAACTTTGATCTTTTCGCAAAATTCGTACGTTTTTCATGGTCCCATTTGTAGGAACTTCCCTTCAGAGAGAGGTATTTCCGAGCCAATTTATTTTTTTATTTTTTCAAGGTTCATTTTACTATTAAAAAATGTCTAGGTTCTCAAGTTATTTCAAAAATTTGCTTTTAAGTTGAATTATGAACGCTTTTACTGCCCCTACTTGTCAGGTTCTACAGCATTTCTCGTTCATTTTATCTTTGCAAAATATATTGAATTTTTTAAGACAGAGCGTGTTACTGGGTAAGTAAGAAACTCATCAGGTTTCTGTTAAATATAAGATGCCAAGTCAAAAACCATGAGTGCATTTGATAAATTAGATCGTCTTGGTAAATGAATCAGGCTGTGAACATTAAAACTAGAATTTTAGTTTTGTGTTTCTTGTATTGAATTGATAGCGAATCAAGTTCAGTGTCTATTTCAATCCAGTCATTTTCCTCTTTTCAACTAATTTATAACTAATTTTTCATTTTCATTTTCCACTTGTAAGCTTCTTCGTTTCTCAGTCTTTTTTCGATCTTTGATCATACGTTAAACATTTCTTCATCTTGCAGAAAAATTTTGCTGACTTATATTGGGTTTTTGTAGTTTTCAACGTACATAGTGATAGCAGCAGTAGTCAATTATTGTATTTGATAGGCACTGTGGCCAATCTTATTTGGTTCTCATCCCGCCTATTGGAAACTTGTTTTCGGTTGTCAGACAATTTCCAGTTAAACTTTAGGTGATTTAAAACTTCTTGTTCTGCTGTTTTGTCATGCTCTACTCTTGCACGAGCGTATCTGTCATCAGTATCAAATACTCAACCACTTTGCTGTATTTTCGAAACGAAGCAAACTCGAACACACCATGCTCACATTGTATGTTAGAAAATAGCTTTGGTTGTCGATCGTACCGTTGCTTTTCTTTCCACGAGTTCTGTTCTTTATTAGAGTGCAAACGCCCCTACGAGCTACAACGTTTAGATGCACATCGTTGCTTTTTAGGTGGTATTCGGAACCATATTTATCTATACTGTCTCTTCTAAAGTTCCAGTCGACTTTGTTTGCTAGCTTATACAAACCGTTACCGCTTTTGATCGTTTTTTGTTATCTATTGATTCACCTCTGATGGGTTTTGGAATATGCAAGGTTAAAAAATTGAGTTCTTCGGTGGCCTGTTTGTTCAGTGGAGGGCAGGAAACCTTCGAACAGATTTTTTCAACCAATGAACAACTCCTTAATATCCTACTGGCATGCTGGGTGTACGAACTGAGTAAGAGTTGAATTTTAAAAGTGTAGGTCACAACGAAATTACGTTAAAAAGAGTTGTTGAAAAAACTCCACAGTGAGGTTTTCAAAGGTTAAGCCAGTCGAAACTCACGCCAAGAAAGTCATTCAAATTCATTTGCACTATCAGGAATTTGAACTTTGTAAAGCTTTAATAACAATTTTTTGAGCACATTGTCGCTAGTTTTAAAAATCTGATTTCATTTCGTAATGAATTCCAATTTTTGACGTAGCATGGAAAAAAAGAGGTGACTAGAAAAGAACTTGAGATTATTTTTTAGAACAATCTTTCAGGGAAAATTTTGCAATTGGTAAAATCATCATCATTTTGAATACATTTTTTTCTCACCTGATATTTTCTGAAATAAAAAAATAAAATTGATCAATTTTCTGCTCAAACCCGATCACTTGGTCTCCTATTTTATTTTTAAGAGCCATTTATTTTAAGAGCAATAATAAATAGGTCTCCTATTTATTTTTAAGAGCAAAAGTTTTCAATTTGAGCGGAAAAACACTTTTTAAGACACCAGCTCAGCTGTTCTTCTAGAGAAGTCATCGTAGTATTTCTCATTGACCGAATAAAAAGAGCGGAGTAATTACGTTGCAACAAAAGAAATAAATGAATTAAAATTTCTAAGCTTGATGTAGGGAGTTGAGTACCAATTGAGTCTATAGTTTTTTATCCCCTGAGCCATCTCCGTTAACGTTTGTTTAATATCATTCATGAATCTGAGACTGCTGTCATTTGTTAGTCCTAGATATTTATAATCATTGCATTTTTGATTTTTTTATCTACTATTATTTTGTCGTTAGTTTTGTTTCTTTGATCATTGTGTTTGCTGAAACAAACAAACTCTGTTTTTGAGGAATTGAAAGTCAATTTGTGTTCTCTGAGGTAGTTTGCCTAATTAGGGATTTTTGATTCTATGGACTTTTTGCTATTTAAATTAATCCCGAGAGACCCAATACGGTTACTGGGGTACACCTCTGACGACTTTTATCCGGTTGGAGTAAATCGAATCTATTTTTACACGCTGAACTCTGTCAAACAGAAAATCTTTTAAACGTTTTGTGCATCGCTATCAAAGCCAATTATATTTAGTTATTCTATTAGTATATCATGAAATATGCAACCAAATGCTTTTGAGAGATCTAGACGTGCAATTTGGACAATAGTGTTTGAGTCAATACTTTTACGATCTGATTCTATGAAAGATAACAAAGCATCGGCTATGGAAACACTATTTCGAAAACCAATTTGCAGCGGATTCATCAATTCAAACCTTTGTATATGATTCGTTACATTGTGATGTAGTTGGTTGCATCCATCGGGTCAATCTTTTTGTAGATGGGGCTGATTTCCGCTTTTTGAAAAAGTATTTTTTAAAATGCATTCAATAATAATGTGAACAAGATTATCGTTTGACCATCTTTTATAGCTCAAGCAGAAACCGCATGGGGACATGATGGCTTTTGGGAACTCAACTCCCAGACAACATCATGAACTATTTTTTCTGTATCAAACTGAAAACTGAACGGTTTAATTATTTTGCTTCAGTTATTTTCGTGGGTGTATCGTGTTATATTCTTGACTATGAAAAATTGCCATGGTTAGAAAAAAACTATAATCCACTATTTCAAATTTGTTAGTTAGTAAGTCTTTGAACAAATTTTCAACGCAATTACAGTTGTGAAATTATTCTGTTTCCCTATAATTGAATTGTTGAAATTTCAGAGTTTTTTTTCAGTGTCCGGAGATTCAAAACAATACTTTGAATGTTCTGTCTTTTTAACATTTATTAAGTTTGATAGAGACTGTCGCTTTTTGTTATGAAAATTCCATTTGGTAGACTTTTTATTTCTCAGGTATGTCCTAAAGGCTTTTTATTCTCTTTGTAATACCGTTTTATATTCCTTGTCAAGTTATTCTGCTTTCAGCATGTTCTTGAGTTTGCGACATCGCATAATTTTTGATACAATTGAAGCGTGAGTTTTGAGTGCACGGCTAATATTTGATGTCAACATATTAAACAATACGGGAACATCATTGCAATGATAAATGAAGTGCTACGAGAAAAATGACAGGGCTTTCACGAAATCATTTGTATTGTACTGTTTTTTTTTGAACCAGTATATACTTTTCGCTTGGCATTTTATCAATTTAATATGAGTTACAACAACAAATGCTAAATGATCTGATTTGAATGACGTATCAAAAGAGTGTTGCCTGATTTCTTCTAGATTCAGCCAAAAAACAATCATTTTTAGATTCTGAGTTTTGTGCTAGTCTTGTGGGTTCAAGTACGTCAACAATTTGTAGACCATAAGGTGCTATGATGCTTTCCAAATTGTTTTTCTCACTTACGTTTAAACAGGTGAGGTTAAATTCACTCAGTACATGTACAGTGTTGCATTGTTCAAAAGCGAATTCTAAGTTGTCAGACAGTTCGCCCAGAAATTCTCTTGATGTTGTTTTGTGGGATTGTACGTTAGATTGATAAGCATTTTTCCAAATTTTTTGAAAAATTTTATAAACATTCAACCCAAACTGAGTCAAACACATTATCGTCAAACATCATTGAATCAGGTCTTTGTTTTTGTGGTAGTATCTTTGGAACAAATAGGGCCACACCTCCAACTTTTTTTTATCCTTTTGGAAGCGATCTTTTGGGAATAGTGCATGTGTGTCGTTTAAAACATTCCAAAGCTTAGAGCAATCTTTTCCAGCTAACCAAACTTCAGTTAGTGCAAAAACTGTGTGTTTCCCAAAATCCTGGAGGAGACATTTCAATGAGATTTTTTTCCTAACAATACTTTGCGTTCAAGTAGAAAGTTTTAACGTTTTTTGGACATATTTTTTGTCGCTAATATAGATTTGGAAGAAACTGTCAGTCCTGGATTTGACTCCACGTCACCACATGGCAAAAGATAAAATTGCATAATAAGACTTTGGAAGTCGGAGAAAATCAGATGCTTGGTCTCCTGAGTCTGCAGGAACAGAAATTTTGGCGATGACCTGAACGTGTGGGATCGCTTTGGATCTCCAACCGGCTTAGCTAGAAATTGAATGGCTTTGGATATACATATGGAAACAATAGTGGTACCGGCGATTGGTGATTCTTTCTTTGAGTGTCACGCGTACATAAAGAGAATACTAAAAGCCTTGGGCTTCAAGGTCAAAGATTTAGATTAAAAATTTATTAACTGGTTTATGGCTGACCCAAGTCTTATAGGTGTCAGGAAAACATAATACATTTGATAAAACAAAGCTCGGGCATCAAGCAATATGAGCGAAACTGACATATCATTATTGACTTGTTTAATTTATCACGGTGATAGACCCGATACTTGTTTCTGGCCAAAATAAAGATTTGTTCCTCGATTGCACACCAATCCTCATCCGTGTGAACCACTATCGACTCTTGATGTAAACGTTTGTGTGCATAACCTACTGACAAATTCTTCTTTGAAATTTCACAAAGTACCCCGCTCAATTAACAACACATAAGATATTGCGCGCAAGTTGTGGCTATTTTTGCTATCTTAATTAATCTGAAAATGAAAGTTTGCATGCGGGAACTCATTTAATAAGATTCTCGCAACATTTAGAACAACGTGTACATGTAGCAATCATGTATGTAAATTTTTATGAGTGGTCAGTGTGGCCTGACGTTCAATTCGTTTCATCTTTCTGAATTTTTCGTGTAGCCCAGTTTTACCAATGGGGCGTAAGTATTTAGCGAGGGGGCTCCGAATTCGTGAGGGCGGGCGAAGTGGTACAGACCCTCAGCTGATTTGTAATCGTGATTTAAAAAAGCAGATGAAAATTTCTGGAGGCGTTCTAGTCAACTTTTGAATATTATCTGTAAAATCACAAATTTAGCTAATGAAAGCGTAAGCAAAAGACGATTAACCGAATTATACTAGAATTATTTCTCTAGACATTATTCTGAAGCCAATTCTTGTACGTGGACCTTTGTGCAACTGCAATCCAGTACCGAAGTAAAGGAAACCAATTTGTCAAATTAAAATTACTTCCAAAACTTAAAACAAACATTTTCGAACTTTACGTTCATCGTCAGGATACAACTGTTTTACAACTTGTTAAAAGATAAAATGAATATGTATTTACATTTGTCTGAGACGACAACTAAAACAATTCTAGGAACTATTCTACAAAATCAATCTATTTACAACTCATATTTACATCTGTTATCAATTTATTCAAAAACATTCCTATTCCGGACTTTTCGATTTTGGCCATGTTCTTGTGTTTTTAGGGTTATGCCGAATTTGCCCAAACCATAAGCATCCCTCTTGTGGAGGTGTTGCAAATTTCGTTTTGTCGTGCACAAAATGTTTTTTGCCCTATGTATTCTCATCTAGTCGAAATTATGATATGAACCAATTTTTTAGCGTGAGTTCCCTCCCCCTATATTCATCGCGTGTGTTTAGTGCCGGCTTCAGCTTGCTGATATATATAGCTTCGATAATCATTAGGTTTTCTACTGTCCGACAGGCGTCCAGAATTTTACATTCAATGTCATTCGTGGCGCCACGACATTCAACCAGATGTTGACCCACCTGTGATTCCTTCTTTTGATGTTCTGTTGTCCTTGTGGTAACATGCCGGCTTGTTTGCCCAACATAGATGGATCCGCATCCATTACATTTAATCTCATATACCACGTGGGATTTCAGGTCTCTATCGAAAGATGATTTCAGGGTGGGGAGGCACGATCTTAAGTTCCGCGTTGTAAAAACTACTTGCAATTCGCATAGTTTCTTCAGTTTGCTTGCAAAGTTTTGAGTAAGGTTGCCTCTGTATTTCTGTATTGTAGAAAAATAGTTGGCTTATCAATTGATTTAGTCTTGCTTTTGGTGCTCTTTTGATGCTCTTTTGGTGTTGTTCTTGATGCTCTTTTGGTGTTGTTGTTGTTGTTGTTGTTGGGGATTTACAGTTTTCACTGAGGGGATTTTCGTCCCAGTCGTCGTCTTAGAAAATTGTCCTATTATTTCTGCAGATCTGACAGTCACAGCATAGATGCCAGTTACAGATGTTATTTTCGTCGAATCGCTCGTTTGCAAACTTCCACAAGAACTTTAAAACTCGATTTTTAAGGCCTTTTTTCGTATTAAATTCAATGTATTTTTCTATTGGATTTGCTAGTCTTCATGTACGGAAAAAGAAAGCATTTCTAGCGTTTTCAGTTCTGGTTTTCGGGAGCTTGAATAATTCATTTGTTCTCCTTTTTTCTGAATTTTGTTTCAGCATTGGTAAAAAGCTATCGTCTTCAGTCAATTTCGATAAAAGTAGAATGTCATTTAGTTGCATGAACATTGGTAGTGGTAGTGTTTTAAGAAGTCTCAGTTGATTTGGATACGGCATGACTTTTTGTCCAAGGATCCATTTGACTACTTTCGGATTTTTGCATGCAGAGCCATATAAGGGTACTCGCAAAATTAGTGACTTGTAGAGTGCGAGCTTGATCTCTTGTCTTCCTTGAAGAGCTATGTTTCGTCGAAGTAGGTAGAGTACTTTGTGCGCTTTTTCAGTTGTTCTTCGATGTGTGTCTTCCACGTCAAGTCATGGGAAACATAGGTGCCAAGATCTTTGATGACTTTGGATGACTCTAGTTTAGTGCCCATAAGCTCGTAATTTTGTGTTTGACCTCTTATGCTCAGCTTTGCACATTTTCCCATGGTTAATTTCATTTTATTTTCGTTTACCCACTGTTCAATACCATTGAGATCGTTTTGAACTTGCCAAAACGTTTTCTTCCCTGCAAGAATTTTTAGGTCATCTGCGAAGATAAATGGGTCAGTGAAAACTAACACATCAGGTAGGTCATCGATGAATATGCAAAACAGGAGTGGTCCGAGAAGAGAACCTTGGGGTACCCCACTTGTTACATCTAAAGTTTCCGATCTTGTGTTGTCTACCGAACGAATTGTTTCCTATTGTCTAAGTAGTCAATGATAATTTCTAATAGGCAACCTCCCACTCCAATATTTGCAACTTTTTGTAAAGCTCAAAATGCGGCACTTTGTCGAAAGCTTTGGAGAAATCTGTGTAGAACGCTACAATTTCAGTGCTTGATTCGCTATCGAGTGCGTCGCGAATTGATTTCAAGAAGGATAGCATATTTGTATTAACTGAGCGTTTTTTAACAAATCCAAGTTGGTGTTCTGTTAGGAATTTTTCGAAGTGAGCGTATAAAGCTGAACAAATGCATTTTTTAAAAACTTTACTGTCAATGTCTAAAAGAGAGACTGGTCGGTAATTTTCTACTTTCCGTCTGTCATCTTTTTTGTAGATTGGTGTCACAGTTGCAATTTTCCAGGAGTTTGGGATTTTTCTCAGTCGTTTTATCTGCTTGAAAAGTACATTTAAATTCTTACTTGTTTCGCGTGCTGTACGTTGGAAAAATGCAGGCGGTATGCCATTTGGGCCTCGCGACTTTGTGGCATCTAGCGAAAGAAGTATTTCGTAGATTGCTTTCTTTGAGATTTCGAAGTTTGTAATTTCAGGATTTCTCAATTTTACATCTTGTATACTGAAAGGAATTTTGGGTGAGAACACTGAGTGAAAGAAATCGTTCATCATGTTGACTTGCTCTTGCATTTTTGTGCTCTGTTGATTTTCTTTGATTTGTAATTTTGGAAGGCTGGGTGATTTTTTCAGGCTTTTCAAGTGTTTGAAGATTGTACCGGTATTTCTTGCACGCATGATTTTCTCCTGATATTCAATCCTGTCCAGTTCCAATGATTCTATCAATTGGTTTTCAAGTTTAAGAACTTCTTGTTTTCGATAACTAGCGGGTTTTTTTTGTCTTGATCCATTTGTCTGTCTTGTCGGTAAATGCAATAGTTATTTAGAAATAGTTCAGATGATGGAATGTTATCATTGAGCCAAGTTTCACATAGACAAATAACGTTGTAGTCTGAGTTTATTACAGCATTTGCAAAATTAATTCTCCTCTCTACGTTCACAAGGCTCCTTACGTTTAGTTGCAGAATGTTAACAAAACTTAGTCAGTTTGACTTGGTTTCTACGGAGGCAATTTCTACTTTCGCACCATCGTTGAATAGTTCTAAATTTCGAATTTTGAGTTTATCTCGAGGAACTCCTTCTGTCAACAGTTCTCTTCTCTTTTTCAGAATCAGGTTTTCTTTGAGGGCATCTTCTTTGCTGAGAGCTGGTAGCAGGTAAATATTTCTCTTTGCTAATTCCTCTCGATGTTCAATACTTTTGGCTAAGGCTAGCCTGTCTTCATGTTCGTTAGCGACCGTTACAAAAAAAAGAGTTCTTGGTTTCTTCCGTTCTCTCTTGAATTCACCTAGTCGTTTGAGTTCCTTCACTTCAGGCCTAACGCCTATTTCACTCAGTATTTCATTTACTTCGTCAGTTGTGGGGACAAGATTTTCAGTTTTTGTTTTGTTATGATCTTCAGGGATCGCTTGTATTCTGAAACTTTGTTCGATGTTGTCGACGCCTTTCTCTTTTTTAATTAACTTTCCAAGTTTCCTATCTGTCTCCTATGTGGATTCCACGGAGACCACGGCAGCATACGTTTTATCAACTTTTTTCACAAGTTGTTTTGATGGCGGTTTCCATCTTTTTGTCTACAAGCTCAGTCAATCTCTTTCCCATGTTTTTGAGTTGATTGCTAAAGTCAAAGTTTTCTATCTTCTCGGTCATGTTCGCCATTGTTCTGCATCTTATGAATTTATCTCGCTCGTTTTTGTCCACGCATTCATTGCAGAGAAGCATAATGTTGTTTCCAAGATCTATTATCCCGTTGAGGGAGGCCGAGGAAAGTCCTGTGCAAATTGTCGTCATGTGTATATGACAGTTGCAGGCAACGCATGTATATGTTTTCTCTTGTGCCTGTATTGGCTTGTTACAGGTCTTACAATTTTTTCCCATTTGTTTCATAAGCTCTGATCAATTCCAATTGAACTTAATCAGCAGGAGTTCCACAGAACTTACTACGTTGACTTAAAATTTTGATCAAGACCAATTGAACTTAATCAACAGGAATTTCACAAAATAATTTGATGAAGACTTAAATTTTTGATCGATTCCAACTGAACTGAATCAATAGGATTTTCACAAAAATTTTGAATATAAATTGCGATAGGGCCTAACAAAATCTAAACGATTTTGCTTAAATTGACGACTGGGACTGAAAACTGGTTTTGATCAATTCCAATTGAACTCAATCAATAGGAATTTACAAACCCAACCTAGTGCTAGACTTACTCAGACCTTTGGCTGCGTTTCGTTTCTTTTGCTTTTTCTTTCGTTGCTGTTGAGACGGGCTGTGTTTCTTTTTGATAATCGCTTTTAGGTTGTCGCCGTGATTTCGTACAATAGTTAGGGTTTTGATTTCGAGGTGTGGTGCGAGATGTAGTTGGCTGTAGCTGCCAACAAGTTCTTTGTCCCTTTGCTTTCGCCTCGAGAGAAGGTCCTTTACGATGTGTAGAACAGGTATTCCCGTTCCCTTCAGCTCTTTGTAAACGTCTGGTGCTCGTTCTTTTACGCAGTAAACTATTCCAACTACTTTATGCTTGATATTCTTAATTTCGTTCACAAGTTGTTCTGGGGTAAGTGGCTTTCTGGGATCTTTGCGGGGGCTTGTCACAGAGTTATTGATTAGATCGTGCCAAATAATCAACTGCTCGTTTTTCGGTATCAATCGAAGTCGTTTTCGAATATAGACTTATATTGAGCTCCTCGGTGAAGATTGTATCATGGCTTTGTGATCACTTGTCTGGATAATCGCTTCTTGATGTTTGTCCACCTCTCCAAGGAATGGTGAAGAGAACTTGCTCCAATAACAATTACCATTTACAAACAAGGGCCATCACGGCTGCCCTGAACAAACATTATAACTGAAACTATTTAATTGAAACTATTTAATTATTTAATTGAAACTATTTAATTAATTGTTCTTAATTTGTCTTTACCGCCACTTATTATCTTTTCTAGAGTCTGATTCACTATTTTTGAAGACCATTCCTCTGGATATTGATTTTTTTCCAGCAAGTTTTGTTCTTTTCAAGAGCCTGTTTGAAGGCCAACCATATAGGTTGCATTTAAAACCCTGTGAACCGCCCCTTGAATCACATTTTTCTTATGCTGAAGCGGTGCACAGCTGCGAAAATTCAGTATTAATCCAGTACAGAAGGTTAAATTAGCCAACCAATAAAGGGATGTCAACCCTAGTGCCAGGACACTAAAGCCTAAACAACTACTACTACTTAGCTTCCAAAGAATTTGCTCATTAAGCGGAACCGACCGCTTTGGAAATACCAGTGATCTTTGGAAATACCAATGAGATGTAACAAATTTGAAATATATTTTCATTCACTTTTACTTCTTTCAGTCGTACAATTTTTGGGTAAAATTGAACTGCTACCAGCACGTTGCGTTTTACTTGCACCTTGCGTTTTACTTGCACCAAACGGGACTTGATCGAATAGTGGAGAATTTTTGGAAAATTTCAAATTATGCATCGGTGCTGATGCATAATTTGTAATTTAATACCCCCCAGTGTTTTAATACCCCAGTTATGTTATATAGCACATAACTAATTAGAAATATTGCACGTGCTTCGGGGGGGGGGGGGCATAGCAGTTCTATGCCCACTAAGCGGGGGGGGGGGGGGCAGAATAGATGCCAAATTATGGTGGCAGCTTCTTGGTATTGATAAAACGGTGGAAGGATATAATTTCATTATGAAATTTAGCGGGCCTTTCCCTTTATAGCCCCCCTCAATGAAAATATAGCCCCCCCATCTTGGTATATTTACCATGATTTGGGGACTATAGGTTATTTGACCTCTAATCTGGGGGGCTATAATGGGTAAGACCCATTTTCCCATTTCGTCAATATGAACAAGTGCCATGTATGAACAAATGCTGCTTTAATCGCAACCTTCAATAGACAGCGATCTACTGGCGTTTTTGGGTTTTTTGAGTTATATTTTGCCGCTGGCTTCGTCTTTAATAGATCTGAAGTGCTTTTCTCGCGTAATTTTCTAAAATATGATGGCTTTGAGGTTTCAAGTGTTGAAAAGATTTAAAACTGATATTGAAAAGTTTAAAATTCTATTGTTCTTTATTGCCCCTATTGTTCCTTGTGAGCATCTGTAAGGAAAAAGTTCTGCCAGCGCAATCATTGTTACGGTGCTTACCAATTCAAAGGTCAAGAAGATTTGGAAAAGCTTTCATCATGGTCCTTTTTTGTGGTCTGCATCAGTAGATGATAATAGCTGAAGAAACATGGTGCATTCTTTGCAATATTAATGTTGAAACTATAACGGTTAAACATGTGTAGCAAAGCAGAAACTGAAAGCCATCAAGAATGTGCTGTTAATAGTTTTTAAACGCTAGAAAAAGAATTCAATGGTAATTCTAATAACCTTTTCAAAATATGTTGATTCAGATCTATGTAGATTTTAAAGAATTATCAATGAAATTAACGTCGCAGAAAGTGTTACAGCTCATAGCGCAACAGGGGAAGCACTGCGACGACGTACTTGCGCACGGTCAGACATGTCTTCACTTGGCATGCAGAGAAGGCGAAGTGTCTATTGTTGAATCCCTTTTGGGAACATACCATTCGAAGGCGTTGACTATTAAAGATCATGATGGGAAATGTCCATTGCACGAAGCTGTAATTTATAATAATATAGATTGTGTTAAAGTTCTTTTGAACTATGGATCGCCGGTAGATCCTCTTAAGAGAGCGGACTGGACGCCTTTGATGCATGCTTGTGAGAATGGAAATGTGGAAATATTTGAGGTATTATTAAACAATGGGGCTCGTGTTGACCTGTTGAATAAAGATGGATGGTCCTGTTTGCACTTAGCAACTAGAAATGGGTCATTGGCAATAGTCAAACGTGTAGTCGAACTCAGTTCTGACTTATGCCGCGGTCTTACGACTAACGGAAGAACTGCATTGCACTGTGCTGCTCTTCATGGAAGATTTGAAGTGTGTAATTTTTTTCTCCAATCCAAATTAATTGATGTGGAAATTAGTGATTCTTGCGGAACTACTGCTTTTTTAGACGCTATCAGCACAGATAGTGAAGATCTTATAGAACTTTTTAATAGCTTCTCAGCAAATATAAACGCTATCGACTCCAATGGAAATAATGCTGTCCACCTTGCTTGTCAGTTTGACTGTGCATCCTCTTTAGAAAAACTAGTTAAACTTGGGCTGAGCTTAGAAACAGCTTGCCTGTCGAAAAGCGCAAACACAGCAAGTCATTTCACTGTTTCATGTAATAGTTTCAAGTGTCTTGAACTGTTACGACAGACCAGACCTGAATTGTTTAATATTGTAAATGCGGAGGGATTTACTGCTTTAGATTTAGTTAATACTTCGCAAAGCCTGGACATTCTTCGTCAAACTTTTCCTTCTATTGAATTGTCTAAACCAAAGAATAAGTACAAATTAAATGAGTTTCTCAAGTATCAATTGTTTTAGTCTCAAAGCAAGGGATCTAGTTGTAAGCTCAGTGTAATTTAGTCGACGTATATACAGATTTTTAGTCGTTTTGAGCAAACATAACTGCTGCAAATTGAAAAGACAGAGGTTTAAGAATGTAGGGCTGTGACGAAGGTTAACGTTCATATAAACGAAGAAACCAGACTGCTAGAAATGTGAGAATTATCGTGCACTTAAGTGACTCTATTTTGAGAGAGAATAAGTTCTTGTGTTATGGGATACTATTGCTAGCCAAAATAGATCCAATAGATTTATGAAGTGCTTCATCCGTAAACTTAGCCTCTGAGTATCCGTTGTTATTTTAAGGGAGTCAGCTCTATAGTTTCACTGCATTTTCAGACTACCTAATGAAGTACAGATGCTGACGCGTAACAGGTGATGGGCCACCACGGGTCAAAAGAGCAGCAAGGTGGTGGAGGAGCAAATACACCAGATGGATCGTATTTCCAGAAGCAGAAGAGCAACAGTGCTGTGAGTGGATCTAAGAAGAATAAAAAGAACAAGCCTCCGCTCTCCTCAGCTGTCTCAGTCTCCTCCAATGACTCCTCGCTGGTGCCTGCATTTGTTATCGAGTCAGAAAACGACGGTAAGCGTTATTTCCATGCAATTTCCCTACAGTTTATATGAAGATGGTCGTAAAATTTTTTCGACGACACCGAAAATTAAATATTCCCATTATAGCTCCATTGTGGTATGTATACGCCGGGGGAGGGGCGGGGATGTGAGTTCTACGAGTTTTGCCCGTGGTTGGGCTGTAAGGGAAAAGACCCCGAAACACCTATCCTTTCTCGCGGCCACGGGGGCTAAAAGTAGGCTCATTCAGTTCTTCGTTACTAAAATATATTATAATTATTGATAGACGCAATGCTAGCGAGGCTAGTATTGGTATCATTGTTTTTTTTTACAATTAAAAAAATTTCAATTGTGTTTGCGGCTTCTTATGATCTGATTATCACACATTTTTTGAAACCAAATTGCAGTGATAATTTTGGTCACGCCGGAACACGAAGTGAAGGCGGCTCTCATGTTCTCAGCAGGCTATTAACGCTCTCCTATTTTTGTTTTATTTACTTCATTGAACAAAAGTTTGTTCAGCGATACCTCATTTTGCCGCTTTTTTAACATTATACATGAAATCTTCTCTAGGCTAGTTCTCTTCATTTTTATTCTAGTCAAAAGGATTTCAAACAGCAGTTGCTCAGCAAGGCAATTAAAAATAAATGGCGTCATAAAAACGAAATAAAGAATAGAATCGGGATAAACACGTAAAACCCAATTTTAGATGCCCGCTTCTTGAACTTCGTGTTTTAATTGTCATCTCGAATGGTAATTGCTTAATAGCCGCCCTCATCTTCTCAGCCGGCTATTATAGTGCTCCTATTTTTTTTTTACCTCGTCGAACTTTTCGCTTTACCCATTTTGCCGCTTTTTCGACATTTTGCGTGAAATCTTTTTGACTTCTCTAGGCTAGTTTCACTCTTCTGTCATTCTGCTCAAAGTCTTTTTAAACAGCAGCTGCTCAGCAAAGCAATTCAAAATGAAGAGAGTCAGTATAAAAAATCAAAGTCAAATAGAAACGGGATAAAACCCATAAAGCCCATTTTTAGATGCCCGGTACTTGAACTTTGTTACAATAAGTTTTAGTTACTATCTATAATGCTTATTGGTATTGACACTAGACCCTGTAGCCTCTCAGTGAGAGACAAGAGTATGTGCAATTACGAAATGACATCAAAATAAATCGCACTTAAAAATGTTTTTACACAAAAATCAAATTTTGTTGATATTTTCTTTTCTTTCAATCCCAATATAGTTATGGGAATCAACGGCGGCTATTTTCCGGCAATCTGCCGGGTATATCTTTGATACTAGCCTTTGTAGCCTCTCAACAAGAAGCAGGAGTATGTCTAACAGCAAAATGAATTCACAATAAATCACTCTTTATAAAAGTTTGTTTTCGTACATCAATCATTTTTTCCATTTCTTCTGTTCTGTTAATATTAAGCGGGGTTAAAACCAAATTCTGTCACTGTTTTTACTGGGTTGTCGCAGATTCCTCTTGATTCAAAACAGTTTTAGGTCAGTCTTTCACATAAAATTATTGTCAAATTCTTCTTTGATGATTTCATCAAAATGAAGCACTCCCTGATTTATTGGAAAGTTTTTCGTTTGAGAATGTTTTCAGAGTTGGAGCTTCCCAAGGTAATTAATTGGGATGATCTTAAGTCCCGGCTTAGTCATGAAAGCCCTTGGCATATTAATCAAGAGACGTCAAGCTAGGGCTGATTGTAGATCATAATCAGTCAAACCTGATTACTAGAAACATCAAAAATTCTATACAAATGATTCTATCGTCTATTTTTTATCATCATCGATTTATCTTCTCACAGATTTTATCATAAAATTTTTGTGCAGTGTCATCTAAAGCTGTTTTGTTGGTATCAGCTGCTGGAAAATTTTTAGTCTTCATATAGAATTTTGTTTCTGACCGATTTTACCGTTTGTCAAAATCATTAAAAAAGTGGACAATCGATAGAGGTGCATTTTTTACAGCATATAGTTAATGTTTGGAGCCTCCAACGTAAAGCTATTTTTACAGTTGATAGAGCAGAGACCAAATTCTTATTTAATGAGGAAAATAACTAGTTGGAAAATAACCCCACCCCAGTCTTCCGAATAGAAATCAACCCGCCCCATGGACGGAAATCCACTGAAATAAACCATACTAACATTGATCTTCGGTCGTGATAACTTGTTTGGTTTTAATAAGTCCCACGGGCAACTTAGGTTTGGCCATGGCCCGGGAGCCATTGCAAAAGAGCAGATATCCAGTAGTCAAATGGAGGTTCATTTCCTTGAGGGTTTTTTCCTATCTGAAAATGGGTGATTTTCGTGTTTTGTGAAACCGTCAAAGTTTTATTTTCATATTAGCAGGCTCCGATTAACTGTCCCTGCTGCTTTTGAAAATGCTAGAAAAACGTTTGTTACCATTTTGAGGATTGGTTGCTATTGAAAATTGATTCTATGCATGAATTTTTTTGATGGAGTCGTTAGTTTTAGATAGTTTTCAACTTTGTTGTCTTTGCTGTCTTCTGGTAAGTGTTTTCTCAGATTTATTAAATTTTCTCAGGGCCCTTTTTAATTCAAAAGCTAAACAACATTTTTTAAATTGCTCTCAAGCGAAATTTGTAGCATTTATATTAGTCGTGTGGTCTTTTCTTTTATGCTATGTTTTGGATTGCAGTGGAAAGTAAGTTTGTTGGGGTACTTATAGAACCGCTCCCAAGTCTTGTAGGGTTGAGCTCAACATTGAGCTGATACTTGTAACCCCACACGCTGCCCCAACTCCTTCTTATCCCGGGGCCCTCCGTTCCACCCCTAAAATTGAATTTTGTCTGTATTTTTAAAAAAACACTACTTTTATTAGTCCTTCAAATTTTTGTTGGTTCCTTCCTCTTGGATGTTTCTGATTTAGGTAAGATTAGTTTAGAGATTATATTTCGCGACTCTTTGAGTTGTTTTCGGTACTCTACTGCCTATGTGTTTTATGCTCTTTTCTGCCTGAAAGATTTCTGTGAGCATTTTGATTTTTCGTCCTCAGAAACATGACACAGATATAGCCGGTTCTTTTTGGCTCACCAGTTTCAAAGTATGTGATTTGGCGAAGCAGCTTAAGAGACATATATTCATGATATGAAATGCGGTTCTTTGAGTTTAGTTTGACCCCACCCACTCCACCAACCCTCACTACATCGCATTCCACCCGTAATCCCGAACACTCGCCCTCACCTGCGCTTCCAACCCTCTCCCTCCACCTCACACTCCCTCCTCAATTAAGCTAAAGCTAGCCTCCATGAGCCGCGCAGCTAGCTACTGTCGAAGCCAACTGCTCGCTAGTCGTTTGAGAGTAATTTGCCCGACGTTAATTGGTTATGTCAAGTATTTTGGCTCGAAGTTCCCTAAGTAGTAGTTAAAACATTCACGTGCTCATTTTAAAATGCCGAAAGTCTGCAGTGCCAGAGGTTAAAAGCCAGAAGTTGTTACTTATCCAGAAGTTGGATTTCGTTGACTTTCGTCATTTTAAAACGTGCGCGTTTCGTGTTTTAAGCATGGTTAAGTGACTCTGCAGAAGTCACTTCGAAATTCTGACTTAATATCTCGAACGGCTTCGCGGTTCTCAATAAACGCTAGAAGTTCTCAGTGACTTCAGGCAGAGTCACTTAACCATTACAACCGTTCACCTCGTCGCACAAAAGTAGTTTGGCTGAAATGATCGATGGTTTTTGGCGCATTTGAAGCGTTTTGTATTGAAGCCCGAAACCGTTTTTTTTCAGCGGAGATTCATCAGCAATTCGTTCTTACGTTTTTCATCAGACTGAAAATAGTTTCAGAGCTTACCGGGATTCATTTGAACCAAACATGCTTTTGCAGAAAAAACTGCTTTGGACGAGACTATACCGAAATTTTAAACATTAAGGCAATATTAAACACCGCAATTCTTCTTCTTTAACCGAGTATTCTACAACAAACTAATGGAAACCCCTAAAAGGTCTTGATGAAGTGAATTTTAAATTGTTTGTTATTGAATATAGTCCTATATCTAGACTACGCTTGCGTGTAATGAACAGCTTGATAATGAAAATGTTTCTGACGTATTTTAAACGATAATTTTATATTTTGTATTTGTATAATGTCGGGGGTTGCTGCAACCACTTTCGTGTGCGATTGTTAACTCATCTTCCTGTTATGAGGAACAAGTGTCATGGACACTAAATGAGTTTTTTAGGGCTATAAATCCATTTTCGTGAAACAGACCACGAAAGTTCTACCCTTGTAGTTACATTTGTTTGCGTTTATAGGTGTTTGTAACGACGGTTTGTAGGGATTCGTTACTAAAGGAAATGAAGCAGTACTTCTGAGCCATATGCTGATCACAGTATTGAAATTTGCTTCAAAGGCTGTTGATTATTAAAATGGATTATGTTCGAATATGATTTGAGCAAAATATTTACTAACTTTCGTTCACATTATTCAGATGTAACCAACTTTGAATGAAACAGTTCGGTTCCTACAATTGTTTTGTTTTACATTTCAAGATTATTCTTCGACTTTTATCATGAGAACATGAAAGATGCAG
Source organism: Convolutriloba macropyga (assembly GCF_964194025.1). Lineage (NCBI taxonomy): Eukaryota > Metazoa > Xenacoelomorpha > Acoela > Convolutidae > Convolutriloba > Convolutriloba macropyga. The sequence goes on along the minus strand of NC_134474.1, from coordinate 55,922,644 downwards.
AAGCCAGGTAATCTATTTGAATAAGCTTATCTTGTCTTGTGTTGGTGACAGTTTTCAAATTCGCTTGTCGGTCGGTACGAAAATTTGCGAATAGTAATTTCCTCTTTGCTTGCTTAATTTTCATTGCAGAAAACTGACGCTAGTCGGCTTCCGGTATAAAAAATGGTACGCTTCCTTTGCTAATACTCGATGCACTCTCTACAGAACAAAATGTCTGTAAAAAAATTGCGAGTTAAATGCTCGTCTATCGTCTGTCTTACCGATCATTGAACTCGTGGGATAGTATTAGAGTGAAGGTTATTCAAACGTATCTACAAAGCTGTCGAGCAAATATTTGATGAACTGAACTGTTCGCCGATACATACGAAGTTATATTTTCCCCTGTAAAATCTTTAATTTGATTACCTGCTCGATACTAATGTTGATTTTGTCTTGTGAAGTCTTCTGAGATCATAAAGGGTGCTGAAATCTTTGGCATCATCTTAGTCTAAGATAAGATCAGTTACATTTTAAATAAAGCACTGTACTACTGACAAAAGAAATAAAAATTAGTAAATTGCTCCGGGAAGGGATAGATTACTGTGGAAAAAGTATTATGTTATGAGTTGTGTTGTTTCGTGTTTCAGTTGACTGTCGTGGCTTGACTCCCTGGTCATCGCGTGAGAACCTTCTCCAGTTCTCTTCCTCCTTCCAGTCAGAGCTCAACATTGGACCCAGTGGTCACCAGCAGCAACAAATCAATACCTCAGACAACATTCATGTCGCTCAATTCGACTACTCTACGCAGGCCAGCAACCAGCTATCATTTCACAAAGGTCAGTTTTTTGTTGGTTTTCATCATTTCCTAATGATTCTTCAAATTTAGTTTGACGAATGGTCAGAAGTGTAATAAAATGCTCTAAAATCGCGAACGGATTTGTTTGAATAAATTTACCTGCTGCTGTAGTTATCTAAGAATCTATTCACGTGATTGAAATGGCAATAAGCTGGATTCCATTTTCTTCGCAAAAAAGACACCAAGCGAAAAGGGCTGGTGACAACTGAGGCCTATAATCTTTTCGTAATCAATGTTAGTGTAGGTGCAAGTTGCAACTGAATTTGGCGGGTAATATTCTTCGATTTTTTTATCACTTCGCTGAGACCGACTCAGAGAAGAATATCTGGCATATATCATTATTATTTGATTTTATGAGATTCAAAAAATCTGTTCTTTTCAGTTGTCGTGCTTTTCAGTTTTTTTCAATATTTACAAATACTTTTTCAGGAGATATTCAACTGATTCATTAATCGTTATAATAGCGAAAGCTGAGTGGAGCTATTATTGGCCTTTCTTTTTTTAATGACTCGAAGAGGAGAGGAGTGTTGGTGTTTAATTGCTCTCAAACAAGTTTGCAGCAATTATATTAGTCCTGTCGGTCTTTTTAATGCGATTTTTCACTTGAGCGATTTTTCGTCTGATGCCTTTGACTTTTTGTCCTCAAAAAAGGGATAAGCAGGTAGCGCCCAGCGGGCATTAAGTGCTCTTAGAGACTTTCAGCTCTGTTCCAGCTCAAACTCTTTTTTAGACTTATACTTATTGTGTGAAGAGCGGTTCTTAGAGGTTGACAACCCCCCACACCACTGTTGCCCCCATCATCCCTCTATGCAACCCCCCCCCCCCCCCCCCGTGGATATCTACTGACAAACCACCGCTCGCTAAAAACACGCAAATTTATACTAATTTTCACAATTTTTTTCCTGTTTTTTGAAAATTTTTGTTATTTTCAATAGCCGCCCTCATCTTCTCAGCCGGCTATTATAGCGCTCCTATTTTTTTTACTTCGTCGAACTTTTTTTCGCTTTACCATTTTGCCGCTTTTTCGACATTTTGCGTGAAATCTTTTTGACTTCTCTAGGCTAGTTTCTCTCTTCTCTCATTCTGTTAAAAGTGAATTTGAACATCAGTTGCTCAGCAAAGCAATTCAAAATGAACAGAGTCAGTATGAAAAATTGAAGTCAGAAATAGAATCGGGATAAACCCATAAAGCCCAATTTTAGATGCCCGCTATTTGAACGTCGTTCCTATAAGTCTTAGTTACCATCCCTTATGCTTATTGGTACTTTTAGTAGCCCCTGTAGCCTCTCTCTAAGAAACAGAAGTATGTTCATTTACGAAATGCCATCAAAAATAAATCGGACTTAAAAATGTTTTTGTACAAAAATCGTTTTCAATATCTTCTATTCTTTCAATCCCAATCATGCTTATTGGAATCAACGGCGGCTATTTTCCGGCAATCTGCCGGGTATGTTTGAGTTTTTCAGCTTTAGGTTTCGAGGAGCCTGCTCTAGGTTTTCATAATAGGTTACTGATAATGGTTTCTATTGGTAATAGAATGGCTTCAACATTTTAACATTGTGAATTTAAGCATTTTTTTGACAGAACTTGAAATTTTTTCATTTTTTTGTCGTTTATTGTCATTATTCAAGCTTTTCTCTACCCAGGGGCAAGAAACCTCCTTAAGGGTTTGATAATGATTTACTAAAAGTTTTTTATTGGGCATGGATTATCTTTCAACTTTTTAATATCACAAATTTTTCATTCTTTAGATTTATCCGGCCTCAATAGCCAAGAACCTCCTCTAGGTATTGGCCATAGGTTACCATATATTTTCTAGATGTAATAGAATGTTTTTCAAGATTTTAACATTACGAAGCATTATTAATTTTTTTTAAATTTTTGGATGTAGTTTTTTGGATTTGTCATTCTTTTTTAGGTTTCTCCAGCTCCCAGAGCCAAGAAAACTCCTCTAGGGTTTGATAAATGGTTACTGCATAGTTTCCAGATGTAATGGTGTTTTTCAAGATTTTAATATCACCAATTCAAGCAATTTCAAAAAAAAATTCGAAAAAATGTTTGAATATTTTTTATTTTTCGTGCACCAGGGGCCCAGGGACGTCCTCAGAGGTTTGATAGTAAGCTGCTGCATAGTTTCTAGAGTTAAGGGAATGGTTATCAATATTTTAATGACTCAATTTATAGCATTTTTTTAATAAAATTTTAATTTAATAGAATTCGAATATTATTATCTGAAGATTACAATTATTGTTACGAATTTTAGCAAGATAGGGTTACATGACAGAAATCCAAAGAAAAAAATGTTTTTGAACATATTCTTCAATGCGTAATGCGGAAACTTTTTTGATTTTTGCACTTTCAGTATTTTTGTATATGATTTTATTACTAACAAGCATAGAAAATTGAGGTTGCAGAGTCGAATCTCATCATGGAAAATATGTCTAGCTCTCTCTCTCTCTCTGTTTTGCGTGGGATTTCTTTCCTTCTCTTTTTACGTTTTATCTCTCGCACACTCCTCTCTCTCTTTCTCCTTAGCTCTTTTGTTGATGCCTCACTTCAGCGGCTGTTGTGGCGGGATATCATCATCTATTATCCTAACCTCGCGACCCTTCAATCAAGCTAAAGCTTGCCTCACTAAACAGTGGCTAAGTACTGACGAAGGCAACTGCTCGCGGCTTGTCTGAGAGCAATTCGCCCGACAGTCGGTTATGTTCTAAAGGTTTTATTTCGAAGTATGATATGCTCAGGAGGTCTTTTGACCTATAATCAGAAGTGAGAACAATTTCTGCGTTGAACAAATTTTTACTGAGCGAGAGAAGTTTTTGTACATGCACTGCGTCTAGTGTATGACTTTTTAATTTGAATTTTCTCCGTATGGTTAATTTGTTTTTCTGGCTTTAAGTGCATTTGGTCCAATTGAGGCAGGAGTAGCATGTAATACTGTGAAGTTGATGATTACCGTGTTTTGAGAGCCCAAGGTGTTCAAATAAAATATCTGCTAAAAGGCAATAATAAGATTTCCAATTTTGGCTTTCTTAAATTCTTGAATTTTGAATCCTTGAATGGGCTGCTTTTTGTTAGTATTTGTGTTGTTGTATGTATATAAATGTATATAATAAGGTCATTTCTATGCGTTTCTTCATTGCATTTCAGAGTTATGGACGTGATGTTGTTTTCTTTTGATAAAATGTTAAATTTTTTTCTCGGTTTTCCTGGATTCTAGTTTGGCGCATTAAAGTAAGCCTCTTCATGAACCGCCAGGGGTTTAACAGTGTTATTTAGTGCTAGAAGTTCAATAAAATGTTGTTCTTTATTAGCATTTTAACAAGACTTCGGCAGAACATTTCCATTGGCTCTTTTTTATGTCTATGCGTTTTATTTAGATCGAAAGATGTATATTCTGTAACAAAAGCGCAAAAATAAAAACTTGAAAATCTGCAATGCCAAACGCGAGAAATTGTTCGGTTCTGTTGTGTATTGGAGATTTGGTTCTGATGTATAAAGAAGATTGATTGGAGAAGCGTAGTCTTTGGCGGTTTGATCTGTCTAAAGTTTTTGGCTGACGTTTGATATTGTCAGATTCCTACGCCAGTTTGGATGATTTTTTGTATGGTTCAATACTGAACGTTTTCAGTTTACACTTGTTTTTTCTTTTTTATTTCTGATCTATGGATAAGCAAGGAACAATTGGTGCCTGATAAACAAAAAATAGTTTTAAATATAGTAGCATTTACTTCTGTTCCTCCAAAAATTCAAAGTCATGCTCACTTCAAATTGTTTCTCTGTTCAATAATTTAGGCAATTATTCAAATAAATTGCGTTGGTGGAGTTAAATTCACTCATTGGATGGGTTTTTGTACATTCGCTTGAATAGTTAATTTCCTTTTAGTTTGTTCACAGACAATGTTCTGGCTCTTTTCATCCGTGCTTTCTATTTATCGTGATACCAAATAGATTGGGAATCTTTAAAATGAAACAATACCTTTTTATATATTGGCGCGTAAAAATTTTAAATGACAAATGAACAGATAAAGGCAAAGATAAGGAACCACGTTCACGAAGAAAAAAAGTTATAATGCATTTCGTTCCTTCGAATGAATTTTATTCTGGTTGCACGCAACTCGCTTAACTCTCAGAATGTTGTTTGCTAACTTTGGTTATGGGAGTTGTTGTCAATTGATGATTTCACAATAAGATTGAAAATTATTTGAGGTCAGCTTTACAGTAAAAAAGTCAAAATTGACTTATGTGTAAAATGTTCTTTTTAATAGCCGCCCTCATCTTCTCAGTCGGCAATTATAGGGCTCCTATTTTTTTTTACAATTCAAAGAATTTGAATTGTATTGGGGCGCTGTCTTTTTTTTTATTACGACTCGAAGAGGAGTATTGGAGAAGTCCTTTTTTACAATTCAAAGAATTTGAATTGTATTGGGGCGCTGTCTTTTTTATTACGACTCGAAGAGGAGTATTGGAGAAGTCCTTTTTTTAATCAATTTTTGGAGTGAATTTTGAAGCGGGAAATGAAACGCGTGAAAAAATTTGGAGTGATTTTGATGCTGAACAAAATTGAAGAGCGGAGCAAAAAGAAAGTGGTTTTTGTTCACACCGCTGTTTTTGAGAGAGCGAGAAATTGATGTAAATTTTTTCTAAGCGAGCGAAATTTTTTTGTTCACGTGCGGCATTTTAAAGCATTTTTTTTCATTTATTTTGATTAGGAGGTTTGGATATGATTTTGTTTTAATTTTAGGCTGGTTTCGGTAGTGGTTTGAAGGTTTCTGGAAATTCATATGAATTTTATGATTTTATGAATTCGGAGGTTTTTAATGTATTTTGCTGATTTTCGGGCTAATTTTTGAGTTGTTTTGACGATTATTTTGTTTTATCGGCTCAAATGGGTATTGAAGAAACCCCTTCTACTTGAGCAATTTTATGATAACAAATGGTTACAGTTTTGTGGGTAAGAATCATTTTCTGTTGAGAAATATGACAAAAAAATGGCGTAAATTGGAACTATTTTTCTAAATTTTTTGCAATTTTTCGTTTTTTTTTTCTGTTTTTAGCCAAGTTTCTTTGCCTATTATGACTTGCTTATTGTTTTGCAAGCATTTGGATACCCTATTGGCTGAAGGGAATTTTTCTTTGGGTTTGTATGTTTTTGAAATATTAAAAAATTTAGTAACTTTTTCCAGTTTTTCAGTGGAAGTTGTTTTTAAGAGCTCTTTTTTTCATACTTTTAGCCTAAGGTATTTTTTCAAAATTCACATAAGTGATTTTTGTAATTACTAATTGTTTTGATGAAGTTATTTTGGCAGAGATAGTTTTTTCGGGATCTCAATTTGTAACAAAATTTGATTAGATTTTTTATCATGTTTTAACAGATTTGATTTTATTGTTTTTACTTTTTTGTTTCATGACTTTGTTTCAAGATAATCATAAATAAATGAAGGCGCGTTTTGTGTGATGAGTAGTTGGATGGCGTTTAAATGGATTTTCACTTCGAGTCGTTTCCGGAATTCTTCCGGCTATGTTTTTAAGATCTGTTCACACATTTTCATGATTTTTGAAATCTAATTGGAGTAGTGATTTTGGTCACGCCGAAACAGGAAGTGGAGCGAAAAAGGGAGTGGTTTTGCGGCGTGAAATTGTTTCGCTCTTAATTTAACGTAGAGTGAGAAAACGGTGTTTGAACAAAATTTCGCTTTCTCGCTAGTGTTTTTTTGTTCACATGCGGCAATTTCACTTTGATTTTTACAGTTCGTTCGGTTTTTGGGTCGGATTTTGTTCTAAATGGTTTTCCTAATCCATTCATAGTCCGTTCTTGGTCTAGTTTTTCTGTTTAGTTTATGAAAATTATTTGAATTGTACGTCAGGACTTGTCCTGCTATGTTCTATGTTTCTTTTCGTCGAACAAAAAAATGTTTCGCTTTACCTCATTTTGCCGCTTTTTCAACTTTTTGCGTGAAATATTTTTGACTTCTCTAGGCTAGTTCCTCTCTTCTCTCATTCTGCTAAAAGTGATTTTTGAACATCAGTTGCTCAGCAAAGCAATTCAAAATGAATAGAGTCAGTATAAAAATTGAAGTCAGAAATAGAAACGGGATAAACCCATAAAGCCCAATTTTAGATGTCCGCCATTTGAACGTCGTTCCTATAATTCTTAGTTACCATCTCTAATGTTTATTGGTATTGATAGTAGCTCCTGTAGCCTCTCTCTAAGAAACAGAAGTACGTTATGTTCAACTACAAAATGCCATCAAAATAAATCGGACTTAAAAAATGTTCTTGTACAAAAATTTTTTTTTTCAGTATCTTCTATTCTTTCAATCCCAATCATGCTTATTGGTATCAACGGCGGCTATTTTCCGGCAATCTGCCGGGTATGTTTATTAGTTGCTCTCGAACGAAGTTTGTAGCAACTATTGTAAACGTGTTTGTCTTTTTTATGCAAACTTTTTACTTGACCGTTTTTGCGCTTTTTCGTAACTGACTTTTTCACAATTTCGTCCTTCATTTTTGATTTTTCTCTATTGCTCTTACTCCGAAGTAAAGATTGTTGCTAAAATAAAATCGACGGCAGCATAGCAACAAGAAGCACCTGATAGCCGAGTGGGCAGTGCTTCTGGTGAGAGATGGGGAATGTTTTGAATCCCGGCCTGGTTGATTTTTTTTTGAAACCAGGAACCCATGATTGCAACCCACGAAGAAAAATTTATGTAGGCTACAGCTCCTGAATTAATTTGCCTCGCCTGTCGTTCGAGAGCAATTCTTCCGACCTTAGTTGGTTAGTGTTTTTAGGTCCTACTATTCTCATTTTATATCGACACTACAGGTCCATGAAGATATCCAAGGTATTTTCTGGCAATCTGCCAACTATATTTTTGTTTTGTTAAAATAATGACTCTAGATAGTTGGTGGTTTTGTTTAATAGCTCTCAAATGAAAGTTTCAGCAATAATTTCTCTGATGCTGTGATTTCGGTGCTATTTAATGTCTGATGATTTTTTTCGGACCTGCACACAGACGACAGAAGTTTACTTTTTGCTGTCTTACTATTCGCGCGCATGTACAAAAACCTGTCCAATGAGTGAAATTGACTCCACGAATGCAATTTATTTGAATAATTGCCTAAATTATTGAACAGCGAAACATTTTGAAGTGAGCATGACTTTGAATTTTTGGATGAACAGAAGTAAACGCTACTATATTCAAAACTATTTTTTGTTTATCAGGCACCAATTGTTCCTTGCTTATCCATAGATCAGAAATAAAAAAGAAAAAACAAGTGTAAACTGAAAACGTTCAGGATTGAACCATACAAAAAATCATCCGAACTGGCGTAGGAATCTGACAATGTCAAACATCAGCCAAAAATTTTAGACTGATCAAACTAGCAAAGACTTCGCTTCTCTTATCGATCTCGTCTTAAAGATTCAAATCTGCGTTATTTACTTTCCGAACGAGAATATTAGGAATCATGAGAATGACAACTATTTAAGAGCTCCAATAAAAACCAAGTGAAAAAATCAAAGTTGCCAAACTGTATAGAATCAGAAAATGTTATAACAGAACATAACTGAGTATCAACATTGTATTTGGTATCAGTTTTGTTACAGAGGTCATCTTTCTATCAAAATAAAACGCTCAAAAATAATAAGTGACAAAATTGAAACCTTTTGCCAAAGTTTTGTTAAAATGCCAAAAAAGAACATTTTATTGAATTTTACCTAGCACTAAAGAACACTGTTAAACCACTGGCGGTTTGTGAAAAGGCCTACTTTACGCCAAACTAGAATCCTGAAAAACCAAGAAAAAATTTGTATCTTTTCATCATCGCGTCCATAACTCTGATGCAATGAGAAAACACTTAAAAAGGACCTGATTATAAAAGTTTTTATATATATTAAGAACAAAAAGCAGCCCATGCCAGAATACATAACACCAAAATTGGGCTTATTATTGTACTTTAGCGGATATTGTCTTTTAACACTGTCTTTAAAAATTCACGCCACAAAACCATCTACTTTTTTGCTCCACTACCGTTTGCGGCATTACCAATTTAAGTTCCTCAATTAGACCTCCAAAATCATGAAAATGAGTTGACAGGTCTTTTAAAAAGGATCCTTGAAAAAACTTCGAATTATAAAACATAGAAGGACAAATAGGCCTGGATTACAATCCAGAGAGCTCAATGATCTAATGACCTGACAATTATAATCTTTATAGCTACCTAAAACTAAGTATCAACAAAGCCTGTAATCATTTAAGCGCTAAATTGAGAATTTGAAACAAAAATCAAATACTATTTGGAATAACCATTAATAACAAAATTTTACCAAAATACTAGCAGGACGCTTTCTTAAAAAGAGTACAAAATAAAACAATATTGTGACAAGCCAAAAAGCAGGCAAAAACAAAAGTGGCAAACAAATTTGAAAGTCACGGGCGTCAGAGTGAGAGCCAAAAAATGCATGCAAAACATTTAAAATAACATAAAATACATACAGCCTGAATAGAAGTCATAGATTATCGTCAAGTAGTCTAATGAGTTAAAAAGGCATGATATAAATACAAATGAAGGCAATATTTACGAATACGCTTGAACATTTTGAAAAGATACGGCGTTTAACTCACTGAAACCGTTTGCTAAAGGTAAGAATCAACGAGATTAATCGCTAATACCACAATAAAAGCAACAAAAACAAGCAAGACTTAAATTTATTTTTTTTAAAATTATTTTTATGGATATACTGTCAAATTTATAAAAAGAATCAGTATGAACTCAAGCAACCAAATAGATTCACTTATGTCTTCTTAGCAACCAATGAAACCTGTCATTAATGAGAATAAGTAAGACGACATCAAAAAACAAACAATGAAACTTGCAGTTTTTCAAGTTTTTTTAAGAAATGTAATTTTTTCGAGTTTTGATGGGCTCATGGTCTACAAAACCTCCTCTAGAGTTTGATAATAGGTTACTGTATAGTTTTTTGTTGCAAAGGAAATGTTTTCAACATTTTAATATCATTAATTTTAGCAATTTTTTGTAAGTGTTATGAAAAAATTTGTTTTGTTTTTTTTAGTGGCCAATTAACCTCAAGGTGCTGCATAGTTTTGGGCGCAATGGACAAAGTTCGATTATTTTTTGAAATTTATTTTCATGTTCCTGATTCATTGACCTTTATAAATGAATGACATCCGTTAAGGCTTGAAATTGGGTTACTGGATAGCCCCAGGCACCTATGAAATGGTTCTGTAGAAAACTATTTGTTACATTTCATTAAAATTTGCTATTTTTTTCCTTCTCTTGATTTATCGATCTTTATGGGCCAATGAAACTTTTTATGTCTTGCAGATGAGTCACTAGACAGATTCCAGAGAATAAAATTGTTTTGTGTTTTTAATTATGCGAAATTGAGAAACTTTTAATTTTTCAATTTTTATTTCATGTTATTTTTCGCGATTTTGTCTATCAGTTTTGGCCAATAAACCACTTTCAAGGCTTGTGCGTGGCTGAATGATGTATTTATGGATCAAATTTGGCCTTCAGTGTAGAAGCTTCAAGAGTTTAAGGAATGATTATAATGTTGTTTTGTTTGTTTGATTATTTTAGTGTCTCAACTCTTGTGATTGTCTTTTTGGATTGCATTGTTCAATTGAATTGATTGTCAGGTACAGTAGTTGTAAGCTTTTCTTTCAATTCGTTGGATTGTAATTCAGGGCAATAAATGTTTTTTTTTTAAAATTTCGCTTGACTTTTTGATGACGATTTTCACGTTTGACTCATGACACACTCGCTGCTTCAACTGAATGGATTGTAATTTCTTTCACGCGTTGATTTACGCAATATTGCGAATACGGTCAATGTCAATAGAGCGAAATCAAAAGAAACGATATGAACCGATAAAACCCGGTCATTAGTTAATCAAAGTTCGAGAAGTTAAGCTCAAATTAACTTTAATAGCTTTTAGTTCTGAAGATGAATTATGTATAGTTTATGTAAAATGAACTAACCGTATTAGGATGACCGTAGACATAAAGGCTGACGAAGTTGTTGACGAACCAAAAATAACGGCAAATTTGCTGAGTTTATTTACCAAACACCAAAACTCACCATAATCTGATTTGTGATATTGTCATCGAGTTGAATTACTATTGGAATATGAATATGGTTAATAAGCGTGTTAGACGTGGGGCGAAAATTATGAAGGTGGTGGTAATTAGTACAGAGAATAAGTTGGCGGATAAGGAATTGAGGCGGCGGATTAAAGAATTGGATCGGGAGCGGTTGATACTAGTAAGCATGGAGCAAATAGCCCGCGGGCAACGGCTATTTGCTGCCAGGAGTAATGAAATGGTAACTGGGACGGAGTTGGAGGAGGAGATTATAAGTGAAATGATGGAGAGGGAGCAGACCAGGAGAAACTAAAACTAAACTTATATCTAGCTTCATCGTCATCATCATTGTATCTATTTTCATCATAATTATTGTTGTTTTATATATGTATATAGTCCTGATTTTATAATTTAATTTATTGTGGTTTTGGCTCCACTTTCCGTACGAGGTTAACGTGACCGAATCCTTCGTCATAACTTTCCCAGTGACCTTCTGGCTGTCCTGGTGAACTAACATAGATATAGATATTACTTGCGAGCGCTCGGGCAATCATCCGTAGGTCGGTCGAACTGAGCTCGGTAACATCTTCGGTCGAGTTACTAGAACGTACTCCATCGGGAAGGTCAAATAGGTAACGATTCGGTCCTGTTTGTCGCAAACGTTTCACCCAATCTTCGATAATCCCACCGGAATCGCGAAACCCAGTAAGTATGAGCGATAATGCTGAACATACGCAGTTGTAGGTGTAATGACTCGTACGTAAGGTCCTTACCTGAAACTGATTGACATCGAGAGAATCAGAATTGAAAGAAATGTAGCTAAGTGTTTTGTTAATAGGATATTTTAAATGATCGTGTTACATACTTTTGCAACACTCGGGAAAGTGGTATAGTTCCATCCAATTGGATTTCCAATTGCTTGCATATTCGCGCTACTCGGAGCCTGTTAATGTGAATCATAGGTCCGGTCTTACGAACCGCGATACGAAGTTGGCACTTTTTGCACTGTTTCACAATTCGCTGGCAAATCGGACGTAAACTTTCGACGTGGTACTTTCCGTACCGGATAGTGAATAGGCGAAGCTTCGTCCGGAAATGTCGTTCTTTGCAATTAAGAAGCTTTGAGGATGTCGTAGAGAGCTTTTTGTAGGGTAATATCTTGTTATACTCACTGACGTTCATTATAACTGAAATAATCTAGAGTTTTAGAAAATTCGTAATTTTGGCCAAATCTGAAAGTTTTTACAAGTTGGGACCGAAATTCTGTACACCCCCAACCCCGATTTTTTGAAACCGATATGGCTGAGCCGAGCTGGGGTCACCATCACCATAGGGCATCCCTAAGCTATTTACAAACCAGGATTGGTAGTGCCAGCTTTACCCAGTACGGAGCTTTTAACACTTGTGAGGGGAAAAAGTGATAATTTTGGGGTAAAATCCGAAATTCGCAATTTTCAAGTTTAATCAACGCTATTCATATTAGGGTGCAATAAGGCCCTGAGCCTACGCCTGGTTAGGTGGAAAACGAACCATACCCACCAAACGGCCTTATGTAAACAAAAGACCCGGAAACACATATTTGGTAGGTATCTAAGCATAAGTCGAGTTGTAGGCCATTTTGATTATTTTGGTAATTATTTGTGTACCTCTTGACTAGGCCGTAAGCCTGCAACCGCTTAAAGGATACTCAATCCCCACCCCAGGAATTACCCTATGTAAACAAACTGCCCGTAACGCCGGAAAATCTTGGAAATTGTATGTGTCGTAATTTGTATGTTAATTGGCGGCCATCTTGACTGACCTTAACAAGTGCGTTTAACACTTCACCATATTGCAGCATTTGTATTGCGGAATGTAAACAAAGTGGCCAATAGCATTGTAGAAAGCTGGATACTTGTTTCATAATGACGTTGTTTGTTTAAGCAAACAATTTGTTTGCTCAGCTTAGTATAAAAGCGGCTTACACTATAAGTGCAGCGCAGAAATTCTTAACCGTGAGTGAGTTAATAACCGATTGTTGGTGGATCTTACCCGCTGTGAATAGCGAGAGGCTCTTGTAATTGTTATTAGCGGCGCTCTGTGTTTTTGCCGGAGCGATTGAGCGAGAAGCTCTGAATAGTCGCTGTTATAGAGTGATAGTTATTTGGCAGAGTGTTGCCTGTTAGTTCGAGCGGTTAGCTCGGTTAGCGTTCTAGCGTGGTTCAAATCGCCAGGTGATTAGTTAGTTGTAGAGCGATTGCTCTGATAGTTTTCGAGTTACGGCGTTTATCGCGGGTATATAATCGAGCCGTGGGTTTATCGTTTCGCGGGATTTTTTGGTTGATTTGTACTTAAGGATTACTAGTCAGTACTCTGAGTAGTTTTTAAGTGTATGTTCGTTAGTGCTGTAGAATTGCTGTTACAGTTGTATAGCAATTGCTTGATTGTTGCTTATTTAGATTTATAATTACTAATACCTTGGTTGATTATTTATCTATGTATTTTGTTAATTGAATAGTTGCACTAACTGTTGTTTGAGCCGAAGAGAGCAAGTAAACGGGGTCATAAACAAGATCGAACCACCTAACAAAAACCTTTCGAGTTGTGAGATCTGGGCGCTAATTCCCGTTCTAGGTTGCCTAATAAAGTTCGGAATCTTACAGTTTATGAATCTAAATGAAACTTCACACCGAATAAGGAAGTAAAGTCTGTCAATTTTATCTCCTCTTTTTTCTTTCTCTATTTCAATACCGATGTGCGTCAACGGTGGCTATTTTCCGGCAATTTTGCTCTGAGAAGAAATTTTTACCGAAGTATGCAAAAGTAACCTCTAGTTAAGAGTTTTTCCGCTCAACTTCCTTTCGTTGCTTTTGAAAAAGGAAAAAAAAAACGATTATGATTTTTGCTAATTGAGGTGAAAAACTGTCCACTTTCTGAAATTTGATCATACTAATGAGATTTTACTGTGGTGATCAATCCTTATTTATGTAAGTAGCACAGGCTGTACTTTCCAAGGCATGATATAATTCTTTAATTATGGGCAATGTTTTTGGGTCTCATGTATCGCAGTCTATTTTTTCTGTCGATTTTTTACCCGATCCTGAGTACAAATGAGGCAGATAAAAGGTTTCATCGGGTTTGCAATAAGAGGGGTTTTAAAAGTGTTTTGTGACTGCTGGGTTGGTGGGGTTTGTCTGTGTGAAAATAAATACTTATAGAAACGTAGTGTTTTCAAAATGGGAAATATTTAAACATATGAGGTCCTTCAAACATTGACACTTTTACAATTTCCATTGTTTATTTTGAACTTTATTGCCTTGTATATTAAATATATATTCTACAATCGTTTTTTACAGGGTGAATGCAGAGTGCATTCTAATGTATTTGACGTATTTTTTGAAATTGAGTTCACCATCTGTTTGGCTCGATTTGAAGTTACCATTTCAATAGTTGAGCAATAATTTTAAAATTTTCCGTTCTTTGAAAGAGTTTAAACGTTGATTTACTATACGCGCGTAGATCTTGTTGTGGAACTGTTTCTTATCCCTTCCTGTAGAATGTGACCATCTTTATGTATTATTTTACACCTCTTATGCTATTTTTTTTTAATTTTAACGGCTCGTACCACGTCCTACTAACTTATATAAACAATTATCGTCTCAAAAACGTTATTTTGCTCTTATTCGTATCAAAATAAAAGATAGGCATTATTTGACTGAGAACACAAAGAATCTTTGAGGACCTATAAGAGTTGCGTTTCGTGAAGCTTGTGTTTCATGTACAGTAAACCTCTATCTACTTGAAACTAATTTTTCAAAGGCACATAGGGGAAGAAGTAAACAGTTCAACAATTTAACACAAATTGAATTCGTGCTGTTATCGTGTTACGATTTATGCTTCAATGTCTTCAGGGGATCTTTTGAAAGTGCTGGGCTATAATGAGACTGGGGAGTGGTGCGAAGCCCAACTAGTGCAATCTCAAAACCAATCACCAGACACAGTGCAACAACTACTAGGATGGGTACCCTTCAACTATATAGCCCCCGTGAACAGCAAGAGTACCCATTCCTGGTACCACGGACCTCTGAGTAAAATCGAAGCTGAACATCTACTTCTCAGCGGAGTGACCGGAAGTTTCCTGGTGCGGGAATCGGAAGGATCCTCTGGAACTTATACCATCTCATTACGTCACGACACACGAGTGTACCATTACAGAATTAATTATAATCAGAATGCGGCTATGTATTTTATATCGGAGGAGGCACAGTTTGAGACGCTTGAGAAGCTCATTCACCATCATTCGAAGTATACCTCGGGTCTGAGGAGTCTGCTCAAGTACCCGGCTGCCAAAAGGAAGCAAGCTCCGCCCCCAGTTTGGGCAACACCTCAAGACTCACAGGTAAGGTTATATGCAACTTCATCGCTAAAGACTTTGAAAATATGTTAAAGATCATCTTTAAAGGATCCAGAATGCTTAAGACATAATTCAACCTGTCTTTGCCAGCGTCTTAGAACAGATAGCAAGCAGCTGGCTTGAATTTTTAAATTTTCTTGCTATAGCTATCAAATGTGTTTCAAATTATAATTGTGACAACTTTTCAGTCTAAGAGTTGTAGTGCGTGATTGAGTCATAAGACTCTTGTTTGTCGTTATATTTGAGATAAAACGTTCTTTTTCATAACTAACATTATTGAGAAAAGTTTTGGTAGTTGAACGCGATACTTTCGATTGCAATTCAAGAGCTCGCTGTGTTGATTGATGCAATGCTAATTAGCAGCTACCTAATTTTTGTTATAAAATGGCATGAATTTACTAAACAGAAAAATGAAGCAAACATCTCGTTTACTTGTTTACACATTTAATTCTCATATCCGCAAAAATCTATTGAAGTTTTGTCCTCTTAACCATAATTTTAATGAAGTCTTCAGATAATTTCTGAATGCTCTCTTCATCTCTTTGGCTGCATTTTGCAGACTGAAGATGTTTTTTCTGCAGCACTGCCATAAAATTCGCCGCGTTTTGATAAATAATTGATGTTTGCCGTGAACTTGTTTGAACTGTGTGTTGATACATCGTGTGCTCGAATTTGAAAAATTCACTAGATCGATAGGACAAGCTAGAATTTAAAAGCATAGCAGTGGTCTGATATTTACACAATGTTAATTAAAAACGATACTTCATTGTATCCAAAATGTTTGCTAAAAATGTAGTTTTTCATGCTCGAATGCATTGTGGATCTTTGATCTGTTGTAAGTGACTTGATAAAATAAGCTTCATAAAAGTCGCCGCAGAAAGTAATTGATGAGTTTCTAATTAAGTCGAAAGATTGAGCTAAAAGTTGGGAGGTCGATGATACTTTGACAGTTTTAAATAAATTTCAGATCAAAAATAAAGAACACCTTTATAAGATTGACCACTGAAAATTTAAGTTTAGTAAAGAAGAACATTTACGAGTGCTAATTTTGTGAACTACTAAGCTTCAAAAACAAATTTCGGAAACTAAATTTTAATACAAGCTCAGCCAAAGACGATCTTATTATATAATCTTGTACAAAAACGAAAATGCTGTGATCTGCTGTGGATTGAAAAGTGACCGAAGATTCAAAGTGGGATTTTGTGAACTGTTAATATTTCAACGCTGTTTTTTATTAATAGCCGCACAGCGAGAGCTGGGGCTATTATTGGCCTTCTGTTGTTTTTTTTAATTCAAAGAACTTGAAAGTCAAATTGAAATTGGAGTAGTGATTTTGGTCACGCCGAAACAGGAAGTGGAGCGAAAAATCGAGTGGTTTTTCGGCGTAAATTTTTTTTTGCTCTAATTTTCAAGTAGAGCGAGAAAACGGTGTTTGAACAAAAATTCGCTTTCTCGCTGGTGGTTTTTTGTTCACATTCGGCAATTTCACTTTGATTTTTACTGTTTTCGAATTTTTGTATTGTGTTTTTCTAAATGGCTTTCCCAACCATTCGTAGTCCGTTCTAGTTCTACTTTTCTCCTCTTTAGTCAATGAAAATTCTTTGAATTGTACGGCAGGACTTGTCCTGCTATGTTTTTTTATTTTGTCAAGATTTTTACGACCATATGACGTCACAACCACTTCATTCTGCTTTTTGTTCAATCGTTTATGCAATTTCAACTGAAGCGAGTGATTTGATTTTTTTTTGAAATTGACTTTTATTTACTTTAATTCACAGAGATAAGGTCAAATGGGTGTGTGTCACTCGAAATGAAGGTTATTTGAGAGCAGCTAATAGAGGCAGCAAAAACTTATCCAGATTTTTAATAAAATATATCATATCAGCCTTCAATGAAATTTTTTTGGTCTGTCTTACTTTGTAATATCACGATTTTTTTTTGCAATTTTTTGATGAAACTTGCATTTTTTCAAATTTTCTGACTTTTAAATTTTTCTGGCCCCAGGTGACACGAAACCTCCTATAAGATTTGATAGTTTAATTAAAAATTTTTATTGGCCAACATTTTCAATATTTTAATGTCACAAATTTCAGCTTTTTTAAAATAAAGTTTGCAGTTTGTTTTTCAATTTTTGAAAAAAATTGTCATTTTTAGGCTTCTCCAGCCTCAAGGGCCAATGGACCTCCTCTAGGTTTTGATAATGGTTTACTGCACAGTTTTTAGTGGCAGAGAAAGAGTTCTCCAATTTTAATGTCACAAATTTTATTAGGTTTTTTCAAAATAAAGTTTTTTCAACAAAGTTCTTTCCGGCACCATAGGCCCCGGAACCTCCTCTAGGGTTTGATAATAAGTTACTGCAGTAGCTAGAGGTAATGGAATGGTTGTCAATATTTTTATAACAAGATTTTTAGAAATTTTTTGATAAAATTCAAATTCTTTTCAGGTTTCTGAAAATTTTTATGATCCGAATTTATCGAACTTTATGAGCCCATGATACTATTCAAGGCTTGAAATAGGGATTCTAGGATACTGAATAGTCTCTAGAGACAGTGAAACGGTTCTGAAGATATTAATATCACGGATTTTAGCAAGATTTTGTTAAAATTTGCAATTGTTTTTAATTTTTCTTTTTCTGAATTAAACGAGCTTTACTGGCCAACAAAACTTTTTCAAGTATTACAGAAGGGATACATGAAAGAACTCCAAAGAAAAAAATGTTTAAAAAATTGCGAAATTCGAAATGCTTAAATTTGCACTTCTTGAATCATTTTTCATATTTTCCGAGTTTAGTGAATGAAAAATCTCTTTCAAGGGTTATGCGTGAGTTAATGAGTGCATTGAATTGTATCATATTTGACCTTCCGTTTTAAAGCTTCAAGAGTTTTATCAATGTTTATTTTGTTTAGTTCGGTTATTTTAGTTTCTCAACTTTTGAGATTGTCTTTTTAGCTGGGATTGTTCAATTGATCTGCTGGCCGAGTTCAGTAGTTCTCAGTTTTTCATTCAATTCTTTGGATTGTATTTCAGGAGCTGTCCTGCTATGTTTTTTTTGCTTTGTTGTATTAAAATGTTTTTCTTTATCTTAGTTCACTGCTTGTTCAATATTTCTCTTGTTCAATGTTTTTGACTTATCGAGGCTAGTTTCACTCCTCTCATTCTGCCAAGTTTTTTTGGACAGCAGTTGCTCAGCAGAACAATTCTAAATGAACAGAGTCATTTTTAAACAAAGAAATCAGAAATAAAAACGGGATAAACCTATAAAGCCCAATTTTAGATGCCCGTTACTCAAACTTTGTTTTTAGTTACCTTGTCTACTGCTTATTAGTATTGATACTAGCCCATATGTCTCACCACGAAACAGGAATGTGTTCAGGATCGTGAGAAGTACTTCAGCGTTTGCTGAGTGATCATATATTATGTAATTTTAAGAAATGAAGTAAATATTTTAGTAGCTGCGATAGCTATGAAGAGCTATTTTTGGCCTTGTCTTGGTTTTTCTTTTGTCAATTTTTTATTAGGACTTTTTGACGCCACAATCGCTTCAACTCAGCTTTTATTAATTCACATAATTTTTGTACTGAATTCCGTTCGTGACCTCGCATTTAATTGGGTTGAGTATTTTTTGCATTCGCATGATCAGTTTTTTTTCACACGTGATGTACCTACCTTTAAAAATGACTTCTACGTTCGCTGAAATTGATTTTTGCGAACTGTATTACTGGAGGTAAGGTCAATTGAGGTTATCCTAAACTAACTGAAAGTTATACAACCGCAGTTTTACAGCAAATGAGTTAAATTCATTTACATACATCACAACAATTTGCATGACAACGTTCTTCTTTCTTTTTTCAAGTCTCATTCTTCATTTGTGTTTTCTTTGTGTACTTTGTAACTGAACACAGGTCTCTGAAGCTATCGTAACTATTTTCTGCAACCTGCAGTTTTGTTGATTTTAAGTTTTTGTCTCCAGGTTTTTTTTTTAATTGTTCATTAGTTTTTTCTCTGTCATGTAGGTAGTCAACAGTTGAACCCAGACAATATCAAAGTTTCTCGTGAACTGTTGTTACGATGTCGAATCTGTTAGGGAAAGAAATGTTCAATATATTTTTTAGCTTTTAATTGCTCTCGAACGAAGTTGGTAGCAATTATATTTGTCCTGTGGTCTTTTTTACGCAATTTTTTATTTCAGTGATTTTTAGTCTGACACTTTTCGTCTTAAAAAAAAACGGTATGAACTGGTTAGACCCAGAGGGCATTAAGTGGGCTGAGCAGCTCTCTGGGAGCCTTACGCCTTACTAATCTCTAAGTGTGCGATTCGCCAAAACGGTTTTAGGGAGACATCTTCATGGTGTGAAGGGAGGTTCTTAGTTTGACCCCCCAGTCACCCCCTCAGTAGAGGTCTTTCATTTTAGTGATTGTTTGGCCATTGTTTTAGTCATAATTATGTATCGGTTGTTCGTCTATCGAATGTTCTTATTTTGGTCGAGATCATTGTTACGGCCATATGATCGCGGGTTACGGCCTAAATTTTTTTGAGTCTCATCCTTTTCTTTTGTACGTTGAAACTACAAGTCTATGAATTTATCGCAGCTATTTTCTGGCAAGTAGCCAGCTATGTTTAGGTTCCTGTATTTTTTGCTATATGCCGCCCAATTTGAAAATGTCCTATTTTCAAATACTTCCGATAATCTCAATTTTAAATCCCATTCTTCATGAATATGATGAAATTATGAAAATTTGCTTT
Organism: Convolutriloba macropyga; assembly: GCF_964194025.1. Lineage (NCBI taxonomy): Eukaryota > Metazoa > Xenacoelomorpha > Acoela > Convolutidae > Convolutriloba > Convolutriloba macropyga. Next base: position 55,902,560 of record NC_134474.1, on the reverse strand, counting down.
TCGTTCTCTCTAAAGTGTCATTTTCTGAAAACTTTTGAGCAAGAGGTGTTGTGTTCAGAGTGCAATAGGAAACAGTGGCAGTAGTGGCTCAGGTGGAACAAGTGCAGACTTGCAGAGTGTGAATGACCAGTGGGAGTTAGACAGGACAGAGATCCAGATCAAAGAGAGGCTTGGATCCGGACAATACGGTGACGTCTACCGTGCCGTCTGGACTAGGTTTGTTGGGCTTCTTACCCTCTCCGATATCTGAAGAGATAAATATATTTCCTGCCCGGCCGATATGAACAAGCTATTGCGCGATGCGATGTACACTGTTTCCATGAATTGCCTTTTAACAATATTACTTTACATTAGGATACAGTATCTCTTACCGATTTTGGAAAGTTTTATCTGATATATAGGCAATAATTAGTTTGAGATCAGAGCTAGAATCCTTGTAAAAAGTTCAGAATTTCCGAGATGAATATAGAAATGTTTGAATATTTTTCCCATTCTGGATATCTCAGATAATAAGAACCTAAAACATCAATCTCTACAGTCATCAGAATAGAATTGACTGTATAATGGAACTCTTTTCTTCAGAAAACCATATTTTTACTAGTGTTATTTTAGAGAGATATTTTTTATGGCCTGTACGAAATGGGGTTAGCCGGTAGAATAGATATGCACTGTTAGTGTGTTAAAATATCAGTTGGATTGTTGCATTTGACCAGGAAGAATTTTTCCTAAATAGAAATCACTAAACTTGTTGTCGATAGGTTCCAAGGTGGTGTGACGGTGGCAGTGAAGACACTAAGAGAGGGAACCTGCAGCATGGACGAGTTCATGCAAGAAGCGCAGATTATGAAGACGCTCAGACACGACAATCTTGTTCAGCTACTTGGTATGTACAATCTTTTTCATTTCGTAATTCAACTTTGTATTTTAGCCGATTGTTTGTGATTAATTGCTCTCGAAGTTTGAAGCAGTTATTTCAAACCTGTGTCTTTATGCAAAATCGTTGCTCGACCGTTTTGTACTATAATATTCTTTCGATTTCTTTCCCGATTGGTTTTTCTACGCTCGACTTGATTTTGCGTGACCTAAATTGCGCCCATTCAGAGAAATTGCATTGATAGCCCTTGACAACAAAACTTAGCAACCGCGACTATTACCTGCAACCGTCGGGTATATTTTTAATAGCCGCCCACATCTTCTCAGCCGGCTATTTTAGCGCTCCTATTTTTTTACAATTCAAAGAATTTGAATTGTATTGGGGCGCTGTCTTTTTTTTAATATCTGTTCTCTTTTTAATATCACTAGTGAGAAAAAATTATTTTCTCAATTAATTCATAGTCCATTCTAGGTCTAGTATTTCTGTTTAGTCAAAATTCTGCAAATGAAAATTCTTTGAATTGTACGTCAGGACTTGTCCTGCTATGTTTTTTTTACTTCGTCGAACTTTTTTTCGCTTTACCATTTTGCCGCTTTTTCAGCATTTTGCGTGAAATCTTTTTGACTTCTCTAGGCTAGTTTCTCTCTTCTCTCATTCTGCTAAAAGTGAATTTGAACATCAGTTGCTCAGCAAAGCAATTCAAAATGAAGAGTCAGAATAAAAAATTGAAGTCAGAAATAGAAACGGGATAAACCCATGAAGCCCAATTTTAGATGCCCGCTATTTGAACGTCGTTCCTATAAGTCTTAGTTACCATCCCTTGGTAACCATCTCTTGCTTATTGGTATTGATAGTAGCCCCTGTAGCCTCTCTCTATGAAACAGAAGTATGTTTAACTACGAAATGCCATCAAAATAAATCGGACTTAAATCGGATTTTCTTCAAAAATCTTTTCGATATCTTCTATTCTTTCAATCCCAATCATGCTTATTGGAATCAACGGCGGCTATTTTCCGGCAATCTGCCGGGTATGTTTGTATCATTAAATGAATTCCAAATTTGTAATAGCTCACACCACAAAGTTTGTAGCAATTACTGGGTCCTGACGATTAATAGCCGCCCTAATCTTCTCAGCTGGCTATTATAGCGCCCCTATTTTTTTGTACTTCGCTAGACAAAAAATTTTTGCTGTACCACATTGTACAGCTTTTTTTACCCTTATCGTTCTGACTTAGGCTAAAGGTTACTTCTCTTGAGCAAAAGGAGGCCTCTATTTGTCTTGAAATAGATTTTAAATCCTCATTTTAGCTTTAAGTGAGTGCAAAAGTGAAATAATGACCTATGCACTCTTAATCTTTTCTGAAACAAATTTTAAACAAAGTTTGTTGTCATCATCATCATCAGTCGTTCGCTTCTTCATATATCCAGGTTGAGTTCTTCAAGCCAGTCTATGGCGGTCTCCGTGAGGTGGCAAAGTTCTCCCATGCCTCCTGGTAGGTACGTTAGAGGGCACTCTTCCACGATGTGCTGGGAAGATGGTCTGCTCAGGCCACAGACACAGGTAGTGTTGTTCCAGTTGGACTTGAGCGCGCTAGTGCGGAGGCGGTTGAGCCGGCACCAAGACCTCCTGGGGAGCTTGTCCGAGGCCTTGTTGAAATCGACGGGGATTTCTTCGTTGAGTTGTTGCAATACCGTCTGCGGTTTCTTCGCGGGGAATTGGATTCTGCTCTTCAGCCGGGAGCGTCTTCTGGTATCGTCCACAAGGTGATTCAGAAGTTTGATGTTAGAATTCTGACATGTGCTCGCTCTAGCGTCAACAATGCTGTCACGCCTCTTGCGGGGATTCTCCATGTTGGACACGAGCGGGAGAAAATCTGTTTTCGTATTCATGGGGGTGCCGGAAACTATTCGCATGGCCTGGAACATCTTGCGGTCGACTTTGGGCGCATGCGCGGAGTTGTGCCAGACACTGCACGCGTAATCAGCCACTGACTGTACAAGAGCAAGCGAAGAGATGCGCAAGCTCCTTGGCTTAGTGCCCCAAGACTTGCCGGCAAGCATTCTAATGAGGTTCACACGTTTCTGGAGCTTCTCGGCCGTGTTAGTGCAGTGCTGGTTGTAGGTCAGAGACCTGTCAAGTTCAACCCCGAGGTATTTGAAGCTCGACTCCGCAGGGACCTTTTCCCCATTCAGGATGATATCCAGGTCGGGCTTGCGGGGACCCAGGTTGAAGAGAACCGACACACATTTTGAAGGATTGAGGCGGAGCTTCCACTTCCGGTAGTAGTCCGCTAAGGCATTAGCATCAGCTTGGAGGTCCGCCTGGACGGCGATTGTGGTTTTGCCTCTGGCGAGGAGGGCGCTGTCGTCTGCGTACATGTATTTGCTGCACCTGCTTGAAGGGGTATCATACGTGTAGCAGTTGAACAGTATAGGCGCTAGAACAGAGCCTTGTGGCAGGCCATTCCGTACCCTCCTCCATGTGGATTTGGTGTTGCCAGTGTGGACCCTGAAACTGCGGTTAGAAATCAGGTCTTGGATGACCTGAATGACGTGGACATCCGGGATCATCTTCGTGAGCTTGTAAGTGAGTCCGGTTATCCAGACAGTGTCATAGGCTGAAGAGAGATCGACAAAGACGGCACCTACAGAACTCTTAGCCTGGAAAGCGTCCTCGATCTCCTGGGTGATGTTCAGTACTTGGAGTTCAGTAGATCTGTGGGGTCGAAATCCAAACTGTTCATCTGGGAGGGCGCATTCGACAAAAGGAGAGATCCTTTTCATAACGACGCGTTCGTAGAGTTTGTATCCAAGGCTCAGAAGCGAGATTGGTCTGTAGCTTCTGACGTCGACTGGGTCTTTCTTTGGTTTCAAGACCGGTATAATTTTGGCTTTCCGCCAAATTTTTGGTATGCAGCGCAAATTGAAGCAGCGTTGGAGAAATTCAGTCAGCCAGCTAAGGGCGTTGGGTCCTAGGTTTTTCAGGAATTCCGGGAACATTTGGTCCAAGCCAGGTTGCTTGTTCTGCTTGATCTCTCGGATGGCGTCGATCACTTCCTGGGTTTGGATCTTACCGCTCAGCGAGATGTTTTCCTTCTTCTCTTCCCGAAAGGACTTCATGTGAGCTCGTATTTCGTGCTTCAGGGCAGGTTCGGTTCTGGGGATGCGAGATACATTTGCGAGCATAGTGGCGTACTCATTGGCGTTGACTGTGTTCACCGTCTTCGTTTGATGCCGGTTGTTGAGCTTGCGCATCAGTTGAAAAGCTTTACGAGAAGATCGGGTGAAGTCAGTCTTTTCTACCGTATCAATCCAGCGTTGTTCGCGGTCCTTGGAGAGTTCTGCGAGTAGCTTCTCGCCGGCCCTGCGTCTTTTGGCGTAGTCGTTAGCCTGCGTGGCCTCTTTGTACAAAGCAGCTTTGCTACTGTCCCAGCAGGGGATGTACTCCTTCCGTGCCCCTCTAGGGATGCTTCTTTTAGCAGCAGTGCGCATGAGTTGGCAGAACTCTTTCCAAGCTTCGGAGATGTCTCTGATCTTCACATTGCCGATGGACTTCTCGGTGATCTTCCGGAACTTGTCCCAGTTAGCCTTCCAGAAGTTCCATCGCGGCAGGTAGCTTGTGGGGAAACACTCGATCTGAGTTCCCAGGGTGGTGAGAATCGGGAAGTGCTGCGATTTGGGGAATTGACTGAGTACCTGGTAGTCTGTGTCGTCTCTGCTCCTGCTGATCACAAGGTCAGGGTGAGTGGATGTACCCCAAATGGCAGAGCGAAAGGTGTAGACAGAAGGTTGGTAGTGGACATGTAGGTCGGCCAGCTCCGTCCATTCCATCAGTCTTGTTCCATCCACTGAGTCTGTCTTGTATCCCCAAGCCGTGTGGGCACAGTTGAAATCGCCAATGTAGATTTCAGCTGTGGGGAGATCGTGTGGGTTCCATAGAGACGAGCTAGGTGGCCTGTACACATTGACCAGTTTTATCCCATGAATCTCAACACAGTGCCATTGCCATTGACTGGGGAGGGAGTTGCATATGCGCTTGTAGGGGATGTCCTTGCGGACCAGGGTGACTAGGCCAGCGCTACGGTTGGCAGTGTTCAGCGACTCAAAGGCTGCGTCGTAGTTGGGGATGCAGAAGCCTTCATGCTGTTTGTGGGTCTCTTGTAGAAATATGACATGTACTGCGTGCGTTTGAGCTATGTGCTTTATAACATCCTTCTTTGCATTTGTGAGACCTTCCACATTGAGCGAAAGAATTTTCAGGTTGTGGATTGAAGAATTTGCGGTTGAATTTGGATCATTGGTTTCCCCTAGCGGGTACTCACGGGGGGCACGACGTGAACGTTGATCCATTGCTCCCCGTTTGTTGTCAAATGAACAAACTCAGAAGTTTCGTATACGTCTAATCTGAAAACCAATTGGATTTTCAGAATTATTTATAAGTGTAATTGTAAGCAACCAAGTTTAACAAAAACACCAAATGAGTGAAAGACCAAATTTAGAAACTCAACAATTTAATGGCCTCAAAATTAATTGGCATCTCCAAAATTAAGTGGCTTTAATTATATATCTATGTTTAGCTATCAATTGAAAAAAGGATTTTAGATTACGATTTCCCTCAGTTTTGGATGATAAAGACTTTTAAAATGAGATTAAGGGGCTAAAAACAAAAAAAAGGTTTGAACTCAAATTTCTTTTTTATTTTAAATTTAGTTTCCAGTCTTAAAAACCTTTATTGCACTACTGAAGTCAATGCGATCTTTCATTACTCAGACAAACATACAGAAAAAACATCCAAAATCAAAACCCAAAACTATGATAAAGGATCTTGCTAGAACTTCGCGAGACTTCTCAGTTTTTAGGACTGAATAACAATCAAATATATAACACAAAAATGGTCAAAGTTTGTTCAAGCTAGATAATCACAAATCATGTCATGTGTGAGGATTTTCAGATTTGCTCTTGAAACTTACCAAACGCCTGTTTTAAGAAATTTTTAACATATCATAGACACCAACATATACAAAACTAAAAAAAATTGAAATCCCCCAATAAATCTTATGGTTTAAATTTTGAGTAACCAAACAGAACCTCACAGAAAATTTGAAACTAAAACTGACAAAAAACACGCACATACGTTTTAGCTTGAAGCATCTAGAAGCATCTAGAACCTCATGTTAATAAAAATAATTTTTAAGTCGACAAAACAATAGTGAGGGGATTTTTCATAATTAATTGCTCTCAAACGAAGTTTGTAGCAATTATATTAGTCCTGTCAGTCTTTTTATTAATGCAATTTTTCGTTTGACCAATTTTTCGTCTGATGCATTTGACTTTTCGTCCTCAAAAACGGGATAAACAGGTAGCGCCCAGCGGGCATTAAGTGCTCTTAGAGCCTTTCAGCTCACTAGTCTTCAAGTATGCGATTCACAGAATCTGTTTTTGAGACTTATACTTATGGTGTGAAGAGCGGTTCTTAGAGATTGACTCCCCGCCCCCCATTGTTGCAACTCCCTCAGCCTCCGGTGCACCCCACTCCCGCTGCGCTCACTCTTGCCCCTTCAGTTAAGCTAAAGCTAGCGTCAATAAAACGTGCCTAGCTACCGACGTAGCCAACCGCTGGCAGGTCGTTTGAGAGCAATTTGCCCGACGTTAGTCGGTTATGTTCTGTTATTTTAAAAACTTCTAAACCATCCGATGTCAAATGGAAACATTCAGAGTGTTTAATTATGCTTCCCTAGAAAGACAAATAGTCTTGTTGGCAATCAATTAATTACTAGAAGTCAAAATTTCTCAATTCTTTTCGAAATTAAATGTTGAGTGACTATTTTTTAATGTATTATTAACTATTAATAGAAATAGAGATAAAGATTCAGATTCGCTTCATTATTGCATTATGAGGACTTTATTAACTGCGATTTAAAGGCAAGACATCTAAAACGGCCAAATTTCAAAGTTCACTTAAATTCTTTTGGAAGCATGTAGTGTTCATTAGCTTTGAACTCAAATAAAAAACCTGAAGTTTGAACTCAAGCCAATAATAAGCTTCTCTTATTCCACAACTGAAATCAATCAAAACTGTTTTTGCACAGACTGCGACGAAATTACAGAAAGAAATTTGTAATAAAATTTCGAAATTCATAATTGCTCTCAAACGAAGTTTGTAGCAATTATATTAGTCCCGTCGGTCTTTTATTAATGCAATTTTTCGTTTGACCAATTTTTCGTCTGATGCATTTGACTTTTCGTCCTCAAAAACGGGATAAACAGGTAGCGCCCAGCGGGCATTAAGTGCTCTTAGAGCTTTTCAGCTCACTAGTCTTCAAGTATGCGATTCACAGAATCTGTTTTTGAGACTTATACTTATGGTGTGAAGAGCGGTTCTTAGAGATTGACTCCCCGCCCCCCATTGTTGCAACTCCCTCAGCCCCCGGTGCACCCCACTCCCGCTGCGCTCACTCTTGCCCCTTCAGTTAAGCTTAAGCTAGCCTCAATAAACCGTGCCTAGCTACTGACGTAGCCAACCGCTCGCCGGTCGTTTGAGAGCAGTTTGCCCGACGTTAGTCGGTTATGTTCTGTTATTTTAAAAACTTCTAAACCATCCGATGTCAAATGGAAACATTCAGAGTGTTTAATTATGCTTCCCTAGAAAGACAAATAGTCTTGTTGGCAATCAATTAATTACTACTAGAAGTCAAAATTTCTCAATTCTTTTCGAAATTAAATGTTGAGTGACTATTTTTTTATGTATTATTAACTATTAATAGAAATAGAGATAAAGATTCAGATTCGCTTCATTATTGCATTATGAGGACTTTAGTAACTGCGATTTAAAGGCAAGACATCTAAAACGGCCAAATTTCAAAGTTCACTTAAATTCTTTTTTGGAAGCATGTAGTGTTCATTAGCTTTGAACTCAAATAAAAAACCTGAAGTTTGAACTCAAGCCAATAATAAGCTTCTCTTATTCCACAACTGAAATCAATCAAAACTGTTTTTGCACAGACTGCGACGAAATTACAGAAAGAAATCTGTAATCAAATTTCGAAATTCATAATTGCTCTCAAACGAAGTTTGTAGCAATTATATTAGTCCCGTCGGTCTTTTATTAATGCAATTTTTCGTTTGACCAATTTTTCGTCTGATGCATTTGACTTTTCGTCCTCAAAAACGGGATAAACAGGTAGCGCCCAGCGGGCATTAAGTGCTCTTAGAGCTTTTCAGCTCACTAGTCTTCAAGTATGCGATTCACAGAATCTGTTTTTGAGACTTATACTTATGGTGTGAAGAGCGGTTCTTAGAGATTGACTCCCCGCCCCCCATTGTTGCAACTCCCTCAGCCCCCGGTGCACCCCACTCCCGCTGCGCTCACTCTTGCCCCTTCAGTTAAGCTTAAGCTAGCCTCAATAAACCGTGCCTAGCTACTGACGTAGCCAACCGCTCGCCGGTCGTTTGAGAGCAGTTTGCCCGACGTTAGTCGGTTATGTTCTGTTATTTTAAAAACTTCTAAACCATCCGATGTCAAATGGAAACATTCAGAGTGTTTAATTATGCTTCCCTAGAAAGACAAATAGTCTTGTTGGCAATCAATTAATTACTACTAGAAGTCAAAATTTCTCAATTCTTTTCGAAATTAAATGTTGAGTGACTATTTTTTTATGTATTATTAACTATTAATAGAAATAGAGATAAAGATTCAGATTCGCTTCATTATTGCATTATGAGGACTTTAGTAACTGCGATTTAAAGGCAAGACATCTAAAACGGCCAAATTTCAAAGTTCACTTAAATTCTTTTTTGGAAGCATGTAGTGTTCATTAGCTTTGAACTCAAATAAAAAACCTGAAGTTTGAACTCAAGCCAATAATAAGCTTCTCTTATTCCACAACTGAAATCAATCAAAACTGTTTTTGCACAGACTGCGACGAAATTACAGAAAGAAATCTGTAATCAAATTTCGAAATTCGAAAATTTTAATAAAAAAATAAATATTTTCAAAGTAATCAATGCAGTATACTTTAGGCTGAGAACTTTGTTTAGGTTTAGTTAGAATTTCAATAAGACCTGTCAGTATTGGGAGTCAGTAACAAAACAACATAGAGAACAGAACAATGGACAAAATATACCAAGTTTACATACTTTTAGTCTCAAAGTCAGCAATATTTTTAGTTGACAATTCAGACGAGAGCTTATGTTCCTAATTAAAACAAATGAGTGGAAATAAATGTACTTCCCAGGAATTTGCGAGAAAAAACCCAATACTGAAGTCCAATGTCCGCAAAAAACAAAACAAAAATGACAACAAACCAAAATTCTGGATCGAAATCTAAATCTGCTTTATTTTATGAAAGCTTTATTCTATTGTTCAGGATTTTTAAAACCTGCAGTTGTTGAAAATGGTGGCATTGTCGGGCAAAACATAAAAAATTGGACAATATCTGCAAAATGTGAACAAAATGAGGGTGAAAATTCAAATGCTCGAAAAGTCAGATGCTGAGCTGTCAACTTTTTTATTGCGTCCTCAACTTCTCTGTTACCATCTGTCACGTAAAACTCGCGTTTAACCAATTTTTTTGTTCTCTGACAATTTTTGGCTGAATTGCGTGCATAATGCCATTTCAAAAGTTGCGATAGCTCTGCAAAGCTATCGCAACTTTTTCTGGCAATCTGCCGCCTATGTTATAGCATGGCTTTAAAAAAAAACTTGCAAGCGGTATGCATGCAACCGCTTGAAAAGCTCTACACTTGGGAAAATTGAATAAATCAAATTGCTGAAGATGGAACTCCTGAAAAATGAATCTGCAAACCAACACTTAGCAATATTATGAATTTCAAGTGCTATAATTGAAATAAATTGTTTTTTATAATTTCAGGGTTTGTAGTTGATGATTTGAAACGCGTTCAACCTACGAGTATTCGATTGTTGGAAGAAATTAATCCCAATAATTTCTCCAATTGGCTGAGAGAAAATGTGCATTTTGAAGTTCTAAGATCCTTATTTCCCCTGAACATTCGTTTTTGTGAGATTTCAGTGAGATTGAGTTTTTGAGCAGGAATACCTTTATTGACGAGAATCAGTTGCCTGAGATCTAGACGATTTTGTACAGTTTATTTACGAAATCCTATTAGAAATTAGATCATTTGAGAATCTCAATACTTCAAGTTTATTTGAATGTAAGTTAGAGGTTTTGAAAGCCTGAATCTACTTTGCTTTGTGCCTGGGATAAGTTTAATAATTGGACAAAAGAGATTTCGGTAGAGATAAAAGTGAACTTGTGTTTGGCATAAATATAGGAGGAAAAGTGATGAGTTGGGGGAAATTCATAATATTGCAGTTTTCCTAACCTATTGTATATAATTATACCTCAAAAAGCTGCTTTTTCTTAAATGATAAAAGTTCAATTGAAAATTGTACGACAGAGAAACGAGAGCTCATGGCAATTGCCTGAAATAAAATCTACCCTTGATTTTATGCTCGCTGATATTTTTTGAAAAATTAATGGGTGCAAGCATTGTGGGCTGGCTTTTGTTTGACGCTAGGAAAACCAAAAATGCAGAGATCGTTGATATCAGTTATATAAATTTACTGTTATGTTTGTTCACCCTAATCATGCAACTAATAATTCACGAAAGCTGATGTTTTAATGCTATGCATATTGTCACAGCTAGGTTTAAGCTTACATAAACGCTGATAGCAAATTTAACTAATCGGTTGAATCTGATCATTGGTAACAAAATGAACCTTTGCTTGATGACTCCCTCTGTCTACGAAATCCGACCTTCAGCTAACAATAAAAGTCAAATTGAGATAATTCTAAATATGTACCACTGGTACCTTTGCTGCTCTTTTGTTTTCGTTTTATCATCGTGAGAATTGTATTATTGAAAGCTAAAGCTTCTAATTGCTTTAAACAAACTGAGCTACATGTATCAGATAATATTGCTTTTTATCAATTTAATTATAAATTACAAGTTGTAAATCTGAACGCGCAAATTGTCCGCATGATGATTATATCAGTTCTTAGCTAATTTTCGTTAGAATACTTTGAAAAAATTTCATGCATGAGAAAAAGCAAATTTTGAGAGCGGTGAAAAAGATTCACGAAGCCCTTATTAGTGACAATTCTTTCAGATTTTCTTATTTTTGCGGTAAGACCCGTTTTTTTGGCAACTTCAAGCCAAGCCATAAAATAGTGGAGAGGAAACAGCATGAGCTAAAAGTTCCAAACTTCCGGCATTTGTATTTTTGCCAGATCCCTCGCGACTCATATCAAAAGAGGATCAAAATTTTTTTCTTCAGGAGAAATGTTCTGAAAATGAAGAATTTCTTGAATTTTTCAATATTTATGTAATGGAAAAGTTGTATTTTTTATCGTTAAATTATACAGAAATGGCGGCTCAGAAATAATTGTTTTCCTTCAAGTTGGCTTTCTGGTAAAATTTGCCCAATCTTTTTTTGTTTTATGAATTTCTTTCCTTTCTGAGAAAATTTTGAAAAAGTAGCTGGGCCTTCGTTTCAGCAGTTTTTGCAAGTAGTTCAATTTTTTTGCAAAGTATTTCAAATGACTACTGATTCTGTTGCGAAATATATTTGCTTAGGTGAATTTACTACACCTGTATAATTTGGTCACATTGTCCTGGGAATTGTCAGATTTGTGGGTCAACTTAGTTCACTTCAAACGCTGAAGGGATTGGCAATTTGGTCGTAAACGTTTTAGTCTTGTATTTACATGCATTCGAGAAAGTCTAATTCACCACGTTTTGTTGAAACTACTTCTAATATAAACCCGATTGTTTGGATCAAAAAGTAATAATACGGCGGACAGATTGCAAATTTGATACAAGAAATTGTCGAAACATGAATATAAAATTTACGAAAAGAATAAAGGACGAGACCAAAGGTGAATGGAGATCTTTTAGGGTTTAATTTGACGGAATGGTAATTTTGAACAGGCTTCATATTGCGGATCTTATTAATGTTTCCTTGCTGCAATTCTGTTCATTTCAATCCGGATTTGATGTAATATTATATGCTGTAAATAAATCAATTTCACATAAAAAATGCGACTGAAGCGCGTGTGCCATGTCAAAATATAATAGTATAAGAAAAAAAAGACAATAGTCTGTGCACAAGATAAACCCAATGAGTAACTAGGCTTATAGGTTGGTGTGCTGTACGTTATTGTGTTAAAACTGAATGGACCAATGCTTCGAGGGTGTGTATATTTCATGCTCAGTTTGGTTTAGTTTTTGCAACATAAATAAATTCTAACCGGTATTGTTAAACGGTAGTGACTATTAAATTTTCCAGTCTTGGCTTCTCTTAGGAAGAAGTCATCCTTGAACATCCTTCATTAGTTTTTTTTAATCAAACGTGACTTTGTGCAGGAAGAGTAACTTTGCATTCATTAACAGTATGACTGCAGGATGACTGAGTTCAACATTAATTAAAGGTCAAGGAGTGTAGAGCAAATGCTAGAAGTTGAACAAATCCAAAAAAATGAAAGTAACTTATTAGGTTGTCTCGCGTCATTTTTTTTGCTTTTGGTTCTGTTGCGATCAGTTGCTCTCCTATCCAAAAAATAGATGCAGCTAAATATTGGTGGCGGTTTTGATCAATTTGCTCTCATCCAAAAATAGTTTTGCATTGTTATTGCTCTCGAACGAAGTTCGAAGTAATTATTGTAAATGATTTTTTGCTACATTTTTGCTAGACAGTGTTGTTCTAGAACATTCTTTGTTTTCAATTCTGGAGTGACTTTTTCACGCTTGACTTCTTGATTTATGCGTGACCTAAATTGCTTTTATTAAGAAATTAAGTCAATTAAGAAAAGTGATGGTATTATAAGCTATCACCAGGCTCTGATAGACGAGTTTATAATGATGCGATCTATTACACCGGAGGTAGGGGTTTCCAAGCCCTACTTGGTCGGAAGTTGCACCCATCAATTACCTAGGCTACAGCACTGTTTTAATTGAATTACCCCGGCTGTCGGTCGAGAGCACTTTGTCAGACATTGTTGGTTTATGTTTACTGGTGGCTATTTTCGCGACTAGTGGCAGTTTCTGAGGGCCACGAATTGAAGCGGACTGAGTTTTGTTCTATTTTTGCTCCATTTCGAAGGTGACTAGTGGAATGGAAAGTGGCGTTAGGTAAAGTCATCCAGCTCTTCCGAATTTTTTCAATTTCTTGACACTATTTAGAGCTCAAGTTTGTTCAGATATCGCAATTTGCAGCTTAAAAAATAAACTATTAGAGCAAAAATGCTGGCCAACGTGTAGATAGAGATACGCTAAAAACTGAAAATATTTTGAAACTCTATCCCGCAGATGGCTGACATCTTTAATGTCCAAATACTTACTCAAGGCTCTTACAGCTTACAAAAGAAATTTCAGTTATTTTTTGTCTTTTCCAATGTTTTGAAAATCTGATCTTTATTAATTTCAATTTAATTATTGTAACAGAATAATGATGCATATGAAAGATAATCGCCGTTTTTGGGTGAATATTTCAAACTTCAATTTTGTAAGTTTTGTGAAAAGATTTTCTTTAGCACTGATTTCTTTGCATAAATCAAATATTCATTTTATAAATCTCCTGTAAGTTACTATGGAATTTTTGATTGTCACTGTTACAAAACTTCCTTTCGTTTTGTGTTCATTCTTCCTGAGGTAAAATAAAAAAGCGAAGTTTTTAATTTTTGAAACTCATACTGAAAATCTATGAGGATTTTGCCTAGTTTTTCAAAAAAGTTACCCATCATTTGTGACCCATCATTGTCGACTGAAAACTATGAATTTAAAATATCTTTTAACTACATATTCTACAAAGTTACAGCTGTAAGTTATATTTAGTTTAATTTTTTTTATAACACACATTTTTAGTTGCTCGTACTGGATGCATCAACATTTTTGTGTTTCCCTCTTAGAACTATGGGGGACCCCCGTTTTTGCTCAAAATAAAGTGTTCTGAAATTTCTGTCCATTCGCATTTTACTTATACTAATAAGCAAAATGCGAAAGCAATTTTAATGAGCAAAATGTGGAAATCAAATCTCAAGAGAAGCATCAAATTCATAAATTGGCTGTCTTGCTTCGCAGCTTTTTCGAAAAACGTGGCTCGCTCCACCAAATCTATGAACTTTGTTAACTGTGATATAAAACTTGTTAAATCAAAAATATTAAACATTCGAACCCTTAAAACTAAGCACCGTTGAGGATTAAAAAACTCTTATAATCTAGCACTTAACAAAACAAAAATTACTTATAATTTAGTTAAGACTGAGCATCTGTGTTTTTTAAAATGTTGATAACTAAAAGTGAAATCCGTTGTAATTAAAAAAAAGTCACCATTGGTTCTAATTTCTGTTTCCTGCCGTTCCCGGTTTTTCCGTGGGGAAATGTGGAATCTTACTCAATCCTACCCATTCTTACAATCCCCAGTATTATCCCGGGATCTTTCCCATTTGTTTCCCCGTAACTCAATCAGGGAAAATCTGGGATCCTAATAAGATTTTTGGGATTCAGAGCAGTGGGACAGATAGAAAGCTTCCCATTTTGTTTACTTAAAAAATGCATTGTTTGTTGTCCCAATAATTTGGTAAGTTATTACTGTCGTGTGCCTGTTTTTTGTCGGACAATTGGCTGAATTGTTAATTTTCCCTCAAATGAAGTTTGTGGCAACTATATTAGTACAGCTCTGCTTTTTGTGCGATTTTTTCACTTGGCCGTTTTTCCGCCTGACGCTTCTCGAGAACAGTTTAAGAAAGTAAAGCCAGGAGGAGTTCAGCCGCCTCCCCCTCCTTTGTCGGCTCTTCCCACTCAACCGACACCCCCCTCACAACTACCCACACGTCCAGCTTTCTGGCATTTTAGAACCCCCTAGTCCAGCTCTCCAGACGCAACTCCCCCTCTCGGCTTGAGCCCCTGACATACCCAATCCTTTCATCCCACCCTTAACGCACGACGTAATGCAAGCATCCCTAAGCCCCTGCTTTTTTAAGCCGAATGTTTTTATTTCTCGTGTTCTGTAATATGGAATTATTGATGCTCACTGTTCCGATGCTTCCTTTCGTTTTCTACTCATTCTTCCTGAGGTAAAATAAGAACACAAAACATAGCAAAATTTTTAGTTTTTGAAACGTTTACTGCTACCGAAGCCAACTGCTTGCTGGTCGTTTGAGTGCAAATTGCGTGATATTAGTCTGTTATGTTTAATAGCCGCCCTCATCTTCTCAGCCGGCTATTATAGCGCTCCTATTTTTTTTTACTTCGTCGAATAAAAAAATGTTTCGCTTTACCTCATTTTGCCGCCTTTTCAACATTTTGCGTGAAATCTTTTTTACTTCTCTAGGCTACTTTCTCTCTTCTCTCATTCTGCTAAAAGTGCTTTTGAACATCAGTTGCTCAGCAAAGCAATTCAAAATGAACAGAGTCAGTATAAAAAATTGAAGTCAGAAATAGAAACGGGATAAACCCATAAAGCCCAATTTTAGATGCCCGCTATTTGAACGTCGTTCCTGTAAGTATTAGTTACCTCTCTCTAATGCTTATTGTTATTGATAGTAGCACCTGTAGCCTCTCTCTACGAAACAAAAGTATGTTCAACTACGAAATGCCATCAAAATAAATCGGACTTAAAAAAATGTTTTTGTACAAAAATCTTTTTTTTTTCAATATCTGTTATTTCAATCCCAATCATGCTTATTGGAATCAACGGCGGCTATTTTCCGGCAATCTGCCGGGTATGTTTAATAACCGCCTCCAGCCTCGCAACGTCGATTGTTTAGGCGTTCTCCTTGTACATAATTCAAAGGATTAGAATCGCATTGGTGCGATCTTAAAGATCTGTTCACACTTTTTGAATCTATTCTTGTCAATTAGAGGTCAAATTTGAGTGGGGATTGTTGTCACGCTGGATTACTATAAGGAGCGAAAAGCCAGTAGTTTTAAGTCGTAGCATTTTTTCAAACAGCTTTAAAGTGAAATGAGGAATTGATTTATAGTTTTTGCGATCAATTTTTTCCTGGCTAGCGTCAATTTGACTCTGTTTTTGCTGTTTTTCTCGTCATCTCTGGACAAATAAGTTTTGAGCCGTGATATGGTTTTTAATAATAATATTACGTTGCAGTTGTTTAAACAGTCCAAAAGGCAACTAATGGTTAATCAAGGCTTAGAGGATATTTGTCTTCATGAATCATTGGATTTTGCTTGTTTTTGTAGTTCTTTTTGTTGTTATTTAGTTTTTTAATAATCGAACTCAATAGCTCTCTATTGAGGTTTATTTTGATCTGATTTGAACTGAAATACAACGGTTTTAACGAATTTGACACTACTTGTGTTCAAAAAGTATTATCGTTTTTTTTTTTGAATTTATCGCTCTTTTATCGTTATTCTCATTTGGACAGATTTGTCTTGTTAGCAACTTGGAAACTGTTTTTGCTGGCTTTCTTTTCAGTCTTATTTTTGTGTATATAATAGTTTTCGTTCATAATTATCGGTTTTAGCTACTTTGACTTCACTTACTTTCAAATTTTTGAAGTTTTTTTTAAGGCTGAACTGCTTTCTTCTGGTTTTTTGTTCTGAAACTGAGCCCAATTAAAAATAAAGGCGCCCCATTTGCGACGTTTTAGGCATTAGTGAGGTATTCTCATTATTTCAGCTTCTTTTCTAAAATTGTCCGTGATTTTTTGAATTTACTAGTTCTTGTAGTTTTTGTTGTTCTTAGTGTGTCCAATGACAAATCTGTAGGCTCTCTCATGAGTCAGTTTTGATCCTGTTTAATTGTTTTTGTTCTTGGAGAATAGGTTTCTTGACTTTGGTACATTTTGGGTTTTTGTTTGGACATTTTTGTTTCTTAGTCCTCCATTTGTTTCCATTGAATAATTGAATTCTTTATGTGCTTTTTCTTATGGATAGTGCAATAGATGCTGAAGAGTTCAAGTTTTAATTGAGTTCTGCAATAACTTTATTGCCACTTTTTTCAGTGACATCATAAAAACAGGTTTTCCCCAATGTTTGTTGCCCTTTTAATTTGTCTCTCAGTGGTTTTAACAATGTTGACATTTGCTGCCTACATTGTGTAAAGGTTTGCCGACGTTGGTCATAATAGTTTCGGTGACCCTATTTCTCTAAAAGGGAAATGAATGAAATGAGTCAAGAGTTTTGTTGTTTACTTTGGTACTTGTGTTGTCTTGGTATATGATTTGTTTAATTGATCTCGAATGAAGTTTGAAGCAATTATTGTAAACGTGTTGGTCTTTTTCATGCAACATTTCTTCTTGTCTTCTTGATAATTTTTGATTTTTAGTCCTAGAACATTCTGTGGCTTCTCTAATGTCTTTTTCAAGCTTCACGTCGACACCCGCTCTAAATTAAATACCCTCCGCATGTTCGAGAGCAATTCATCCGACATTATTCGGTTTATATTCTAATATTCACAGAAAAACTTGCCCGAAGCCAGATAATTATTGTAGCTATTAGTTGAGGCTGTTCTTTTAAGAAGGTGGATAGTGTATTTGTCAACTGAATGTGTTTAATTGCTCTTGAACGAAGTTCATAGCAATTTTTGTAAACGTGTAGTCTTTTTTGAAATTTTTTGCTTGACCATTTGCGCTTTTCTTCTAGTAGATTCTTCGACTTCTCAGGTGACTTTTTCACGCTTTCGTTCTTCTTTTTTGAATGATCTCTATTGCTCTCATTCCGAATTAAAGCTTGTTGCTAATATAAAGTCGGTTGCAGCATTGCAGAAATAAGGGCCAAATAGCACAGTCAGCAGTGCATATGGTTATGAAGCGGGAGGTTAATGGTGCGAATCCCGGTGGGGTCAAATGTTTTTCCACCCGCCTGTCGTTCGAGAGCAATTCTTCCGACATTAGTCGGTTTATGTTTTAAATTCTTTCACTCATTGTATTACGCAATTTAGTGAATACTGTCAAGGTCAAAACAGCAAAATCAAAAACATGATACACCGATAACGCGCG
The DNA here is from genome assembly GCF_964194025.1 of Convolutriloba macropyga. Lineage (NCBI taxonomy): Eukaryota > Metazoa > Xenacoelomorpha > Acoela > Convolutidae > Convolutriloba > Convolutriloba macropyga. The sequence goes on along the minus strand of NC_134474.1, from coordinate 55,884,707 downwards.
GTCATTGAATCATATTGCATTAGTTATTATTAGCCCCCTCAGCTTCTGAGCCGGCTATTATAGAGCTCCTATTTTTTTTCGCTTTTCCTTAGTTCACAGCTTGTTCAACATTTTGCCTGAAATCTTTTGACTTATCTAGGCTAGTTTTACTTTTCTCTCATTCTGATAAAAGTGTTTTTAGACAGCAGTTGCTCCGCAAAGCAATTCAGAATGAACAAAGTTATCAAAAAAAAATCAGAAATAAAGGGGATAAACCCATAGAGCCCAATTTTAGATGCTCGTTACTCGAACTTTGTCCTTAGTTACCATCTCTAATGCTTATTGCTATTGATACTAGCCCCTGTGTTCTCTCACTACAAAACAGGAGTATTTTGAGCTCCAAATTGATATTAAAATAGTTCGCACTTTAAAATTGTGTACAAAAATCATCTTTTTAAATTAGTTTTTCTCTTCTTTCAATCCCAATCTTGGTTATGGGAATCAACGGCGGCTATTTTCCGGCAATCTGCCGGGTATATTCAAAGTTCATTGAAGCCTTTGCTATATTATTTTAGTATTACGCAATTGCCTTCATATTTGAAACTGAATTAAGTTGAAGTATAGTTTTAGAATCTAACTTTAACTGCACCCCAAATTAGAGCATTTTTGACACTTAGAAAAACGGTCACTTTCTGTGTCCTCTTTTTTGTTTTTCTCAATGTGCGTCAAGAGCGTTAACCGCGGCTGTTTTTCGGCAATATGCGGCTATGTTGTGTTTTCTGAACCACTCAATTTGTTTTCTGAACATCTAAAAAGGGCTTCCTGCTGAACAAGTCTGCTTCCATAGCGTCTAATTGGGAGGAAGCTATGAATTGCTCTTACGTAGTCATCATTATTAGCCGTCGTAGTTTCTTCGTCGGCTTTATTATTCTTTGGGTTCTGATTAAGATCTTGCTTTAGTATTTCTCTTTTTGCTACGGTATGTATTTGATCTATCATTGCTTGCGCACAGACAGAAATCCTTGTTAACCAGTTTTTGACAAATGTTCTTTTCGAATGATTTTTTTTTCAATTTAAATATCGATGAGCATTTAAATATCTACGTTCTGAATAGTCACCCACCCTCAAGTAATCATATATATAGAATTATAGAAATAATTAATTTTTTACCACTTTGTGCTGGCGTTGAAGTTAGAAATTACTAGAAGAAATTATTGTATTAGAAGCAAATACTACATCACGTCCATTTAGGCAACACACGCAAGACACTATTGCTTCCACTTTCATTTCTCAACTCAGTGTGATTAGGATAAAGTATTGTGGACTTTTGGTTACTTTCAGTTGTTTTCAGTAAGACTGCTTGGCTTACCACCAGAAGAATTTAAAGTAATATATTTTTAATAGCCGCGTCCTCAATTCCAGACGGCTATTATAGCGCTCCTGAATTTTTTTACAATTCAAAGAATTAGAATTGTATTGGGGCGCTGTCTTTTTTTACGACTCGAAGAGGAGTATTGGTTTTCTCGCGGTCTTTTTACGACTCGAAGAGGAGTATTGGTTTTCTTAAGGTTTCTTTTTTACCGGAAGTACTATTCGTTCAGACGCTGTTTTGACGTAAAAGCGTAAGTGAGTAAAATTGCCGTGTGAACTAATTTTTTTCTGAGTGAGAGAAGTTTTTTGGTCATGCGCTGCGTTTAGTGAATGACTTTTTGACTTTTAAAAGTGATTTTTGACTGACTGGCACATATAGATAACCGTTTTTAGCCGTTTTTTCGTCTTAGTGGCCCAATTTTTTGCTTGTAATTTGGTTCTTTGTAGACATCGGAAATTGATGCCACAGTGTTTTGCAGAGCCTAAAAATGCGTTTCGAGTTCAAAATTGACACATATTTATCGATGTATTAGTTATTTTTGGGTTTTTTTTTCTATTAATTTCCTCATTTTTGGATTTTTAAACGTCTTTTGTTAAAAGTCAGTTACTTCCTGTTGAAATATGGCAACTTCCTATTGATATTTCATATACTCAACGACTCTTTCTACCTCGATGAAATTTTAATTTATAAAATTGTACGTATGCTAATCCGATTTTGGTAGTTTTTTTTCCGATTTTTTTCAGTTTTTTTTTGGTTTCTAATTTGGTTTTAATTACTAGAAATAGTCTTTTTGTGCAACTAGGTTGGACTTTAATATCGTTCCAATAAAAATGTTTTTTGGAGTTAAGTTTTTGGAAAACAGTTAAAACTTTTTCATAAATGCAGTCTTAAAAGTTTGACCACTTTTTCATAAATGCAGTCTTAAAAGTTTGACCATTCTTTTTTGCAAATCGTTTCAATGTTTCGTAGGTTTGAATTCTGCTTATTCCTATTTTTTGTTCTCTTCAGGAGGATAGATCATTGTATCGGATGACTCGTTATCTGTTCTATTTCTCGAATGCTGAACAATTAAATGTATTCGTTTTTCTTGATTTTTTTAAATTTGATTTTTCACTTTAAAAAATCAAGATATATCTTTTTAATACGGTGTTCCTTACATTGTGCCCATATTCTTCGCATTATAGTTAGTATCATTCTATCGTTTTCCTGGCACTTAAATTTGTTTTCGGTATATTGATTTTTTCAGTTGTAAAAAATGAACGATTTCAGCTTTTTCTTAGAATTTCGTCATTTCTTTCGTGTGCAATTGATTTGATTCAACAAAAGGCAGTACTGAGAGTTTGATAGCAAGCTTCTTCGAAAATTTAGACTTATGTCTATTTACCGCAGCTTTCTTCCGGCCTTGGTAATAATTTGAACGATTTTTTGCCTTTGAATATTCTTCTGCTGCTTATGTCTTTTCTATGATCAATTTTATTTTTGATTTAGTATGAAATCACGTTGTATAGCTTATTCACAAGAAGGAACAGTATGTGTGTGTGTGTTGTTTTCTGTTTTTTTCGCAGTAATTTGAAGTGTAATTATGGGTTTTTTCTGATTCTTAAATTTGAGCTTTCTTTTTTGAAAAGATTTAACTTAGTTTCTAAGAATATTATCTGCCTTTTGCTTTCGCGATCTTTTTCATATTAGAATCATAAATTATTTTAGGGCTATTGATAACCTTGCCAGTTTTTTCAGACTATCAGGTTTTTGACCACTTTAATTATTTTGGATTTTTTAACGTTACCAAACGTTTTCAATAATATAAAATTTTGCTGCATTTTGTTTCTTGTTGACAGTGGTTTAAGTTTCACCGATTTTTAGAGCAGACCTAGAAAGGTAGTGAGTTAATGGTTTAATACAAAAGGTAGTGACTTCCGCTGCAATTGCGGTTTTGTGAGCAAAGTTTTGACGCTTCGAGTCGCTTCCGGAATTCTTCCGGCTATGTTTTTTTTACAGGAAGTACTTTTTGTTCAGGCGGTGTTTTGAGCTAATAGTGAAAGCGAGTAAATTTGTCGTGTGAACTAATTTTTTCTGAGCTAGAGAAGTTTTTTTGTTCATGCGCTACGTTCAGTGAATGATTTTTTGACTTTGAAAAGAGTTTTTGAGAGATTAGCTCATATAGATGACAGTGTTTAGCCGTTTTTTCGTGCTTTTGGCCCAAATTTTGCAAATTGTAACTTGATTTCTTGAAGTCGTAAATTTTGATCGATACCGCATAAAAATGCAGCCATCTGAAATTGATGCCACAAGGTTTTTGAGAGCTTGATGATGCGTTTAAGGTTCAAAATTGGCCCATTTTTCTCAATTTTTTGTCAATTTTTTTGGTTTTTTCACTAATTGCTTCATTTTCGGCTTTTTAAGCGGACTTTATTTTTACCAAATTAGTACATATGTTGACGTCTTTTTTAATTCCTGAATTGGATGCCTCTTTTGACGTACGTGAGGTGTTTTTGTTTTATAAAATTGTACACATACTAATACAATTTTGGCGGCTTTTGTCAATTTTTTTGTTTGTATTTTGAGTTTTTAACCATTAAAAGTCTTTTGGTGCTTCATCGTTTGTTTTGGCTTCGTTTTGTTGCTAATTGAGTTGTTTTTGGCCACAACTTTTAAATTCAGTGAAAGTTTTTATCATATTTTGAACAATTTTGTTTGCAAATTGTTCTACTGTTTCGCACTTGCGCTCGTTTCACTTCTTACTGAGACAGGGGGATGGCTATGTAATATTCTTAAACCTCGATTGCTTATTAACAAACAAAACCATATTTTCAATTTTTTCATTTTGAATTTTAATTAGATTTTCCGATTTAGTTTTGATTTTTCAGAAATTGCGAATTATTTTAAATCTTTATGACAATGTATGTGTTCTCCCTATTCTAGCATATTTCTACCATTTTCCTATGAATTATAGTTTGATTTGCCCCGCCTGCTTTTATAAATCTGAAAATAATTGATTTGAACTAATTTTTTTTGTCGTTTTCCTTTGAATTTTTTCCTTTGATTTGAACTAAAATTTTGTCATTTTCCAAAAGTCAAGTTTCCAAAAGTCAAGTTTTTTTTGCAGTTGATTTCATTCATTGTAATATGGTACTGAGGTTTTGAACAACTCTTTTTCGCGAATATTTTTAGGGCTTGGTTTTGGTAAAATACGATTTTTTTGGCGTCTGAATATTGTTCTGTCTCTTTAGTCTTTTTCATGATTAATTTCGATTTGATTAGTTTCATGGTCATTGTTTAGTTTTATTGCGTTCATTCTGATTTGAAGCCACAACTCTTGTTTTTAGTTAAAGCGACAAAGTTTCTTTAGTTACCAATACATATCTGTTTTTTGTTGTAAAATAGTGTTTCGATTGAGAGTTTACGAAAATTGAAAAATTTTGTAACAATTTCGGTCATTTCTTGCAGTATTCAACTTTTTCTAATAAATTAAAATTTTGGGAGCCTAATATGGCTTGATTTCTGACGCTGGCGTACTTTGATGTTTTCAATTGCCTAAGAAGAATCGGATTGCTTTATATGCAGGAGGAATGTAGTTTTTAGTTTAGTTGGTTTTATCTTCATTTTTTTTACGGAATTTTTGTTGTTCTTTGTAGTCATTTTGATATAAAACGATTAATTTGAAAGGTAATTCTTTCATGAAGGCGACTCTTTGAGTCGTTTCCGGATTTCTCCCGGCTATGTTTTTTTAAGATCTCTTCACACATTTTCATGATTTTTGAAGTCAAATTGGAGTAGGGATTTTGGTCACGCCGAAACAGGAAATGGAGCGAATAAGCGAGTGATTTTGCTGCGTGAATTTTTTTCGCTGTAATTTTAAGGTAGAGTGAAAAAACGGTGTTTGAACAAAAATTCGGTTTCTCGGTAGTGGTTTTTTGTTCACATGCGGCAATTTCACTCTGATTTTTACTCTTTTTCAATTTTTTGGATCGGATTTTTTCTAATTGGTTTTCCCAATCCTTTCACAGCTCATTCTAGACCTAGTTTTTTGTTTGAATTAAATTTTCATTTCTCGCTAGTGGTTTTTTGGTTCTTATGCGGCATTTTGACATTGATTTTCTGTTTTTTCCTATTTTTTATCTGATTTGTTTTTAAAATGTTTTTATCAGTTCACTTATGGTTTTTTGTTCACATGCGGCAATTTCACTCTGATTTTTACTCTTTTTCAATTTTTTGGATCGGATTTTTTCTAATTGGTTTTCCCAATCCTTTCACAGCTCATTCTAGACCTAGTTTTTTGTTTGAATTAAATTTTCATTTCTCGCTAGTGGTTTTTTGGTTCTTATGCGGCATTTTGACATTGATTTTCTGTTTTTTCCTATTTTTTATCTGATTTGTTTTTAAAATGTTTTTATCAGTTCACTTATATTCCATTCTAGGTCTAGTTTTTCTGTTTAGCCAATGAAAATTCTTTGAATTGTACGTCAGGACTTGTCCTTCTATGTTTTTTTACTTCGTCTAACAGATTGTTGTTTCGTCTTACCCTGACTTCTTGGAATTGACTTTTTCAATGACTTACCTCACTCAAAAAAATGACTTCTGAACTCACTTATAGAACTTTAAGTTTTCTGAACATTTACTTATTAAAGATTAATAATTTGCATCTAAGTAGTGCTAAACATATATGCCCTAATTCTTGATTATTGATCTTGAGTTTTTGATTTCGAATATTAATTTTTGGATCTTCTCCGTTTGTGCCCCCCGGTACGTTAAGCGCCCCCCAGTTACAGAGCACGTGCCATTACATAGTCAGTCATTATGTAAAAAGTATTGCACGTGCATCTGGGAGGTGCAAATAATATGCGCCCACTAAGCTGAGGGGGCACAGACGGAAAAGGTCCTAATTTTGAATAGCCCTATCAGGGCTTTTCCTTATAGAGCTTATGTGTCTCATAAAATGACAGTCCAAAGCTAACCCAAAAGTCTAGTGTTCTATTAAAGGACTCGTGGTCGATCTGTCTATCTTGTTTCTTTAGTTGTTTCAATTCAGGGAAGGCCCCAAGCGTCTATCGCGGCTATTTTCCGGCAATCTGCCGGCTATGTTTAAATGAGTATTTTTGTCATTTTCGAAAAACTGAAAATTAAAAAGGCAAAATGTTTTACAGATAACAATTTTCCAATTGTATCTGGAACGATAATATTTGATGTACTAGCTGTTTTAAAATGAATTGGAAATCGCGTCTACATAATTAATATCAAATTTTTGTTGCCGTTTCTCAAAAGAAAGTAGCATTAATTTTATGTACCAGCCCGTTTTTTTTCAGTTCGTTGTTCGTTATTTGGTTATATCCGTTTCCGTGGTGAAAATGGCAAAAAATGAAAGGTTTGAGGAAGATCTTAATTTGTGAAAAATTGTTAACGGATCCATCTAATGGATAATAGAGATTCAGTTGGCTAAGCAGATTTTAGTTCTTCTTAGGGCTAAAAGATTTCAAAATACTAAGTTTTACCGCGGATAAACTTTCAACCGTTCTGGGTATATCCAGCTATATTTTCAAATTGAAAAATCTAAGAAATCGACCGACTTGACTTTATTTGTCTCGTGGAGCCCAAAAATGCTCTGTCATGATATTATTTAATAAGCAATTTTATGCAGGCGTGTGTACACGTGAGATGCCGATCTACATAATAACAGAGTTCATGCCGAGAGGCAACCTGCTATCGTACGTGAGATCTCAAGAGTCACTCAGGAGGAGAGAGACACAGACAACCCTCATGTTCATGAGCAGTCAGATAGCCGCTGCTATGGCATACCTAGAGAGCATGAACTACATTCACAGGTCAGTACACAAGTTTCATTTAAAACACACGTTTACATTTTAAAATGCCGAAAGTCTGCAGTGCCAGAAGTTAAAATGCCCGAAGTTGCTACTTTCGTCATTTCACAACGGGCGCGTTTCGTGTTTTTAAGTAATGGTTAAGTGACTCTGCTTGAAATCACTGAGAACTTCTGGCGTTTATCGAGAACCGCGAAGCGATTCGAGATATTCAGCCAGAATGTCGAAGTGACTTCTGCAGTCACTTAACCATGCTTAAAACACGAAATGCGCACGTTATAAAATGACAGAAGTCAAAGGAATTCAACTTTTGGCTAAGCAGCAACTTCTGTCATTATAGCTGCGAAGTTGTAAGCTGAGAGGAGCTCTTGGTTTTTAATTGCTCTTGAACGAAGTTCATAGCAATTATTGTAAACGTGTGTCTTTTTTATGCAAAATTTTCGCTTGACAATTTTGACTTTTCGAGTGACTTTTACGCCCTGACTTTTTGCGTTTCGCGTGATTTAAAATTCTCTCTCACTCACAATTTCAAGCAGTTTAACTCAATTGGCGGTAATTTAATACTAAAAGTCAAATGAAAAGTGCGCTGAAACTGGTGTCATTTTTTAATAGCCGCCCTCATCTCAGCCGGCTATTATTGCGCTCGTATTTTTTTTTACTTCGTCAAACTTTTTTTCGCTTTACCATTTTGCCGCTTTTTCGACATTTTGCGTGAAATCTTTTTGACTTCTCTAGGCTAGTTTCTCTCTTCTCTCATTCTGCTAAAAGTGAATTTGAACATCAGTTGCTAAGCAAAGCAATTCAAAATGAACAGAGCCGGTATAAAAAATTGAAGTCAAAAATAGAAACGGGATAAACCCATAAAGCCCAATTTTAGATGCCCGCTATTTGAACGTCGTTCCTATAAGTCTTAGTTACCACCTCTAATGCTTATTGGTGTTGATAGTAGCCCCTGTAGCCTCTCTCTAAAAAACAGAAGTATGTTCAACTGCGAAATGCCATCAAAATAAATCGGACTGAAAAAATATTTTTGTACAAAAATCTTTTTTTTTTCAGTATATTCTATTCGTTCAATCCCAATCATGCTTATTGGAATCAACGGCGGCTATTTTCCGGCAATCTGCCGGGTATGTTTTACTTTAAATCTTAATAGAGGTATATGTTAACCTCTAATGTGGTTATTTGGAGCCCACTGTTGAACTTCTTAGTCCCATTTGGACTCCCCTCCCTCCTCCCCCCGGACTGAAGCAGGCTGCAATTGATTAGAGCTCCCACTAGTCGTTCGAGAGCAATTCTTCCGACGTTTAGTCGGTTATGTTTAAAATTCAAAGAATGTGAATTGTATTGGGGCGCTGTCTTTTTTTAAGATCTGTTCACACATTTTCATGATTTTTGGAGTCAAATTGGAGTAGTGATTTTCGTCACGCCGATACAGGAAGTCGGGCGAAAAGCGAGTGGTTTTGCGGCGTGAATTTTTTTTTCGCTCTATCTTTAAAGTAGAGATAGAAAACCGTGTTTGAACAAAAATTCGCTTTCTTGCTAGTGGTTATTTTTCACATGCGGCAATTTCACTTTGATTGTTACTTTTTTTTAATTGCTCTCAAACGAAGTTTGTAGCAATTATATTAGTCCTGTCGGTTTTTTATGCGACTTTTCGCTTGACCGATGTTTTGTCTGACGCTTTTGACTTTTCGTCCTCAAAAATGGGATAACAGGTAGCGCCCAGCGGGCATTAAGTGCTCATAGAGCATTTCAGCTCTATTTCAGCTCAAACTGTTTTGCAGACTTATACTTATGGATTTTAGCGCTCCCATTTTCCAATTTAAAGAATTTGAAATGTATTGGGGCGCTGTCTTTTTTTAAGATCTCTTCACACATTTTCATGATTTTTGAAGTCAAATTATGGTGGTGATTTTGCTCACGCTGAAACAGGAAGCAGAGCGAAAAAGCGAGTGGTTTTGCGGCGTGAAGTTTTTCAACTCTAATTTCAAAATAGAGTGAGAAAACGGTGTTTGAACAAAAATTCGCTTTCTCGCTAGTGGTTTTTTTTCAATTGCGGCAATTTCGCTTTGGTTTTTACTGTCTTTTCGACTTTTTGGATAGGATTTTTTTCGTAATGTTTTTCCCAATCGATGCATTATTCATTCTTGAACTAGTTATTAGTTTGAACCAAATATCCCTTTGTCGCTAGTGGATTTTTGTTCAAATGCAAAATTTTAACTTTGATTTTCTGTTTTTTTTTTAATTTGATCATCTGTTTTTTGGAAAGGGTTTTCGCATTTCACCTATAGTCCGTTCTAGGTCCAGTCTTTTGTTTTTTCAATGAAAATTCTTTGAATTGTACGTCAGGACTTGTTCTGTTGTTTTTTTTAAAGATCTGTTCACACATCTTCATTATTTTCGAAGTCAAATTGGAGTGATTTTGGTCACGTCAAAACAGGAAGTGGAGCGAAAAAGCGAGTGGTTTTGCGGCGTGAAATTTTTTCACTCTAATTTTAAATTAAAGTGAGAAAACGGTGTTTGTACAAAAGTTCGCTTTCTCGCTCGAAGTTTTTCTTTGCTAAAAGTCAATTAAGAATTGAGCTTGAGTTTGTTTCATTTTTTAGAATTAGCGTTGCTCTTTGTTTCCCTATATCCGCATCACATTATTAAAGTCAGCCGTGAAGTACCTGTTGTAAAGAATTGCGCTGGAATTAGTTTCTATTTTATACTAGTTATGTTCTAATATCATAGTCTAAGATGTTCTAGTAGATGTCTTAGTACTAAGATGCGTAGTGTTACCGGCTCCGCCTTCAAGCAACCTCCCTGCCTCAACTGAAGTTATTCAGGCTACTGGAGAATGGAACCCCCGGCTGTCGTTCGAGAGCAACTGATTTCACGTTTTTCAGTTATGTAGATGTTTCGTAACGTTGATCTTAGATATATCGACGTTCACAGATAGTCGGACCTTGTACCATTTTGAACGGATTCTATTCTAAGACGGAAAGCAGTGAAATTTATTCAAGTCTCTCCGTGAAGGAAGGCCCTAGAGTTCAATAATTTCATTTTCCTAGGTAGACTTGAAACCCTTTGTCGTACTCTTTTTCCAAGTCGTCTATATCTCTGTATGTCTGATTCATCAACGTTGTTGTTTTGTGTATTCGGGCAGAAAATTTATCTGATTTCGTGTGATTGGGCGTAGTTTTTGGGACTTCGACGATGGAAATGAGTGCAAAAATTTTATTCGCGTGAACCTGCACTGGAGTTCTAGCTTCCACAGTCTTTCGTCTGTAAAAACTAAGGCGCGATTTTGCGGTCTTGCGTTTGTTTTAATCGCGCCATCTTATCAAGGATAATGGTTTCAATCCAATGTAATTGAGGAACGAAAGAACTTTGTACGGAACTGGATTTGTTTTTAATAGCCGCCCCAGGTTCTCAGCCGGCTATTATAGCGCTCCTATTTTTTCCAATTCGAAGACTTTAAAATGTATTGGGGCGCTGACTTTTTCCAACTCAAAGAACTTGAATGGTATTGGGGCGCTGTCTTTTTTAAGATCTGTTCACAGATTTTCATGATTTTTGAAGTCAAATTGGAATGGTGATTTTGGTAACGCCGAAACATGAAGTGGAGCGATAAAGCGAGTGGTTTTGCGGCGTGAATTTTTTTCGCTCAAATTTTAAAGTAGAGTGAGAAAACGGTGTTTGAACAAAAATTTCCGTTCTCGCTAGTGGTTTTTTGTTCACAATCAAATTTCACTTTGATTTTTACTGTTTTTGCGATTTTTTGGATCGATTTTTTTTCTAAAAGGTTTTCCCAATCCATTCATAGTTTATTCTAGACCTAGTTTTTTGTTTGAACCAAACTCCCATTTCTCTCTAGTGGTTTTTTGTTCACATGCGGCAATTTCACTTTGATTTTTAACTGTTTTTTCTACTTTTTTTGAGCGGATTTTTTCGTTTGAAACAATTTTTTTCACTTGCGACTGTTTGACTTTTCCAGTTTTTTTTTTAATTTATTTTGATTTTTGGAAATGTTTTTCCCAATTCACTCATAGTCCGTGCTAGGTTTAGTGTTTGCTTAGTCAAGGAAAAATTTTTGAATTTTAATTCAGGACTTGTCCTGTTATGTTTTTTACTTCGTCGAATAATTTTTTTTTCGCTTTGCCTTAGTTCACAGCTTGTTCAACATTTTGCTTGAACTTTTTGACTTCTCGAGGCTGGTTTCACTCTTCTCTCATTCTACTAAAAGTATTTTTAGACAGCAGTTGCTCAGCAAAGCAATTCAAAATCAGCAGAGTCAGTATCAAAAGACGAAATCAGAAATAGAAACGGGATAAAACCATAAAGCCCAATTTTAGATGCCCTTTGGTCAAACTTTGTTCTTAGTTACCATCTCTAATGCTTATTGGTAGCTCTAATGGTATTGATACTAGCCCCTGTGCCGTCTCATTACGAAATAGGAGTTTGCTCAGCTCCAAAATGACATCAAAATAGTTCTCACTTAATATTGTTTGTGTACAAAAATCATTTGTTTCGTTATTTCTTCTCTTCTTTCAATCCCAATCTTGGTTATGGGAGTCAACGGCGGCTGTTTTCCATTCTGCCGGGTATGTTTCTCTGAAAACTATGAGTATGAGCTGGTTAGTGGTTAAAAATATTTTCGAAATATTTTCAACAAACCTATGCGGGCGTTTTTCAAGTCTTTAACATGGAATCGACCATATAATATTATGGCCGACAGTGAAGCTTTCAGAAAAGTATAAATTTTTTATGGAGGGAAGGATTTCAAAAACGGTTATGTTCATATCCCAAATGTTTGCCTGCGCCTTTAAATTTTGAACATATTTAAACTGGCGCCCTGAAATGTTCAACAAATTAATTTGCAGACAGACTATAAGAATATCTTGCAGACAGTACACTTTTGTTGGAATCCAAGCTTTATGATTGCTCTCGAACAAGTTGGAAGCAATTATAGTAAACTTGTGTCTTTTTAATTGTAAACTTTGTTGCGTCTTAATCTTTTGTCTCTTTTTTATGAAAATTATTTGCTTGACTGTTTTCGCTCTTTTGTCCGAGAACATTCTTGTGAACACTCAAGTGACCTTTTCACGCTTGACTTCTTGATTTTTTGAGTATTCTCAATTGCTATTTTTCCGAAATAAAGAGGCGATTCTAGGCGAGTCGCCATTTTAGTCATTTTTTGTTCCAGAATTGACGGCAATTTCTGCAAAAAGCATTCCTGTATCATGAGAGCGCAATCCCAAATATTGGATAGTATCATCCAGATAACCTTGACTTAGAAAACCAGCAAGTTCCTAAATGGATAACTTGAATAAGGGAGTGATAATTGGCTTTGAGATCATTCCTAATTTGACTGAGGCAGCGCTTAATCCTCCCCTCTACCTACTTACCTGTCTCGCTGTGGTTAAGTCTGTTGCGTAATACTTTTGTTAGCTATAGTGGCTGGAGCAAGTACAACTACCACTAGTATTAACAACAACCAGCGCTACTGCCTTCTGAAGGAAAATTACCTACCTACTCAATAATAATAAGTCAATTCAGATCATATTTGCTCTCTTCCTGTGAGGAAATCGACCGAAATAGAATACATTAATCACTCCAAATATTTTCCTTATTTCTCCTCAAATTCTTTCACTTGCCTCGATTTCACTTATTCCATGTTTGTATACTTTGTATATTGTTCATACATGCAAAGGTGTTGCAAAGGACTTAAGCAAACACGCGCGTAGGCTAAACACACACGGAGCTGCGAATATTTGCCGACAGGTGATTTAGCCGACAAGGAATCAATGCAAAAAAATTTGTCAAAATCTAATTCTGATTGGTTGAAAAATTGGATTTGTCAAAATACCACTGGGTCGTCTAGTCATTACAATAAGCGTGTGGTCGGGTTGTTGGCTTAAATTCTTATTTTTTGGTTGTCGTCTAATCCACCTGTCGGCCAAATCGGTGATCGCCAAAACACGCTCAAAGCAAAGCTTCCGTGCGTCGGAGTCTGCTTCTGCTAGTAGTTGTAGTTGTTCCATTTTTGCTGCCGAATGTTTAATTAGATAACTCATGCTAGTTTGACTATTAAACAATTGTGCAATGTTTATCACTGTAACGTCGGTTGTTTTAAGTAGAAGTGACAGTTACAGCGACAGTGATTAGCAGTGCGTCAGTGAGTAGCGTGTTGCACTAAGAATGAATTCTTTGTTAGTGACCTGGTCAGAAAGTGTCCTATTTTGGTTAATGAGAAAATGATGATTTGAGGTCATGCTTTCATTCTGGATTCACAAATAAAAGCCTATGGCATTGCTGCCTTCATGTTTTTAATCGCTCTAGAAGAAAAGCAATTATTATAAACGTTTGTCTTTTTATGCAAAATTTTTGCTTGACCGTTTTGACTTTCGAGTGACTTTTACGCCCTTGACTTTTTGCATTTCGCGTGATCTAAAATTTTCTCAATCACAATTTCAAGCAGCTGAACTCAATTGGTGCCAATTTAATATTAAAAGTAAAATGGTAAGTGCGCCGAAACTGTTGCCTTTTATTTCAATTCTTAATAGTGGTATATATTAACCTCTAATGAGGTTATTTGAAGCCCCTACTGAATTTTTAGTCGTATTAGGGCTACACCCCCCGCCATTAAAGCAGGCTGAAATTGATTAGAGCTCTCACTGGCCGTTCGAGAGTAATTCTTCCGACGTTAGTCGGTTATGTTTTATTACGGGTTTGATGTCGGAATCGCGACCATAATAATAATATAGTAATAATAATAATAAATATTATTATTATCGCAAATATTGTTGCAATCGACATGTAGCATTCATTAATTTCGATATAATTTGCGATGAATCTCGCCCCATGTTTTGGCGAAAGTGGTGTGGCTAGATAAAAATGCCATTAAGTCGGAGATTTTGGTTCAGATTGAAGGTCGTCGAGCCTTTAGCTTAAAGTACCTAGAATAGATGTCTTAATGAGCACGCGTTGATCTCTAAATGACTATCAAAGTAGTTATTAAATTGGATGTAATTTAATGTTGTGGAGAGTAGAGTACTTTGCTTTGGTTTGCAATGATTGTGCAAAGTAATCGAATCGGTTCATAAAGAGAAACCAGATTTCTGACAATGAAATCTGAAAGGTGTGTTTTCTTTTAAGTGCAATTTGATGACAGCTCAAATCATGTAAACCTTCAGCGTTGTAGGTATTGTTGAGCTATTTTTGGTAAAGTATAAATACTTAACCGCAGCTAGTTAAACTTAATTGCTTCTTAACGAGATGAATCCTAATAAATACAATAAATACATGAAATGCATAATTATACGTAGTGCATGAAAACGGAAAAAATGAAATTGGTTAATTATTAATAGCCGCACAGCGATAGCTGGGGCTATTATTGGCCTTCTTTTGGTTTTTTTACAATTCAAAGAATTTGAATTGTATTGGGGCGCTGTCTTTTTACGACTCGAAGAGGAGTATTGGAGAAGTCCTTTTTTTTAAATCAATTTTATTGGAGTGATTTTTGGAGCGGGAAATGAAACGCGTGAAAAAATTTGGAGTGATTTTGGCGCTGAACAAAAGTGAAGAGTGGAGCGAAAAGAGAGTGGTTTTTGTTCATACCGCTGTTTTTGAGAGAGCGAGAAATTGATGTGTGAAAAAATTTTCCCTAAGCGAGCAAAATTTTATTGTTCACGTGCGGCATTTTAAAGCAGTTTTTTTCATTTATTTTGGTTAATAGGTTTGGTTATGATTTTGTTTTAATTTTAGGCTGGTTTCGGCAGTGGTTTGAAGGTTTCTGGAAATTCATATGAGTTTTATGATAATTGGGAGGTTTTTAATGTATTTTGCTGATTTTCGGGCTAATTTTTGCGTTTTTTTGACGATTGTTTTGTTTTTCTGGCTCAAATGGGTATTGAAGAAACCCCTTCTACTTGAGCAATTTTATGACAACAATTGGTTACAGTTTTGTGGGTAAGAATCATTTTTTGTTGAGAAATATGACAAAAAATGGCGAAAATTGGAACTGTTTTTCTGAATTTTTTTTGCAGTTTTTCGTTCTTTTTTTCTGTTTTTAGCTAAGTTTCTTTGCCTATTATGACTTGCCTGTGGTTTTGCGAGCATCTGGATATCCTATTGGCTGAAGGGAATTTTTCTTTGGATTTATATGTTTTTGAAATATTAAAAAATTTAGTAACTTTTTCCAGTTTTTCAGTGAAAGTTGTTTTTAAGAGCTTTTTTTTCATAATTTAGCCTAAAGTATTTTTTTTTCAAAATTCACATAAGTGGTTTTTGTAAGTACTAGTTGTTTTGATGAAATTATTTTGTCAGAGATAGTTTTTTCGGGATCTCGATTTATAACAAAATTTGATCAGATTTTTTATCATATTTTAACAGATTTGATTTTATCGTTTTTACTTTTTTGAAGATCAAGATAATCTTTGTTTCAAGATATTCATAAATTATTGAATTGAACGTTTTGTTAGATGATTAGTTGGATGGCGTGTAAATGGATTTTCACTTCGAGTCGTTTCCGGAATTCTTCCGGCTATGTTTTTTTAAGATCTGTTCACACATTTTCATGATTTTTGAAGTCAAATTGGAGTAGTGATTTTGGTTACGCCGAAACAGGAAATAGAGCGAAGAAGCGAGTGGTTTTGCGGCGTGAATTTTTTTCGCTCTAATTTTAAAGTAGAGTGAGAAAATGGTGTTTGAACAAAAATTCGCTTTCTCGCTAGTGGTTTTTTGTTCACATGCGGCAATTTCACTTTGATTTTTACTGTTTTTTCGATTTTTTGGATCGGGTTTTTTCTAAATGGTTTTCTCAATCCATTAATAGCTCATTCTAGGCCCAGTTTTTTGTGTGAACCAAATTTTCATTTCTCGCTAGTGGTGTTTTGTTCACAAGCGGCATTTTGACACTAATTTTTTTTTAAATTTCTTATCTGATTTTTTTAGAAATGTTTTTCACAATTCACTCATAGTCCGTTATAACTCGTCTATTGTTTAGTCAATGAAAATTATTTGAATTGTACGTCAGGACTTGTCCTGCTATGTTTTTTTATTTCGTCATGATTTTTGTTACGACCATATGACGTCACAGCCACTTTTTGTTCATTCGTTCATGCAATTTCAACTGCATTGCATGTGTGACGTCATTTTTCGCTCTTTGTGGAGCGAGTTTTTTGTTCATGCGCGTGATTAAATTTTTGGTCACACTTGACTTACCTCACTCTCAAAAATGACTTCCTGACTTTGAAATTGACTTTTATTTACTTTTATTCAAAGAGATAAGGTCAAATGGGTGTGTGCCACTCTAAATGAAGGTTATTTGAGATCAGCTAATAAAGGCAGCAAAAACTTATACAGATTTTTAATCAAAATATAACAGATCAGCCTTCAAAAAAGACGATCTTTTTTGGTTTGTCCTACTGACTGTTTTTTTAATACTGCCGATCGACGAATCTATTGCGGCTATTTTCTGGCAATCTGCCAGCTATGTTTACAATCACTAGCTACATACACCTTTTAAAGACTAGATTCGAATTCTTATCAAATCTATCAAATTGAGTGTTCCTCAAGCTTCCAAAAATGAAAGTAAAAGTTTGCCTTGAAATTCATTTTAGAGCTACAATTCATAATTTCCTCACTGTAGTTTTTGCAGGCGCTTCTCTTAGCTTTTCGAGAAAGTGAAGTGAGTTTAATTCGGTTGTACTTTTACATTGATGCAATTGGTTGTAGCGTTCACTTGACGCAAACTAACGATTTCCTTCCAACTCAATATTAAAAGTGCTAAGTAATGTGTGGTTGCGAGCGCACAGTAATGTGTGTGCAATAATGTTCCGAGCGCGCTCAACCAGAATTTTGACTTAATTGTCTACCAAATGGAAAAGAGATAGAAAACTTTACGTATTATTTAAAAATCATTGATGTATTCATTTAAGAAATCGCAAACCACAAAACGAATTGAATAATGCCTTATTAGAGGTCTGATGATGACCACCACTAGAGAGACCAAGAGACAAGACAAACAACAAAATCAAATAAAACATCAAGCATTTATTGCGACAGAAACTCACTGTCTGTCAATTTAAAAAAACGTAATACCAAAGTCAAAGAGCATACGATAAAAACTAAACAAAACAAATTGACTTGCATTGCACAAGAGAAGATAGGGAACTTTATTTGGTATAATTAACATAAAGAATTAAATTTAAAAGGAGCAAAGTTAAAAAATACCTCTATACATTCTGAAAACAAACTCTCATATACTTCATGAGAACTATTAGTTACAAACTGAAATCATTCAGTACTTTTATTAACAGCCGCCCTCATCTTCTCAGCCGGCTATTATAGCGCTCCTATTTTTTACAATTCAAAGAATTTGAATTGTATTGGGGCGCTGTCTTTTTTTTAAGATCTGTTCACACATTTTCATGACTTTTGAAGTCAAATTGGAGTAGTGATTTTGGTTACGCCGAAACAGGAAATAGAGCGAAGAAGCGAGTGGTTTTGCGGCGTGAATTTTTTTCGCTCTAATTTTAAAGTAGAGTGAGAAAATGGTGTTTGAACAAAAATTCGCTTTCTCGCTAGTGGTTTTTTGTTCACATGCGGCAATTTCACTTTGATTTTTACTGTTTTTTTCAATTTTTTGGATCGGGTTTTTTCTAAATGGTTTTCTCAATCCATTCATAGTCCGTTCTATGTCTAGTTTTCTGTTTAGTCAATGAAAATTCTTTGAATTGTACGTCAGGACTTGTCCTGCTATGTTTTTTTACTTCGTCGAACAAAAAATGTTTCGATTTACCTCATTTTGCCGCTTTTTCAACATATTGCGTGAAATATTTTTGACTTCCCTAGGCCATTTTCTCTCTTCTCTCATTCTGCTAAAATTGATATTGAACATCAGTTGCTCAGCAAAGCAATTCAAAATGAACAGAGTCAGTAAAAAAAACTTGAAGTCAGAAATAGAAACGAGATAAACCCATAAAGCCCAATTTTAGATGCCCGCTATTTGAACGTCGTTCCTATAATTATTAGTTACCTCTCTCTAATGCTTATTGGTATTGATAGTAGCCCCTGTAGCCTCTCTCTAAGAAACAGAAGTATGTTCAACTAAGAAATGCCATCAAAATAAATCTGACTTAAAAAATGTTTTCGTACAAAAATCTTTTTTTTTTAATATCTATTCTTTCAATCCTAATCATGCTTATTGGAATCAAGGGCGGCTATTTTTCTGCGGGGTATGTTTTATATCTCCATAGAAATCCATTGAAACCTGTCATCGAAAATGTCATGCAAATACAACTACATATTTTTTGTGAGAAAACGTCGTGAATAAAATCAAAAGCTTCTTTCAACGTCCTTAGTGTAATATGAGACTTTTCATTAATGTGATAATCGGACAAGGCAGCAAGAAACGACGTCGAAATTTAAAAAAAGCTATGAAAACTCGAAGCTATGAAAATTTTCAAAATTAAAAAAGCTATGAAAACTCGTAGCATCACAGCCCAAAAAACCATGTAAATGATAAGACAGCAATGCAGACAATATTGTTGTTCACTTAAAACAGGATGCGATCTCTCTCTCTCTCTCTCTCTCTCTCCCTCTCTTTGCCGCGCCAACGCTACAAGGTGACAGAACTTAGATAAAAAGAGATACATCTCAAAAAACCATTTTGTTTTTAAAAGCAATTTTTCAAAAAGATTAAGTCAAAAAGATTAAGCTTTCAACTGGAAATTTAAAACAATACATTATTTTTTTTACTGCTGGGGAAGCCAATTAGACTTGTCCTTGCAGAGAATAAGTCAGAAGATTACAAAATAACAACGAATACGGACAGAACTCAGTTTCTTGAAAAAAAAAAACAATTACGCAAATGTAGTGAAGAAGCCGCGAGTTTTTCGTTGAAATTGTTTTGTATGTTCATTAGCCTTCATTTACTTGTGAGTTTGATTTGTCGATAATTGATCTTTGACTTTGCAATGATTCTGGTTTGTAATAACCAAAAAAAAACAAAGCAAAAAGTAAGTTTAGCGCCCCATTACAATCCGAATAATTTTTAAATTGTGAAATATCAGATTTAGACCACGTTTTTCTTGCTGTTATTGCTTGTCAATCAATTTTTTCAAGCTAATACCGAAATATCTAACTGCGAAGAAAAGTCAATATATAAAAATAAGTGATGGTTTTTAGATAATTGTCGAGTAGTATTAGCGAAAAACAGTTAGATCTCTACTGAAAGCACTAGATAGTGTCTTTAATAGCTGTTTAGATAGTTTTTTTAAAATTAACTAGACTGTGTCAAAAGACTACCAAGAAAACAACAAACGCTTGTAATTACATAGAAGATAATTACATAAAAATTTAAAGTACTCGCGGGGCCATAAAACCTTTTACTAAAAAAAGACACAATAATGATTCATTGGGCCTCATTTGAACACAAGTAGGATCTCACAACTTAATTTCTAAATTTAAAAGGCGTTCCTGTAATTGAGAGGAAAAAATGCAGGAATTTTTTGGAAAAGGTCAGATCCAAGATGCAATCAGAATATTTTTTCATCGCGAGACCCAAACTCGCCTTGCTATCGCTAAGCGGCTGTCAGAAAACGCCATTTTTCCAAGTAATTACGTAATAGATGTTTTGGCACACGAAAATTGTATCATAGTAGAGTTAAATGATGTATTTTTGACAATTCTCGATTTAATTCATTCTCGTAAGGCCGCCAAATTGTTAGTTTCAGAATTTTGTCTTAAGAACGGGGGGTATAAATAGACCTCAACCGAGGAAGCAAAGTTCGTGTCAGCCCTCTTTATGTCGGCACTGCCGATCAATTTGGACAAATTGGGCAAATGAAGTAATTTTGGTGCTATTTTTTGAAAAATTGCTAAATTAAAAAAATTTTGCCACGATTTTAGCGAAAAAAGTTGATTTAATTCAGAAGCTCTCTTTTATATTTAAGTCAGTGAGACGCTGGTTGGCACTTCTATCATTTTTTGCCAAATTGACAGTAATTTTGGCAAAAATTACAAAAAAATCTGAAAATAACGGAAGTGAGCCTAATATTACAAAAATAACTTTTGTAACTCCTTGAAGAAAAGTGGAATTGAGGAAAAATCTGATTTTGATTTTCTACGCTGGAAAAGCTTGCTAATGATACCACTCACGATGAATATATTGATCGGCGAAAAATGACTGAACAAGAAAAATCCGCATTGCTCTTTTTTTGTGACTACAGCCACTTTTTTTTGCGTCTGAAACTTTCACGTGGTACCATCATTGCAGCCAATATTGGTCAGGCTATGGTCAACCTGAAGTTATGATTAAATAAGAGCTCATCCTCACACAGACAGCTTCATGGAGGCAGCGGATTGAACTCTCAATCATTGGCGTGTGAACCATACACCTTACCTCTCGGTTATCACGCCACTAATGTGGGTCGGAACAATAATATTGGTTGTGATGTATAAACAACGTCATATCACTAAAAGTTTCTGTAAGAGTTTGGACTAAATATTTTAATTAAGGGCACGTGTACAAGGTTAACGAGAACCTGAAACTTTCCTTGGGCCTTCCTGAAAGGATCAATAATGAAGTTTTAGCTCGTTTCTAGAGATCTTAAGCATTGCGTCTCAAAAGCTCACTCTTGTACGGTAAATGACTTTTAGGAAGTCCAAATTAATTGAGATCTATTTTTCCTATCATAGATCTTTTTCGTGTTGAAGGCACAATCAAATGGCTATTTTGTCTTCCAGTTAATGTCTCGAATCAAATCTTAGGAGCAGCTAAACTGTTTATACCGATTGTAGCAAGTATTGACCACACAACTGAGTTTTTCCTCAAGTAGATTGAGCATTTTGGGTCCTGAATGTCAGAGCGGAGTGCTTACTGTAGACTAATTTGCAACCAAATCATTCAGAAACAGACAATTTAATTCACCGTAATGGTATGAAGTTGTACGTGAAAAGCAATTGACTGTAGCTATTTCTGTTACGTTTCTACTTGATATTAACTTCCATTTTTTAATAGCCGCCGTTAGCCTCTCAACGGGCATTATTTAGGCGCTCTCCTTCTTTTTCAATTCAAAGAGTTTGAAATGTATGGGGGCGCTCTTTTCTGAAAGATCTGTTCACACATTTTCATGAATTTTGACGTCAAATTGAAGCGATGATTTTGTTCACGCTGAAACAGGGATTGGAGTTTGATGCGAGTGGTTTTGCGGCGTGAACTTTTTTATTCTAATTTTCAAGTAGAGTGAGAAAACTGTGTGTAAAGAAAAAATCGCTTTCTCGATACTGGTTTTTTTTGTTCACATGCGGCATTTTCGCTTCGATTTCCTCTGTTTTTTCATGTTTAATAGATATGTTTGCTAAATGGTTTTCCCAATCCAGTCATAGTCTATTCAAGCTCTAGTTTTTTGTTTAGTCAATGAAAATTTTCTTTGAAATGTCTGTCAGGACTTGTCCTGTTGTTTTTTAATTCGTTTTAAATCACGTTTTTCGATTACGTTTTTCGTTTTCCATAAGTCACGATTTTCACCCTTGGCTTCTGAATTACCTCACTCACTGTTTCATTTGAATGGATTTTAGATTCTTTCGCGCATTGAATTACGCAATGTAGTGAATGCAGTAAAAAGAACAAAATCAAAAGAAACGGATAAAGCGCGGTCATTAGGTCATAGTGCATTAGGTTATCAAAGTTCATTAGAGCAATTGCTAGCTTATCTTAGTACTAAGCTTAATAGTTTCGAGTTTAGGAGCTGAATTAAGCATAGTTTACGAATCCAACTGAAACTACACCACCAATTAAAACTTTTGACACTGAAAAAAAACAGAAAATTGGGTCAAGTTTTCTCTTCTGTTTCCTGTTTCAATCCCAATTTGCATCAAGCGCGTCAACGGCGGCTATCTTCCGTCAATTGGTCGGCTATGTTTTAACTATGTGAACATCGGTTTTTGAGTTTTCTTCAGGTAATCAGCTAAACTCTTGCTGTGAAAACTTGCATTGTGGTCACCCTTCTTACTTTGACTACATCAAACCAGTTTCATTTTCGCTACGCATCGATTATTTAGCTTCATACGTTTGTTTTGGATCACTAGATTTTACTGCTTCGGATTTTCGTCTAAGGTTGGATTATAATAGATGATGAGATTTTCATCGGCGTATTGAATTATTTAACTGGCGTTATGGATGCCGCTACTTAGATCCTTTATAGAGCTGCGAAGCTATAAGCCGAACAATTTGTCTGACACATTTTAAAGCTTACCTCTTTCTAAATTACTCTTCGAAATCAATATTAGGGTGATTCAAATTAGTTAAAAATTTTTGAAGTTCAATAGAGCGCAACAATGGCTGTTACCAATGTAGAATCGCTACTAGTTGAATGTATTAGGTACTACTACTACTACTACTGAAATTCAATGGACACTATGTATTTTTCAAAAAATATATATCTTTTAATCATTTTTAATATACTAATCTTATAAATTAGTTTAATAAATTGCGTCAACGAATTCATAAAATCAGCTTTGTTTGTTATGTGCATTCATTCCTCTGCGGTCTTTAAGTCTATGTTTCAGCATCTATGTCGCAAATTTCTCTGCCATGCTTATAAAATTTGAACAATTATTGTCCTAGATTAGTTCCTTTGGAACTCCTCTGCCACATTCAAACAAAGCCTATGTTTTTTTACGAAAACTAGTTTCTTTCCTTTTCCTATCTTTATTATCTAGTTTCATCTTTATTTATCAAAATTGAAACGAAATTTCGGCAGATTTTTTATGTTCTCAGATTTCTTTTGAATTAAAAATTTGAAGTCAATCTTACATATCAATGTCTCCTTTGATGTAGCAAAAATCACTGCCAGATTTGTGGGGTTGTAAACGTGTTGGTCTTTTTTTCATGCAAATTTTTTGCTTGACCATTTTGCGCTTTTCTTCTGGAACATTCTTTGACTTCTCGAGTGACTTTTTCACGCTTTCGTTCTGCATTTTTGAGTGATCTGTATTGCTCTCACTCCGAAGTAAAGCTTGTTGCTAATATAAAGTCGGTTGAAGCATAGCAAAAACAAAGGCCTGATAGCCGAGTGGTCAGTGGAGCGGGTTATGGAACGGGAGGTCAGTGGTTGGAATCCCGGCGAGGTCAAATCTTTTTCCACCCGCCTGTCGTTCGAGAGCAATTCTTCCGACATTAGTCGGTTTATGTTTAGACTATTGTAGCTGCGTGACTTTTTTAATGCAAAATGCGTTTGCTTCACCGTTTTGATTTCACAGTTTTGAAAGTGCGCTCTAAATCAGAATTTAAAGTAGCGGGGCACATTCGCTGTCAGTTAACTCCTGTAAGTGAAATGTAAAGTGCTCCGATATTAGTTTCATTTTTCATTAAATCTTGTGGTGTTGTTAGTAGTGGTCTATAACTTCTAATACTGTTATTAGAAGTTCTTTATTAAACCCCCCGGCCCGGCTCCAAACCCTTTCCCCAATCTGAAGCAGGCCACAATAGAATCGAGTCCCGTGGTTTGTTTCAGAGATTTGGCAGCTCGTAACTGTCTCGTTGGAGATGGAGACATTGTGAAGGTGGCTGATTTCGGGCTCTCCCGTCTGATTGGGGAGGCAGAGGAGTGTTACCAGGCGAGGGAGGGTGCCAAATTTCCCATAAAGTGGACTGCTCCCGAGAGCCTGGCTTTCAACAAATTCTCCACCAAAAGTGACGTGTGGGGTAAGTGATCCTACTGTTATAAAGGAGTGTTTGTTTTCAGTCCACCTTTACATTAACAACTCGCTGGAAGGATTTTCTGCTAGAAATGACAGACATCAGAAGGTCAAAAATTAAAAAGACTAATTTCGATTATTCAAAATTTACGCTGATCATCGTGGCTTACTCTTAATATAAATTTTTGATGCATTGGAAGCTTAAATTTGGTTCATAATGCGAGTTATACTTTTCAGCGTTTGGAGTTCTTTTATGGGAGATAGCCTCAGGTGGCATGTCTCCATACCCCGGAGTGGAACTGTGTGGTCTGTACGAGTACCTCCAGCAGGGCAGTCGACTCAGCCAGCCCCTCGAGTGCCCTAATTCCCTCTACACCCTTATGAGGAAATGCTGGCAGTGGCTGCCCAGGGATCGCCCCTCGTTTGCTGAGATAAATTACCAACTGGCGTCCCTCTTGGACGAGGTTTGTCAACAGTTCGAGTACTTAATTGCTTGTGAACAAAGTTTGAACCAATTATGGTATTCGTTGGCAGTTTAGACTGACTTTTGCATTCTTGACTTTTTAATAGCCGCCCTCATCTATTCAGCCGGCTATTATAGCGCTCCTATTTTTTTACGACTCGAAGAGGAGTATTGGTTTTCTTAAGGTTTTTTTTTTTTTACCGGAAGTACTATTCGTTCAGACGATGTTTTGACCTAAAAGCGAAAGCGAGTAAAATTGCAGTGTGAACTAATTTTTTCTGAGCGAGAGAAGTTTTTTGATCATGCGCTGCGTTTAGTGAATGTCTTTCTGACATTGAAAAGTAGTTTTTGACTGAATGGCACATATAGATAACCGTTTTTAGCCGTTTTTTGGTCTAAGTGGCCTAATTTTTTTGCTTGTAATTTGGTTTTTTGTAGAAATAATTTTTAATCGATGCTATGTTGAAATGCAAACCCCGGAAATTGATAGCACAGTATTTTGCATAGCCTGAAATTGCGTTTCAGATGCGAAATTGGCACATATTTCTTGATTTTTTTGTTAATTTTTGGCTTTTTTTTCTATTAATTTCTTCATTTTTGGATCTTTTAGCTGTTTTTTTGTCAAAAATCAGTTAATATGGCAACTTCCCTTAGATAATTCATATACTCAATGCCTCTTTCTACCTCGATGTAATTTTGTTTCGTAAAATTGTACATTTGCTAATCCGATTTTCGTAGTTTTTTGCAATTTTTTTTTTCAGTTTTTTGTTTGTATTTTGCTTTCAATTACTAGAAATAGTTTTTTGGGGAACATGAGGGACTTTAATTTCGTTTCAATAAAAATTCAATCATTTTTTGGTGTTAAGTTTTTGAGAAAACAGATAAATTTTTTTCATAAATACAGTCTTAAATGTTTTTTGACCACTTTTTTGCAAAATGTTTCATTGTTTCGTATGTCTGAATTCTGCTTTTTCTTGTTTTATTCTGTTCAGCAAGCTGTATTTGTCTCGAATGACTCGTTGTCTTTTCTATGTCTCGAATGCTGATCAATGAAATGTACTCGTTTTGAATTTTTTAAATTTGATTTTTAACTTTCAAAAATCAAGAATTGGTCTTTTTGTTACGGTGTTCCTAACATTGTGTCCATATTCTTCTTATTCTCGTTTGTATCATTCTAGTTTTGTCCTGGCACCTAATTTTGTTTTCGTTAGATTGATTTTTTCAGTTGTTAAAAAATTGTATGAATTCAGCTTTTTCTTAGATCTTGGTTTCTTCGGTTTGCAATTGATTTATTTCAAAATAAGGCAGTACTGGGAGTTTGCTAGAAAGTCTTTTCCAACATTTCGACTTATTACTATTCATTGCAATTTTATTGCGGGCTTGGTATTGTTTTTAGACGATTGTTTGCCTTTGAATATTATTCTGTTGCTTTTGTTTTTCTATGATTAATTTAATTTTTGAATTAGTATGAAATCTTGTTGTCTAGCATATATACAACAAGGAAGAATCATGTATTATTTTTTGTCTTAATTGCCGTGATTAGAAATCTGATTGTAGTGGTTCTCTGATTCTTAAGTTTTAGCACTCTTTGAATAATTTTGACTTTCCTGTCTTTTTTGAAAAGTTTTTATCTGCCGTTTGCTTTCGCGATCTTTTTGAGATTAGAATCATTAATTATCTGAGGGCAATTGATGGCCCTGTCAGCTTTGTCAGGCTGTCAGTTTTTTGACCATCCTAATTATTTCAGACTTTTTTAACGTTATCAAACGTTTTCAAAAATAAAATTTTAATGCATTTTTTTCTCTTGGTGACAGTGGTTTAAATTTCACCGATTTTTAGATCAGACCCGTGGAGGTAATGAGTTAATGGTTTAATACAAAAGGTAATGGCTTCAGCTTTTTGTGAAGTTTTGGTGCTTCGAGTCGCTTCCGGAATTCTTCCGGCTATGTTTTTTTTTTTTTACTTCGTCGAATAAAAAAATGTTTCGCTTTACCTCATTTTGCCGCCTTTTCAACATTTTGCGTGAAATCTTTTTTACTTCTCTAGGCTAGTTTCTCTCTTCTCTCATTCTGCTAAAAGTGATTTTGAACATCAGTTGCGCAGCAAAGCAATTCAAAATGAACAGGGTCAGTATAAAAAATTGAAGTCAAAGTAGAAACGGGATAAACCCATAAAGCCCAATTTTAGATGCCCGCTATTTGAACGTCGTTCCTATAAGTCTTATTTACCATCTCTAATGCTTATTGTTATTGGTAGGAGCCCCTGTAGCCTGTCTCTAAGAAACAGAAGTATGTTCAACTACGAAATGCCTTCAAAATAAATCGGACTTAAAAAAATGTTTTTGTACAAAAATCTTTCTTTTTCAATATCTTCTGTTATTTCAATCCCAATCATGCTTATTGGAATCAACGGCGGCTATTTTCCGGCAATCTGCCGGGTATGTTTGAACTTTGTGTAATCTATATTTCTCATTTATAATTTAAAGCATATGAATTGAGCTGTAGAATTTTCAGCACTGAATTTTAATAAAATAGAACCAAATCCAGAAGACAATTCGATATTGTGTTTGTTACTCGAATTGAAACGTAAAACGACTGCTTGATTGTCGGTGTTTTATTGATCAGAAATGACTTCACCGAAAAATACGTTGGCCAGTGAATAGAATCTTGTCCGAATGGGTAGTTCTCTCGTTTAGGTCAATACTCTTCAGGGGCGATTTGAGGCGAAAAAGATCAAATTGATGTAATTAGTTGCTCTCGAGTTTGAAGCAATTATTGTAAAAGCGTGTCGTTTTATGCAAAATTTTTTCTTGTCCGTTTTATTCCGGGACATTCTTTTTCGAATGTCTTTCTCGCGCTTGACTGCTTGATTTTTGCTCTGATGTAGAATTTAAGTCTGCGTTGCAAAGATAAAGAACAATTTTTTGCATCCATGAAGTATAGTTTTTCATTGCTAAAACCCCTTCGAAATTAAATTACTCCGCCTGTCGTTCTAGAGCAATTGGTCCGACGGTAGGAGGTTTATGTTTAATAGCCATTATCATCCTCTAAACGGCTATTATTAAGACGCTCTCTTTTACAATTCAAAGAATTTGAATTACATTGGGGCGCTCTTTTTAGAGATCTGTTCAGATTGAAATCGAACTGGAGTAATGATTTTGGTCACGCCGAAACAAGAAGTAAAGCGAAAAACCAAGTATTTTTGCGGTGTTAATTTTTTTCTAATTTTAGAACAGAGTGAGAAGAAAACGGTGTTTGAATATAAATTGGCTTTCTTGGGTGATTTTTTGTTCACATGCGGCGATTTGAATTTTGTTTATAATGTTTTCGAGTTTTCATCGCTTTTTCCAATTATTTCTCCTAATCAATTCCCAGTCTTTTCCAGGTCTAGGATTTTGTTTTGTCGATAAAATTTCTTTGGATTGTAAGTCACGATTTGTCCTGCTAGGTCTTGCATTCTTTTCACCTTTCGACCTTGTTTTTTGTTTTACATAATTCTCGACTTTCACGTTTGACTTCTGATTTTTCTCACTCACTGTTTCAAATGAATGGAATTCAAATTCTTTCCTGCATTGAATTACGCATTGTAGTGAATACGGTCAAAGTCAAAAACCTAAAATAAAATCGGGGTAAATCGATAAAGCTCGTTCCTAGTTATTAGCTTATCGAATTTCTTTAGAGCGATTGCTGACTTGCATCTGTATGAAGCTCAATAGTAATCACTTTAGAGGCCGAACTAAATATATTTTTAGAATCTAACTGAAACTGCACACCAAATTAGAACACTTTGAAAGAAATTCTGTCAGTTTCTTTTTTCTGTTTCAATCATTGTGAGCGTCAAGGGGGTCGATGGCGGCTATTTACTCCTAATTTACAGGATCTATTTCTCTTCTTATGGCCGTGAACCCGCTAAACTAAGCGTTTGTTGAATTAAATATAAGCAAAGATTTGTTTTGCTGTCGTGGGTTTTTGCTGTCCAAATAATTTGGCTTGTATTGAGGAGCTGATTTGTTTTGAAAGATCTGCTCAAATATTTTTCCATTTTATCATGTCAACGCGCACTCATTGTAGTAAATAGAGGTATCCTTATTAATAGCCAGCCGCACAGCGATAGCTGGGGCTATTATTGGCCTTCTCTTGGTTTTTTTTTATTTCGTCGTCATGATTTTTGTTACGACCATATGACGTCACAGCCACTTTTTGTTCATTCGTACATGCAATTTCAACTGAATTGCATGTGTGACGTCATTTTTCGCTCTTAGGGGAGCGAGTTTTTTTGTTCATGCGCGTGATTAAATTTTTGGTCATACTTGACTTACCTCACTCTCAAAAATGACTTCCTCACTTTGAAATTGACTTTTATTTACTTTATTTCAAAGAGATAAGGTCAAATGGGTGTGTGTGACTCTAAATGAAGGTTATTTGAGATCAGCTAATAGAGGCAGCAATAACTTATACAGATTTTTAATCAAAATATAACAGCAGCCTTCAATGAAAAGACGAATTTGTTTGGTCTGTCTTTTTTACTGTTTTTTTTACTGCCGATCTACGAATCTATTGCGGCTATTTTCTGGCAATCTGCCAGCTATGTTTAAACAATTCTTAGAATTTGAATGGTATTAGAGCTGTTTTTGTTGAAGACCTGTTTACAAATTTTTAGTCAAATTTGTGTGTTGTCAAATTTATGTTGTAATTTTTTCACTCTAAAAAAGGAGGTGGAGTAAGAAAGAGTACTTTCAGGCGAGTGGTTTTTGAGGTCGAATTGTTTCTCACGTACGGCAAGTTGATCGCGATGTTCGCCGACTGGACTGCTCTCGTGATTTTTTTGGGCTAATGGTTTCCAATGGTCATACATGTGTTCGAATAAGGCATAGTTGTTAAATTGCTCTTGAACGAAGTTCATAGCAATTATTGTAAATGTGTGCGTTTTTTATGCAAATTTTTTGCTTGAAAATTTGCGCTTTTCTCCTAGAACATTCTTTGTCTTCTCAAGTGAATTCTTCACGCTTTCTTTCTTCATTTTTGAGTGATCTCTATTGCTCTCTATTGCTAGTATAAATTTGGTTGCAGAATAGCAAAATTAAGGGCCAAATAGCACAGTTGGTAAAGCATATGCTTATTAAGCGGGAGGTCAATGGTGCGAATCCCAGTGGGGTCAGTGTTTTTCCACCCGCCTGTCGTTCGAGAGCAAATCTTTGGACATTAGTCGATTTGTTTTTTTTTTCATCAAAGAGCTGTTAATGGTCTAGTCTATATGACTTAACCACGGTTTAATAAATTTTAAGTGATTTTTGGTTTTGCCCATTTTTACAGATCTCCTGCGTCTTGGTCTCATTATTTACTGGTCGAATTGGCTCTCTAATATGAGGCCTAATGGAATCGATATATTAGTTGCATTTGATATCGTGTGGTTTTAACTACTTCGTCACAATTTGTTTCCAACAACTTGAATCTTGCTCCGTTGTAGTTTTTTTGTTGTTGGTTTTTAATAGCAACACTCAGCTTCTCGGCAGGCTTTTATTGCGCTCCTTTTTATATTGTCGAATAAAAATTTCGCTTAACCTCATTTTGCCGCTTTTTCGACATTTTGCTTGAAATCTTTTTGACTTCTCTAGGCTTGTTTCATTCTTCCCTCATTCTGCTCAAAGTGTTATTAAACAGCAATTGCTCAGCATTGAGTCATAAAAAACGAAATCAAAAATAGAAAAAGGATAAATCCATTAACCTCAGTTTTAGATGCCGGCTACTTAAACGTTGTTCTTATATGTGATAGTTACTATCTCATTGATACTAGCCTCTTTATCCGCTAACTAAGGACCATGAGTATATCTAACTACGAAATGAATTAAAAGTTTTCGTGTTTTGAAAATGTTTTTGCACAAAAGTCAATGTTATTTCGTTTTCTGTTCTGCCAATCCCAATCGGGTTTATGGGTATCAAAAGCGGCTATTTTCCGGCAATCTGCCGGGTATTTTTTTGTTTTTGTGCATATAAGAATTCCGCTTCGAAGAATGTCATAGTTTTATATTCCAACAATGTTGATTGTCAGGTCCTTTGTGAAATCCTTTGTGAAGAAGGTTCTAGAGCCTTCTTTGACTTCAGGTGACGTTTTCACTTCTCTGCTTCATTTTTGAGTGATATCTTACTGTCCTTTAATTTGGAGACTGAGTTCGTCATATTTATCGAATCTAATGAAGCTGCGGACATATTTAGAACTCTTTTTGACACTTGAAAAAGGCTGTCTCTCGTTCAATCACAATGGGTCAGTGAGTTCAACGGCGGGTGTTTTCCGTAATATGTCGGCTGTTTATTGTCTGATAGCATTCTTTGTCTGACAGTTCGACGTATTGTCATGAAAAACGGGATGAACCGTTACAGCCCAGAGGTTATCAATTCGGGCAGCAGTTCTCTAAGACCCGTAGGCCTTTTTAGTCTCTAACCTTACAGTTCGCAGAGGAGACGTGAATTCATGGTGTTTGAAGCCTTTTTGTGGTTTAGACCCAGCTTAACTCCAACTCTGAAACACCTCACTGTAAGCCGAAGATACCACACAGCTATAGCTACGGCTGTTTTTGGCCTTTTCTCGATTTTTTTCCGTCAAGATTTTTGTTACGACTATGTGACGACAAACACTTCAAATCTACTTTTCATTTTTTCATGCAATTTCAACAGAATCGCGTGCGTTACGTCATTTTCACTCTTTTTGGAGCGAGTTTTGTTAATACGCGTCATGATGTTTTTGGTCACACGTGACTTGCTTTCGAAATTGACATCCTCGCTCTGAAATTGACTTTCAATTTCAAGAGATAAGCTCAAGTGTGTGGCTCACTTTACTTGAAGGTTATTTAATAGCAGCTATTAGAAGCAACAATAAGTTTAATAGGTCCTTAATAATAATTTAACATCTCAGGCTTTAGTTATAAAGAATTTTCTTTTCCTTGTTTATTTCTTTTGTCTTTTTGAGACTGCAGATCTACAAATCTATTGCGGCTATTTTCTGTTTTGGCTCGAATCAAGTTGCCCTCTCGTTCAGTTTCAAGCAGCTAAAATGGCAACGTTTTACTGATAAAAGTCAATTTGAAGAGCCACCAATGTTTATCACTTGAAACCCTACCCTACTAATAGCCTATATAATCTCTGATAACGACTTGACGCTCTTAGTAAACATATTGCCTGCTTCTATCACCCAACTTGGTGAAGCAGGATAAATAGAATTGAGCGCCTTTATCGTTTGAGAGCGATTCGTCTGACAGTAGTCGGTCGTTTAAGCTTTCAACTACACGACTGGTCTTTTTGTTTGAGTGAGGTCATTGGAAGATGTGGAAAAAACATCCAAACAAACTACTGATTAATTTTTTTTAATAGTAATTTTAACAGGAAGTTGTTCGCCTCAGCATGGAGAACGAGCAGAGCATACATTTTGCTCATAACTTTGTGTTAGCTGCTAAGCGTTTTGCTTTACGTAGCTTTTTTGCGATATCCTTGTTTTACAATTCAAAGTATTTAATTGGAACTGTCTTTGTTTAAGACCTGTCGAGATATTTTGAAGACTTCTTGTGCTTATGAGATTTGCGCTTCGATCAATGTCAGTTTTATATTCGAACAATGTTGGTTGTCAATTTGTGAAATCCTTTGTGATGAAGGTACTAGAACTTCCTTTGACTTGTCCTTCTCAAGTGACGTTTTCACTTCTCTGCTTCATTTTTGAGTGATAGCTCACTTTCATCGATTTTAGTGGCTGAGTTAATCATATTTGTCGAATCTAATGAAGCTGCGGACAAATTTAGAACACTTTTTTGACACTGATAAAAGGCTGTCTTTGTTTCAATCCCAATGGGTCAGTGGTTTCAACGGCGGGTGTTTTCCGTAATATGTCGGATGTTTTCAATCTACCGACTCGTTGTCTGATAGCTTTCTTTGTCTGACAGTTCGACTCTTTGTCCTCAAAAACGACGAACAGTTAGAGCCCAGAGGTCATCAAATCTATCAGCAGTTCTCGAAGACCGTTCAGCTTTACTAGTCTCTAACCATACAGTTCGCAGAGGAGACATGAATTCATGGTGTTTGGAGCCTTTTGGTGGTTTAGACCCAACTTAACTCCGACACTGCAACACCATACTCCAAGCTCAAGATACCTGCTGACGACGTCAACTACTTGGCTGTCGTTTGTGAGGAATTTGCTCCACATTAGTTGGTTATGTTTTGCTTTTTAATGGCCGCACAGCGGTAGCTGAGGCTATTTTTGGCCTTCTCTTGATTTTTTCGTCTATGTGACCACTATATGACGTTACAATCGTTTTTTGTTCATGCAATCTCAACTGAATTACGTGCGTGACATCATTTTTCACTCTTATTGGAGAGATTTTTTTTTGTTCATTCGCGTCATGAAATAATTGGTCACACGACTTACCTTGCTCTCGAAAATGACCTTGCTCTGAAATTGACGTTTTCTATTTAAAGAGATAAGGTCAAGTGTGTGCCACTGTATTTGAAGGTTGTTTAATTGCTTTTGAACGAAGTTCATAGCAATTATTGTATACGTGTATGTCTTTTTTATGCAAAATTTTTGCTTGAAAATTTTGACTTTTTGAGTGACTTTTACGCCCTTGACTTTTTGCGTTTCGCGTGATCTAAAATTCTCTCTCAATCACAATTTCAAGCAGCTGAATTCAATTGGCGGCAATTCAATATTACAAGTCAAATGAAAAGTGCGCCAAAACCAGTTTCATTTTTTTACTTTAAATCCTAATGGAGGGATATGTTAACCTCTAATGTGGTTATTTCAAGCCCACTATTGAACTTCTTAATCCCATTTAGGCTCCCCCTCCTCCCCCCCCCGCCGACTGAAGCACCCCCCCCCCGACTGAAGCAGGCTACAATTGATTAGAGCTCGTACTAGTCGTTCGTGAGCGATTCTTCCGACGTTTAGTCGGTTATGTTTAAGAGCAGCTGTTAGAAGTGGCAATAGATTTAGCAGATCCGTTTTTTTTGTTTAAAAAGTTTCTTTTTGTTTGTTTCTGCCAGATATGCGACTTCGTAAGGTTGTGGCTCGATTTAAGTTGCTGTCTCGTTCACAGTTTCAAGCTGCTCAAATGGCAACAGTTTACTAATAAACGTCTAATTGAAGAGGCGCCAATATTAGTATCACTTGAAACCTTACTAATAGCCTTATAAGCTCTGATAACATGATTTGAAGCTCATAGTAAACGTATTGCCTGCCTCTACCTCCCACCATGGCGAAGCAGGATAAATAGAATTGAGCGCGCTTATCGTTTGAGAGCGATTCGTGCGACCGTCGGTCGTTTAAGCTTTCAACTACACGACTTGACTTTTTGTTTGACGAGTGACGTCATTGGAAGATGTTGAAAAAACATCCAAAGAAACTACTGATTAAACTTTTTTTAATAGTAACTTGAGCAGGACATTGGTTGCCTGGGCATGAAGAGCATGCATTTTGCTACTAACAGTGTAGCTGCTTAGTTTTTTTTGCTTTACGCAGCTATATTACGGTACCCTTGTTAATTGCTCTTGAACGAAGTTCATAGCAATTATTAATAGCCCCCCTCATCTTCTCAGCCGGCTATTATAGCGCTCCTATTTTGTTTTTACGACTCGAAGAGGAGTATTGGAGAAGTCCTTTTTTTTAATCACTTTTATTGGAGTGATTTTTGAAGCGGGAAATGAAACGCGTGAAAAAATTTGGAGTGATTTTGGTGCTGGAGAAAAGTGAAGAGCGGAGCGAAAAGAGATTGGTTTTTGTTCATACAGCTGTTTTTGAGATAGCGAGAAATTGATATGTGAAAAAATTTTCTCTAAGCGAGCAAATTTTTTTGTTCACGTGCGGCATTTTAAAGCAGTTTTTATTTATTTTGGTTAAGAGGTTTACTCAAGATTTTGTTTTAATTTTAGGCTGGTTTCGGTAGTGCTTTGAAGGTTTTTGGAAATTCATGTGAATTTTATGATAATTCGGAGGTTTTTAATGTATTTTGCTGATTTTCGGGCTAATTTTTGCGTTTTTTTGACGATAATTTGTGCTACTGGCTCAAATGGATATTGAAGAAACCCCTTCTACTTGAGCAAATTTATGAAAACATTTGGTAACAGTTTTGTGGTAAGAATCATTTTTTTATGGAGAGATATGACAAAAAATTGGCGAAAATTGGAACTATTTTTCTTAATTTTTTGCTGTTTTTCGTTTTTTTCAGTTTTTAGCAAAGTATCTGAGCCTATTATGACTTGCCTATTGTTTTTCGAGCATCTGGATACCCTATTTGCTGATGGGAATTTTTCTTTAGATTTATATGCTTTTGAAATTTTAGAAACTTTGATAACTTTTTCCATTTTTTTAGTGAAAGTTGTTTTTAAGAGCTTGATTTTTGTTTCAAGATAACCATAAATTAGTGAAGGCACGTTTTGTTTGATGAGTAGTAGGATGGCTTTTAAATGGATTTTCACTTTGGTTCGTTTCCGGAATTTCTTCCGGCCATGTTTTTTACTTCGACAAACTTTTTTTCGCTTTACCCATTTTGCCGCTTTTCCGCCATTTTGCGTGAAATCTTTTTGACTCCTCTAGGCTAGTTTCACTCTTATGTCTTTCTGCTCAAAGTCCTTTTAAACAGCAGCTGCTCAGCAAAGCAATTCAAAATGAAGAGAGTCAGTATTAAAAAATCAAAGTCAGAAATAGAAACGTAGAAAATTCAGAAAATAGAAAAGTATGTTCAATTACGAAATGACATCAAAATAAATCGCACTTAAAAATGTTTTTATACAAAAAACATTTTTTGTTGATATTTTCTTTTCTTTCAATCCCAATAGAGTTATGAGAATCAACGGCGGCTGTTTTCCGTCAATCTGCCGGGTATGTTTGTAAACGAGCGTTTTTTTATGACTCGAAGAGGAGTATTGGTTTTCTTAAGGTGTTTACGACTCGAAGAGGAGTATTGATATTCTACAGGTTTTTAAGCAGAAAGCAAGTTTGTTCATGACTTGAATTTTGATTCATTTCTTTTCGAGCATTTACCTCCGTTTTTGATTGTTGACTTCTGTTTTCGAACATTGGACTTCAACTGTAGCTTCGTTTGTAATTAGAAATTGCTGGTAATGTTCAAGGTGAAGAGGTCATTTTGAGATTTTTTGTGCCTTTATGTCACCCCTAATTATCTAAACTACACCTCACAACCTCCCCACCAACTATCTACCCCCCCCCCCCACACACACACACGCACCTAACTCCCCCCCGCACCCCCCCCCCCAACTTACCCCCTCACGTACCCATACCTCCTCCCTTCACCTAGTTACCCCCACCCCACCCCACCCCCCCAACTACCCCAGCACTACCCACCTCCCCAACCTATCTACCCACCCACCCCACGTAGCTCCCTTCGGCACCTAAAAAATTGTCGACATTTTTAAAACACTTTAATGTGGTTTGTTGGGCTACTTTTGTTTTTTTCTCTTGTCTTTTTGGATGTTCTGATTTCGGTAAGGTTAGGCTAGAGATTATAATGCACGACGATTCGAGTTGTTTCCGGTATTTTACCGGCTATGTTTTTTTACCGGAAGTACTATTCGATCAGACGATGTTTTGACATAAAAGCGAAAGTGAGTAAAATTACCGTGTGATGTAATTTCTTCCGAGCGAGAGAAGTTTTTTGATCATGTGCTGCGTTTAGTGAATGAATTTTTGACACTGAAAAGTAGTTTTTGACTGAATCGCACATATAGATAACCCTTTTTTAGCCGTTTTTTGTCTGTGAACCAGTGTTATTGCTTGTTATTCATTTTTTCATTCGATGCTAACATGAATTTTAAACCTGGGAAATTGATACCACAATGTTTTGCAAAGCCTGAAAATGCGCTTGAAGTTCAAAATTGGCACATATTTCTTGATTTTTTAAGTTAATTTTTCGCTTTCCAATAATTTCTTCGTTTTTAGATCTTGCAGCCGTCTTTTTATCAAAATTCAGTTAATATGTCAACTTTTCTTTGATAATTCATATACTCAACGCCTTCTTCTACCTCCATGTAGTTTTGTTTTATAAAATTTTACATATGCTAATCCGATTTTGGTAGTTTTTTTTAGTTTTTCTCAGTTTTTTGTCTCTTTTTCGGTTTTAATTCTAATAGAGGTAGTATTTTTGGGTGACATGAGGGCCTTTATTTTCGATTCAATTAAAATTCAATCAGTTTTGGCGTTAAGTTTTTGAAAAACAGTTAATATTTTTCTCCATAAATGCAGTCTCAAAATTTTTTTGTCAATTTTGCAAAATGTTTCAATGTTTCGTATGTTTGAATTTTGCTTTTTCCTTTTTTTTTTCTGTTTAGGAGGATGGACCTTTGTCGCGGACGATTTGTTGTCTTTTCCATGTTTCGAATGCTGAACAATGAAATGTATTCGTTTTTCTTGATTTTTTTAATTTGATTTTTAACTTTCAAAAATCAAGAATGTCTTTTTGTTACGGTATTCCTTACATTGTGTCCATATTCTTTACATTCTAGTATGTATCATTCTAGTTTTGCCCTAGCACCTACATTTATATTCATTATATTGATTTTTTCAGTTGTTAAAAAATTGAATTATTTCAGCTTTTTCCTAGATTTTTGTCGTTTCTTTTGTTTGCATTTGAGTTCATTCAACATAAGGCCGTACTGAGAGTTTGCTAGGATGACTTTTCCAAATTTTCCAATTTTTACCTTTTATTGCATTTTTCTTCCGGCCTTAGTATTGTTGTTAAACGATTTTTGCCTTTGAATTTTATTCTGATGCTTGTCTTTCCTTTGGTTAATTTAAATTTTGAATTAGTATGAAATGTCTAGATTGTATACAAGAAGGAAGAAGTTTGAGTTGTTTTTGTCTGAATTGCAGTGATAAGAAATCTAATTGGAGTGGTTTTCTGATTCTTTAATTTGAGCATTCTTTTTTGAAAAGTTTAACTTAGCTCTAAGATTTTTTTCTGCCGTTTGCTTTCGCGATCTTTTTGAGATTAAAATCATGAATCATTTGAGGGCAATTGATAGCCCTTTCAGTTTTTTCAGCCTATCAGTGTTTTGACCATCCTACTTATTTCGGACTTTTTTAACGTTATCAAACGTTTTGCATAATATATTTTTTTTCGTCACTTTGTTGCTCTTGGTGACGGTGGTTTAAATTTCACGAATTTCTAGATCAGACCTGGGGAGGCATTGAGTTAATGGTTTATTACAAAAGGTAATGGCTTTAGCTGCATTTATGTTTTTTTTGTGAAGTTTTGACGCTTCGAGTCGCTTCCGGTATTCTTCCCGCTATGTTTTTTATGCAAATTTTTCGCTTGACAATTTTGCGTTTTTCGTCTAGAATATTCCTTGACTTCTCAAGTTACCTTTTACGCTTTCATTCATCATTTATGAGTGATCTCTGTTGCTCTCTTCGAAGTAAAGCTTGTTGCTAATATATAATCGGTTGCGTTTTGGGAAAAGATGTGACTCATAGCGCAGTGGTTAGTGAGGGTGGCTATTAATCGGGAGGTCAAGGGGTTCGAATCCCGTTGGGGGCAAGGTTTCTTGCACCAATAAAGAAAGGTTGATTTAGGGTACAGACCCTGAAATAAATTGCCTCGCCTGTCGTTCAAGAGCAATTCTTCCGACATTTGTCGTTTTATGTTTTTTTACAATTCAAAGTATTTAGTTGGAACTGTCTTTGTTTAAGACATGCATAGACATTTTGAAGACTTTCTGTGCTTATAAACTTTGCGCTTCGATAAATGTCATTGTTTTTTATTCGAACGATGTTGATTGTCAGGTCCTTTGTGAAATCCTTTGCGAAGAAGGTTCTAGAGCCTTCTTTGACTTCAGGTGACGTTTTCACTTCTCTGCTTCATTTTTGAGTGATATCTTAATGTCCTTTAATTTGGAGACTGGGTTCGTCATATTTATCGAATCTAATGAAGCTGCGGACAAATTCTGAACACTTTTTGACACTTGTTTTCTGGATGTCGTTATGGCTCAATAATAGGGGCTTCCATCTTTAGGCATCTGTTACTAGCAGTGCAATTATTATAAGACGTCAGTCCATTGCGCGTAATCTAACGAAGACTCCAAATTAATTTTTTGCCTCTAAACTATTTAAAGTCTGACAAGAAATGACACTGCTGCAGTTTCTCGTGAAAGGCCCATTCGAGTTGTGACATTTTAATCTATTCTGACTAGAACTCAAACAGTCTAATGGACTAGAACTGAAAAGCCTTGCGGTCGTTATGCGAGAAAAAGACATCCAAGTTCAAGTTATTTATAACTCTTTTTATACAGGTTGCCAATGAAAACTATCAGTTGCGCTCTGTAGTTAAATTCATATTCAAGAATGCTGAAATTAACATACTGGACAAGAGGTTGCAATTCGTTCAGAGTTTGTCGTTTTTCTGCTGGTGAACTGACATTTGTTTTTGGTCCTGACAGTGATCTGGTGTCAATGTTTTTTTCTTCGCTCTGCTGCCTCTAATAAAACTTATCATAAGTGTGGATTTTATCCCGACCTCAGTGCAAGTTATCCAATAGTCAAGGAAGAAGTTGCCGAAGCCTGGAAATTATTGAAGCTATTCGGCATCAAAACTTCTACTGGGATACGATATTTGTGTGGATTCATTGGTGGTGACGGTAGTCTTAAGTTTTTGTAGTATACTATACAATTTACACAAAGTATGTAATTGGCGAATAGTAATTGAATTTAAAATACAAGCGGCCCTTACCACAGACTTTGAGTTTTTCGATCTCATCTTATTAAAGCGGGAGAACAACATCTGTTCTGCTCATGTGATTAAGATCATAAAACGAAAAAAAGAGATTGCAGAGCTTTCAGGGGACATGAACAAATCATCTGACGATAAATTTAATTGAAATCCTAAAATGGACTGAAATAAAAACATGAATAATCTTAACCACGCGAATGAAATCAGTGAATCAACCATTTTCAGGTGAGGCAAGAGTTGGATGGACAGCAGGGAGCCACGCCCCAGAGTCCGGAGAAGACCCTGGACCAGCCCACATTGGCGCACGCTACATCTGCTCCTGGAGGCTCTGCTAGTGGTGGTGGAGGAGGTGGTGCGTCTAATGTTGACATCTCATCTGGTGCAATAAGTGACGACAGCTTTGAAGGTAAAATTTAAACTCGGATGAGCATATAATTCATTGCATTAGTAAAGCCTCCATGGTCTCCGAAAGGGACCAATTTTGTCATTCTTTTGTCTAAGCTCATTTCTTCGTACGGAAATGGTCCCAGTGAGCTGCATTATAGGTTTTCAAGTTGTTTGGACTATTTTGGTGTGTAAGCGGTTTGACAATTTTTGGCGTAAAGTGGGCGTTCTGTGATAAATTGAAACTTTTTAACTGCTTTGGTGGTTTCGGCTCGTATTTACTCGTTTTTAATTGCTCTAGAACGAAAGATGAGGCATTTTTTGTAAGCGTGTATAGTGGCTTTTTTGATGCAAAATTTTTGCCTGATCGTTTATGCTTTTGTTGTAGAACATTCTTTGACTTCTCTGGTGACATTTTCACGCTTCACTTCTTCCTTTTTGAGTAATTTCAATTCCTCTCATTGTTTATTGGTAACCTGAAAGCGATTGTGAGTGGTTGTGAGCGAAATTCGCCCGACGTTAGACGGCTATGTTCATATATTTTGTGGGTAAAATTTTTGTAGGCGTTTTTAAATTGTATTTTTAAGTCTTTCTTTTTATCTTTTTTAAATCTGTTCAGTAGGTAGTTAAAATATGTTTCTGTATAGTGAAAAGCTATCAGTTGATAAAATCAAAATTCTTCGATTTCATATGGACATATTGTTAGATTTATTGCTGGTAGATGCCATTTGTTTATTGATTTAATGCCTTTTATGGAATTTTTTGCTTTGTTTTCCACCTTAGTACTGTTTGAACAGTTTCAGCTTTCATTCTTATCTGTAGTTTCAGTTCTCATTTTTTAATACTTTTGTAAGCTGTGGTGGAGGAGGTGGTGCGTCTAATGTTGACATCTCATCTGGTGCAATAAGTGACGACAGCTTTGAAGGTAAAATTTAAACTCGGTTGAGCATATAATTCATTGCATTAGTAAAGCCTCCATGGTCTCCGAAAGGGACCAATTTTGTCATTCTTTTGTCTAAGCTCATTTCTTCGTACGGAAATGGTCCCAGTGAGCTGCATTATAGGTTTTCAAGTTGTTTGGACTATTTTGGTGTGTAAGCGGTTTGACAATTTTTGGCGTAAAGTGGGCGTTCTGTGATAAATTGAAACTTTTCAACTGCTTTGGTTGTTTCGGCTCGTATTTACTCGTTTTTAATTGCTCTAGAACGAAAGATGAGGCATTTATTGTAAGCGTGTATGCGTGTCTTTTTTGATGCAAAATTTTTGCCTGATCGTTTATGCTTTTGTTGTAGAACATTCTTTGACTTCTCTGGTGACATTTTCACGCTTCACTTCTTCCTTTTTGAGTAATTTCAATTCCTCTCATTGTTTATTGGTAACCTGAAAGCGATTGTGAGTGGTTGTGAGCGAAATTCGCCCGACGTTAGACGGCTATGTTCATATATTTTGTGGGTAAAATTTTTGTAGGCGTTTTTAAATTGTATTTTCAAGTCTTTCTTTTTATCTTTTTTAAATCTGTTCAGTAGGTAGTTAAAATATGTTTCTGTATAGTGAAAAGCTATCAGTTGATAAAATCAAAATTCTTCGATTTCATATGGACATATTGTTAGATTTATTGCTGGTAGAGGCCATTTGTTTATTGATTTGATGCCTTTTATGGAATTTTTTGCTTTGTTTTTCACCTTAGTACTGTTTGAACAGTTTCAGCTTTCATTCTTATCTGTAGTTTCAGTTCTCATTTTTTAATACTTTTGTAAGCCGTGAAAAAGAAGGTTTCCAGAATTTTCTATTGAGACGATAAGAGAATTTTTTTTCAGTTATGAGCAAAATTTTTATGCTGCTTTATTCTACGTTTTATGCTGGATCGCTAGTTTTGTTCAACTTGAGGATTTTTTCACCTATACTGTGCATACCAGTCTGAGCTAGAGGTTCTAGTGTGTCCGAAATTTGTGTTTTGATTAAAAATGAACAACGTTGGAAGGTGAAGTTCTGAGCAATGCTTCAACAGAATGACCGTCCGCTCAATCGAACAATGATATTCAAGTAAATTTTTTTCTGCAAATTCAACATGCTTTAAAGCTTACATCGATTAGGTAGTAATTATTCGCTCTCGAACGAATTTTGAAGCAATTGTTGTAAGCTTGTGTGACTTTATTTAATACAAATCGTTTACTTAGCGTTCTTGTGCTTTTATTCTAGAACATTCTTTGACTTGTTGAGCGACTGGAGTTCTTCGTTTTTAATTATTTGAGTGATCTAAGTTGCTCTCTGTCGGGAATTACTTTTTGTTAAATAGAATACTTTCAAGCGGCTATTATTTAGGCGCTCTCCTTTTTTTTAATTCGCTTTACCTTTTGATCACGTTTTTGGTTTTACAGAAGTCACGATTTTCAAGTTTGACTTCTGGCTTACTTCCCTCACTGTTTCAACTGAATGATTTTAAAGTTCTTTCATGCATTAAGGTACGCAATATAGTGAATACGGTCAAAGTCCCCGTCATTAAGTCCTTGAGAATTAGGTTATCAAAGTTGATTGGAGTGTTTGCTAGCTGATATCGGTATGAGCTTATTAGTTTTCAGTTTAGAAGCTATATTAATTATAGTTTTGGAATTAACTAAAACTGCACGTCATATTAGAGCAGTTTTGGACACTAAAAAAACAGAAAAAATTTCAGTCATTTATTATCTTCTTTTCTTCTTTTTCTGTTTCAATCCCGATCTGCATCAGGCGCATCAGCGGCTGTTTGTAATATAAAATGAGTGTGTGCAAAAATAGAAGATGTTTGTGTAAGTTAGTGGTCAATTGCTATCAAATGAAGTTTGTAACAATTATATTAGTCCTGTGCGATTTTTGTAATAATAAAACTTCTAATCTACACGCCCTGTAAATTAGATTACCCGCGGTTATTTTTCGAGAGCAGTTCATCCGACGTAGTAGGCTTATGTTGACTATTCGTCGTTAAGTAGCGTGCATTCAAGAGTTTCCAAGATTTTTTTGTTTTCCCAAGATCCATATATTGGTTACATTTTTAATAGCCGCGTCCTCAATTCTAGGCGGCTAAAAAATGACTCAAAAAATGACTTCTGAGCTCACTTATGAAACTTTAAATTTTATGAACATTTACTTATTAAAGGTCAATGGTGTGCATCTAAGTAGTGCCAAACATATGCACTAAATCTTGAAAATTAGAGTCCTGAGTTTTTGATTTCGAATATTAATTTTGGGATCTTTTCCGTTTGTGCCCCCCCCCCCCCCCAAAAAAAAAATATTGCACGTGCATCTAGGGGGTGCAAATAATATGCGCCCACTAAGCTGAAGGGGCACAAACGGAAAAGATCCTAATTTTTAAAAGACCTATTAGGGCTTTCTCCTTAAAAGAGCTTATGTGTCTCATAAAAATGACAGTCCGAAGCTTGCCCAAAAAGTCTAGTGGTCTTTTAAAGGACTGGTGGTCGATCTGTCTATTTTTTATTTCTATAGTTGTTTCAATTCATGTAACGCCACAAGCGTCTATTGTGGCTATTTTCCGGCAATCTGCCGGCTATGTTTGTTCTAGTTAAATATGAGTTTATATGCATTTTCAACTTGTTAATTGCTCTCAAACAAAGTTTGTAGCAATTTTTTTAGTACTGCTCTTTTTAGGAATTTTTGGTACGACCAATTGTTGTCTGATAGTTTTTTCTCATCAATTGGTTTCTCGTTACAACGGTATGAAAAGGTGACACGCAGAAGACATCGAGTTTCTGTGCTCTTTTCTTAGAACCTTACGCCTTACTAATTTCTAAGTATGCGATTCTCGGAAAATGTTGAGGAGCTCGTGCTCAACCCATTTACCCGCTCTTACCACTTACGATGACTACAACTCAACAGTCATTCGAGATTGTTTCGCCCGACGTGTGTTGATTGTTTTTAATAGCCGCTGTCAGCTTCTCAAAGGCCCTTATTTAGGCGCTCGAAATAATTTGGATGGTGTTGGTGCGCTGTCTTTTTTGAAGATCTGTTAATGCTTTGGTCGGCTTCTTCATGCCAATGAGAAGTCAAACTAGAGTGGCGATTTCATCCATGCTTGAGTAGTAAAAGAAGCGAAAACGCATTTAGATTTGAAACATGACTTTTTAGCTACATCTAAGTGTAATGATAGATTGGTGTTTGAACAATTGATCTTATTGCTCCAGTTTGCAATTCTTGAGTTTTTTCGAGGGGCAGCTAATGTTTTAATGACTTTGAAATTCTTTGTCATAAAATATTAAGGGATTTTTTTTAAAATTTTTGCTCTTAATTGTTCACAAATGTTTTGCTTTATAGCCGCCCTCAGCTTCTGAGCCTGGTATTATAGTGCTCATTTTTTCCTTTGTGAACAAATATTTGTTTTCCTCTACCTTTGTTCACAGCTTGTTCGACATTTTTGTTAAGTCTTTAGGTTAGTTTCTTTCTTCGCGCATTCTGCTCAAAGTGCTTTTAAAAAGCAGTTGCTCAGCAAAGCAATCTAAAGTGAACAGAACCTGTATAGAAAACAATCAAAATAGAAATGAGATAAACTCATAAAGCCCAATTTTAGATGCCCACTACTTGTACTTTGTTCTTTCAAGTCTTGTTTGTTTAACATCTCTAATGGGTTTTGGCCTTGATAGTAGCACCTGCATCATCTCATTAAGAAACAGTAGTATGCATAGCTGCGAAATCCAATCAAAATAGTTTACACTTCCAAAATTTTCTTGTACAAAAAATCAATTTTTATCATTATTTTTCTGTTCCTTTAATCTCAATCGGTGTTATTGGAATCAATGGCGGCAATCTGCCGAGTATGTGGATTTTTATTTTGTTCTCTTATCACTGATCATTATTGACAGGTCTCAAGAATTTGAATTGTATTGGGGCGCTGTCTTTTTTTTAAGATCTGTTCACACATTTTCATGATTTTTGAAGTCAAATTGGAGTAGTGATTTTGGTTACGCCGAAACAGGAAATAGAGCGAAGAAGCGAGTGGTTTTGCGGCGTGAATTTTTTTCGCTCTAATTTTAAAGTAGAGTGAGAAAACGGTGTTTGAACAAAAATTAGCTTTCTCGCTGGTGGTTTTCTGTTCACATGCGGCAATTTC
Source organism: Convolutriloba macropyga (assembly GCF_964194025.1). NCBI lineage: Eukaryota > Metazoa > Xenacoelomorpha > Acoela > Convolutidae > Convolutriloba > Convolutriloba macropyga. The sequence goes on along the minus strand of NC_134474.1, from coordinate 55,840,187 downwards.
ACTTTGATTTTTACAGTTCTTTCGATTTTTTGGATCGGATTTTTTTTCTAAATGGTTTTCCCAATCCATTCATAGTCCGTTATTGGTCTAGTTTTCTGTTTAGTCAATGAAAATTCTTTGAATTGTACGTCAGGACTTGTCCTGCTATGTTTTTTATTCAATTCTTTGGATTGTATTTAGGACTTGTCCCGCTATGTTTTGTGATTCTCTTTTCCTATCGTTCACGTTTTTGCCGCAACAGTAGTTTATTTGACATTTAACTTTTGACTTTAACCACTAAGTGGTTCAAATGTTCAGTAGGTTTGCTAAACTTAACTCACAGTAATGCATTGTAGCAAATTAACGAATAGTATTGAATCTGGTTAGTGTCAGAAATGCAAAATTAAAGGAAATCGGATAAAGTTCTGCGCTAATAGCTTTCGGCTCTCCCTTTGAATCTTACAAAAATTAAAGACCCCAGTAGTGTATAAGAAAATTCGGTTTGTCGTATCTCTAAATCGGCGTCCTATAATGAGGCTGTTATGTCACATTGTCCTTGTATAAGCGATTTTTTCTGATTTAGAAAATGAAATAATATGACTCAACTACGGGCTTCAATTAGTAAGAACTGGCATAGAAAAGCAGGAAAAAATTAATTCTTTCGATGGTAAACATAGCGTGTTTATTTGGTATCTTAATTGTATGATCGCTTTTGTTTCGCATGCTGCCTTATTGAGTCTTAGACTCTTTTACTGCTATTCAAGACTGTCGGGGAATATATTTTCGGAGGATTATTTGTTAAAGTAATTTATGAAGATTTGATTGAACATTCCCCATGATTATAGGGGCGTATAGTGGCATAATTTTCATGTAAAACGATGATCAAGAATGAAGAATTTCAACGTTGATTATCAGTTGTCGCCACTTAAGTGTTTCAGTGTATCAATTTTGATCATCTTAATAAATTAATATAAGGCTGGTTGTGCTATTAAGCTGTCATTTACTGTCAATCATTTGCTGTGCATTTGAAGCTTCCTATCATAATAAGGTTGCACTTGGTATTTTTCAGTTCGCTGGTAGTATTTTGTGATTGTTGTCAGGGTACAATTATTGCCGATTAAAGCCAGTGTTGTGTTCCTTTGTAGGTGGAATAAGCTGTGGATCTCACACTCCCGACCTCGATTCACCAGAGGGCACTCTTGATCACGTGGGGAGAAGATCTACGTCAGGTGCTGGAAACGCCGGAACAGACTCTGACTCTGGTATCGGTGGAGGTAATTTTGGACACCAAATGTCTGGAAGTACACCTGATAGTGACACTGATAGCAACGCGAGATTGAGGCATGCTCTCTTCTCGAAGAAGAATGCTCCGGCTCCTCCAATGCGAACTTCTTCCTTCCAGATCAAAGAATCGCCGTCGTTCACAACTGGTGTTAATGTTCACTCAGATAGCACGAATTTAAAGACACTTCAAATTGACACAGGTTTGCGTTGCAATCTTGTAATAATTGAAACTACTTCTGTGATGAGAAAAAAAATATATTTTATTGCTTAGATTATCAGCAGTTGAAAACTAAAACTGATTAACTTAGAACAACTGTTTTAAAGATTGAAATGAGACTCGGAAATAGTTTTCTAACACTTAATTTGAATATTAAGTGTATTTTGTTTACTTTGAGGTACAAATTTGACCAAGTTGTCTGAAAAGTTTGGATGGCAAATTAAAGGGAGAGGGGATAGTTGAAAGCTAGTTGTGATTGTGAAAATCGTAACTTAATGCAAATATGTCAACCAAAAAAACAGAGATGCAATGTGTGAGTAATTTTTAGCAGTACAGAACTTGAAAGTTATTGCACATCGTTAATTATCGTTAAAGTACTGGAAAACCATTTGATTTTAATCGTAAAATTGATTCTGGATTCTCTGCGAAATCAAGCGAATGAAGGGAATGTGATCACTATTCAATTTTGTTTCCAGAAACTGGATCTTCACCGCTCGTGGGCAGACAGAATCCGCTCAGCAAGACCAGGATAGCCAGTCAAGTGTCCCCTAGCTCTTCGGATTCTCTTTCTACATTCAAACGACCATCCACAGGAGACGACTTAATTAACCAATCACAAAGCAGCACTAACGTACCAGAAGTTGGCGTTCCCGTAACCAGTTCTGAAATCAGATCGATGAAGACCATGTCTGTGTACCACCACAACCAGAGCTCCGATTCCGAAGACGATGTTATAGATCCGAACCAACTTTGGAAACCAAGTGGATTGCTTCAGAAAGCATCGTCCAATGCTGACATCAGTAACAATCCAGATTATGGTTTCAAAAATAAACCTTCTCCTAATCCGAGAGTTTATAGTTCCAGAGATATGTTGAGCCACCCAAATGCATCTGCGAATGCAGCGCAGAAGTCAGGCACTTCGTCATTTGGAACCTCAGCTATACAGAGTCAATCTGGTTCAACGTTTTCGACGTTTGGATCCTGCAGTGGGGGTGGCATGGTTCCGACAAGCATACCGACCGTTCCGAGTCAAATAGTGAGTCCGAACAAACCATTAACAGTAAAATTGCCGGCTTCTCAGCACGGGTACACATCCTCGGAAATAGTTCCACAGAACAAGTCAATCTCAACTTTCTCAAAATCGCCAGCTCCCTCTGTTGGTTTGTCGAATCCTAACGTCGCAGCTGCCAGTGGAGGCGGGGGTGGTGGTGACGGAATGTGGAAAGCGTCTATACCAGAGCCTCCAAAACAGTCAGCTCCTGCTCCAATATCACCGGTCAAAGTGACATCTCCAACAAGGGACTCAATTCCTGTCGCAATTCCCAAGCCAAAGCCAGCTCCTCCAACCACAGAGCGAACAGTCAGTAAACCCGCGCCCCCTCCCCAACAGGTCCAAGGTAATTTGGCACCCAATATACCTACCTCAGTGCCAAGTGCAGTTAATAAAGAATCTCCTAAAGGCCAAAGGAAGTTGGTTGTCTGCCCTCCTCCAAAACCTGCAATTTCCAAACCTCAACTTGAAGTCAACGAGCCCAAACCAACACCGCCAGTGGCCATCACAGCGCCAGTACCACCTGTTAAAACTCACTCCAGTAAGGCAAAAAACAAAGTTCCGAACTTGAATGATGATTTGATCTCTCCACCACCGCTAGTGCAGCAAGCCGAAAAAACTGTACAGCCGTCTGTCCCTCCGAAACCCACTGAAAAACCAGTAAGAAGTGCTTCTCCAGAGAGACGAAGCGAGAATTTGATCAAACCCTCTGCATTCAAAAAGGCTATCAAATCGCAAGAGATTTCAACCACTACAGGTGCTCAGTCTTCAACTTCTCAGAAGGTGAATGTCAAACACGGTCATTCGAAATCAACCATTGATGAAGGTGCTTTAAAGGACAAAGGAAAGTTGTCGAGCAATCTGAAAAAGCCACAGAATTTGGCTCCTGATGTTCAGCAGCATATGACGAGCTCAAAACCAGATTTGAGTACTGCGACAGATCCAGTATCGGAACTGAAGTCAGGAGTCTCGCTTAGACAGTCGGTTCGGAGACCACAGATTGCGACGCTTTCAGCCACAGAAACTGATATTTTTTCGGATGTCGATCTTGATACTTTGTTGAACATTCGAAAAGATATTGAAAAAAGTTTGAAAATAGCAGCTAAGTGGGACGACTTGAATTCGAAGGAGCTCTCTGTGTTGTGTGCTAAACTGCAGAGGTTTCACGAATGTTGTAAAAATTACAGTATGGTTGATTTGAAGGTGTTTTCGAGGCGCAAATTTACAGAGAGAGTGACCAACTTGGAGGGTAATATTGAGACGCTAAGGAAGTCTGCCAAATTGACGGAAGCTAGCAATGCAATTACGACGATGCTTCAAATTGTACTGAGCGTGGGTGAAATATTAAACTCAATTGAGAGTGGAGCCAAGTCCTAACTCGTGATTCAACTTTTTAACGACTTATTCTGGTAAGTTTTGGCCATTTTTTGTATATTGAGATTAATTTAACTAAGTTAAACAGAATATTTTATTTGAGCCTTTATTGCTAGTATGATTGGATCAGAAGTAAATTTGGATGAAATTTTTAACTTAAGTTATGTTGCCTCTTTCTAAATAATTTTGGCCTCTTGCACCACCCCTATACTTGGGAAGCCCTGTTCAAGGACCTTTTAAATTTTTGGGTCAGTTTGTTATGGACGGTTATTATCAAAATGTAGGACCCTCTTTGTTTAAATCACCAGTGGCAAGCTGAAGCGCGCTTTTTGAAATTTTTATGCATTAATGCTTTGTTATTTTTAGATGTATCGCTCTCGTAAAATGTAATTCTGGCAAAAATTTAAGCTTCAGCAATTCCTATTCCTTAGTTAGCTTGCTTTTAAGTTAAAGAAGGAGCCGCAGTAGGTCAGAAACTGATTGCATAAATTAGTTTGAAATTGTATCCTTGATAGCGACCCAGCGTCGTGGAAAGATTTTTGGGCTCAGTGGAGTATCGGCAGATAGTGTTCTCATATTTTTTTGTCGATTTGTCTAAGTCGAGAAATATGTCATGTGGAAAATGAGTGATTCGGTCAAATTGTTTGAAGAGATTGACAATCACAAAATTGAAAATCAAAGAGATTGGTTTTCCGCTCTTATCACATCTTTGAAAGACCAAGAAAAATTTTTGCTCATGAAGAGAATTTTCTGTTTCTTTGACAATTTCAAAGCAGTGTTTTTAAGTTTCCAATTTCTCAAGGTATTTCCTAAATGTTCTGACTATATTCAGAAATGAGGCGTTTTCTGTTAACTATGTTTTCAAATGGGTTTGGGTGGCAAAGATATTTTTAATGATTTCTTTATTTGATCAACTATTGTAACTCGTATATTCAATCAAAACACGGATATATCTAAAGATAATACAATCAAGCGAACATCCAGGCAGTACTACAACTGTATTTGTATGCACTCAATTTTTCTCGCTTGAGATCACATAAAAAAATCATGTGCCAACAGACGATTTTTCAGTTAAAAAGTGACACCCGAGAAAATTGCAGTTTACGTGATTTTTCGTGTGAAATCACACGAATCGCTCGAGTTGACGAAACTCTTCACGAGTTTTCATGTGATTCACACGAGTTTTCACCTGATTTCTCTTGTAAAATCACGATTTTTTATGTTAGCCCTCGCGATTTTTTGGGGGTTTTACACACCGATAATCATTACGCCACTATTGCGTTTCATAGGACCAAATTTTAAGATAACTGGTGCAGGTTTCTCACTTTTCATGGACATGATTTATAATAGAGGTTGAAAATAAAACACAAATCAGTAACGAATCATCAATTATCATTAAATCTTTTTCACAATTTTGAAAACCGAGGAAAAGGATTAGAATTAGATCACTGGCGCAAAGCATTTGAGTCAATGTTGTGGCCTCAATTGCAAAACAAAAGTGATAAAAGTCTTGAAGTTTTCTGTCCAATTTTAGTATACAATTAATGTTAGCGTTTCTCAAGCATTTTTAACATGACAAAGTTTAAAAAAAGACAGCAGAGAAAACTGAGTCACTATTGTGGCCGCAGGACGATTGATTTTAGAATCTGAAATCAAACTAGAAATAAAACCGGTCAAAAACAAAATTTATAACTCTCACTCAAAAGTTCAGCTTATTTTTCACCGGTGAGATGCACCAGATCACTCATGAACTCTTCGTCCAATGCATACCAAACAAAATAACTCTTCGCTGCTCGCGGAGACGCTTATTTAGGAGACCAATAGCTTCTTCATGGACTTGACTTTTCCTCCTGCTGATAGTTTGCATGATATAAGCCTCCTTTCCCAATGCTCTACAAAATTTCATGATAGCGATGATATGTTTTGCTATGCGTCCTATGGGCGTTTGGTCAGGCTCTCGCCGATGGGGATGCTGGCTTATGTCATTTCTTCCCAGCTGGATCCAAATTAATTCGGCAGTTGATTGCTCAATACTGTCTCGGAAATGACGGGCCAAGTCGTGAGCCTGAACGCCACATATACCAACAAATCAGACACTCGGTAAATTGCGCGCCTCCTTCTGCATCCGTACTACATGAGAGTCACCGATAATCATTGCGCCCTTAATGCGCTTCATAGGACCAAATTTTAAGCTAGGAGGTGCAGGTTTCTCACTTTTCATGGACATGGTCTGTAATAGGGGTTGGAAAATAACACAAAAATCCGTAGCGCATCATCAATTATCGTTAAACTTTCACAATTTTGAAAAGTGAGAAAGCGATTAGAATTTAATCACTGGCGCAAAGCATTTGAGTTTCTTTGTGGCCTCAATTGCAAAGCACAAGTGATAAAAAGTCAATAAGTTTTCTTTCTGATTTTGGCGTACGATTAATGTAAGCGTCTATCAAGCGTTTTTAACATGAAAAAGTAAAACCCAAAAGAAAGCAGAGAAAACAGGAGAAAACTGAGTCACTATTGTGGCCTCATTACGATAGATTTTCAAATCTGAAATCGAACTAGAAATAAAACCTGTCAAAAAACAAGTTTTCTTTCTGATTTTGGTACACTCTCAACTAGCCGTACAATAGGCATCACAAATGATTGTTCAAACATATTTCAACCGCTCTAAACATGTTAAATGAATATATATATATATATATATATATATATATATATATAATATATAACATATATATATATATACATTTATATATATATATATATATTATATATATATATATATATATATATATATATATATACAATGTTATTCATATATATATATATATATATATTATATATATATATATATATATATATATATATATATATATATATATATACATATAAAAAATTCAAGATTAATTAACCCCTAGAGAGAAGTTCCCCTAATATCCGGGGCTGAGTGGTCCCACTTTGACCCGTGGTGGGTGGTCCCAGTTCACACTTGTTGGCGTTTTCTAATACCCGGGGATGGGTGCACCCAGTTTTACCGCTGGCTCGGTTCCCATTGAACATTTGGGAAAAACTATTCAAATAAATCGCAAACTTCCGTATGAGATATCAACTTTTGTTCGAGGCAAGCTATAGCAAAAACTCGAAACGAAACGCAATGACCGGACCACATCCCCAGTATTAGGTGCACAAACAATGCCAAAGAGGGGCGTGCCAGAGGCGTCAACTACGGGGCAGGGGTGTGCACCTCATGGGGTGAAACGCACTCAACTTAGTATAGTAGTAATATATAAAGGTATGGCTACAAAGGTAGCCGAGTTCACCGTGAAGTAGGTGAACTAACTGTACGCAATATCTGTGTACAAGCATTTCATGCCTATAGTAACAGGCTACCACGATTAAAAAATTATAATAATGCTAACAAAATATAGCCATTCAGGGGAGCAGGGGGCTCATCTGATGAGTCAAAATTGAACCCCTCAATCGGAGAACATCCAATAAAATACATATGGGGTGGTTGCCCGGTAGTAATGGTGTTCAACGCGCCTATTCTTGCCGTCAATAATTTTGAACTTTTCACAACTAGAAACGCGAAATGTACCAGTCACTAAAAAGTCAAAATGCCCGTATATGCCGGTCAATTTCTCGAAAATGGCCGAAAGAAACAATACTAGACTTATACCAAATTAAAGCTTGGCTCAAGCTGGGTTGAACACAAAAAGATTCATCAGAATCGGTTCACTGTACAACGAGTTAATGCAACGTTAAGGTATCGTACCAAATTACCATAGTGGCAAAAAGGGGTGACGTTTCGCTTAAATTTTTCCCTAAAATGACAACTTTACCTCTGAAACTAGCTGGATTCAGTTAACACACATCCTAATAAGTAAAACTAGCCAGAAAACGTTGTCATACAAAAAAGTTTCAAAATCGGTTTACTCCACAACGAGTTATTGCAAAAATAAGGTACCGTTGCAAATGACCAGAAACATCATCTGCAGAGCTGAAATGTGCCATGTTAATGCGCCAACCAAATTAGAAATAATAACTAGACGGCTTTGCCATAACATAAGGAAGCTAACGCACCAATAAACAAGCTTTAAATTGCATTATAGGTGATGTGGCACAGCTATGTATGTACCGGTACCCTGCTTCACCAGGTCAAAAATGGGCTACCTGTCCCGGCCAATTTCTCAAAAACGGCTGATCGAAACTAAACGACTCCTATATCAAAACAAGGCTCAGCTCAAACTGGTTTTAAAAAAAAACTTTTATCAAAATCGGTTCACTGTACAACGAGTTATTGCAATGTTAAGGTACCGTACCAATTGACTGAGAAAGCGGAGTACTCCAGCTGCAGAGCCAAAATTCGGCCTCTGCACTTCGTAAAACGACATGAGAAATATATATGGGAGCACTCCCCTCATTCTGACGACGCTAAGAAGCTAAGGAATTATAACTTATAACTTAAATCAGCTGTTTTGTGGTACTGAAATTTTGGTACCCCAAACGACCAAAAAATGCAAATTCTCTCAAAATTTGGACATGAATAACTTTTTCCGGTTGTTGAATAGGAATGACAACCGAATATAGCCATCAAGAGGGGTTCAGTAGAAACAAAACGCGCATTCGCCAAAGCACTGAATTGTACCCAATTTTTTGGATATAAGCAAAGCCCGAGTTCTTGATAAAAACGCGCAAAACGGCTTGAAACATCACTTGCCGAGTGTTTCTGGACGCATGTTTAGTTCACTGCCGAGTGACTGGACAACGAACACCTCTGCCGCGAGATTGGAAGAAATTCCCACCTCGCCATAGGCCAGGGTGTTTTGTGTGTTTTGTAGAACAAACGGCATCTACAAAAAACCAAGTTTTCATGAAAAATGAAAAATTGCTGTTTTTTTTGCAAAACAATAATACAGATAGGTTTATGGTTTTGATCAAATAGCACAACATTTATTGATATTGAACCAGTACATTGAAGAAACTGTTACCTTTGCATCACAACTTGTTCAATTACAAAAATTTGCAAGTTTGAGCTCTAATAACTTTTTGGCCCGGCCAATTCAGATTAAAGATTGCATATGGAAATCACTGCATATGGAAATCACAATTGTGCTAGTGGCAACAAAACGTGCCTATAAGCGTTCAAATCCATTGAGTAGTGTTTGAGTAATCAGCAAAGAACTGAAACATACCCAAAATTTTTTGGTTTGAGCAAAGTCAGAGTTGTCGTAAAAACATGCAAAACGGCTTTAAAAAGCACTTGCCAAACGTTTTTCAGCGCCTATTCAACCCACTGACCGCTTGTTAGACAACGAATACCTATTTTGCGATCTGGGAAAAAATTGAACCTCGTCATAAAGGCCAGTGTCTTTTGTGTGTTTTGATGAAAAAAAATCAGCAGCTCAAAAAAATTCCGAAAACTATTTTTGGTAATTGACTCTTAAACTGATTTAAACCTAGGTTACAAATAGTCTATTGACCGCTAATAATCAGATTGCCTGACAACCTACAGTCAATACATAGGGATAAAAACAGTTTTTGTGAGATGATCTTTGAGGTGGTCCACTTTACGCCACTTTTTGCGATTTATTATATTTTCTCTACAACTATGCCTTGAAAAAGGGTTAGAAGATGACCAAATCAACAATGGCAACTTGTTATTGAGCATGGCTGAAGAGTTAGCAGTTGTAAGTCATCTTAGAGCACCAGTTGCTGATGTTGCTGTTTCGGCTTTTCACTCTGAATTGTAGTTCAATATGTTTTTAACAGGTTCTCCGTAAACATTCTAATGAAAACTTGTCAAAAAAACATTTTAATCAATTAATCCATACGTTTGCGTGCTTTCACTTAATAGGATCAAGTTGAAACGCTAGAATAACTTTTTCCTGCTTTTTGCAGATAAGAAACACGAGAAAAATTTCTATAGACAAATCAGAACGAAGTGATTTCTTTGTGTAAAACTTCAGTTCGTGGCTCTGGTCAGAGTAATTCACAAATATGAGTCTCAATGGCCGTTAATGGTTACAAACCAGCTTGCTTGACGACCTATGGCTAAAACATAGGGATAAAAACAGTTTTTGTGAGATGATCTTTTAGGTGGCCCACTTCACCCCACTTTTTGCGATTTATTATGTTTTCTCTACAACTATGCCTTGAAAAAGGGTTAGAAGATGAAGTCAACAATGGCAATTTGTTATGGATCTTAGCTAAAGAGTTAGCCGTTGTAAGTTATCTCAGAGCTCCATTTGCTTAAATGGCTATTCAGATTAAAGATTGCATATGGAAATCACTGCATATGGAAATCACAATTGTGTTAGTGGCAACAAAACGTGCCTATAAGCGTTCAAATCCATTGAGTAGTGTTTGAGTAATCAGCAAAGAACTGAAACATACCCAAAATTTTTTGGTTTGAGCAAAGTCAGAGTTGTCGTAAAAACATGCAAAACGGCTTTAAAAAGCACTTGCCAAACGTTTTTCAGCGCCTATTCAACCCACTGACCGCTTGTTAGACAACGAATACCTATTTTGCGATGTGGGAAAAAATTGAACCTCGTCATAAAGGCCAGTGTCTTTTGTGTGTTTTGATGAAAAAAAATCAGCAGCTCAAAAAAATTCCGAAAACTTTTTATGGTAATTGACTCTTAAACTGATTTAAACCTAGGTTACAAATAGTCTATTGACCGCTAATAATCAGATTGCCTGACAACCTACAGTCAATACATAGGGATAAAAACAGTTTTTGTGAGATGATCTTTGAGGTGGCCCACTTTACGCCACTTTTTGCGATTTATTATGTTTTCTCTACAACTATGCCTTGAAAAAGGGTTAGAAGATGACCAAATCAACAATGGCAACTTGTTATTGAGCATGGCTGAAGAGTTAGCAGTTGTAAGTCATCTTAGAGCACCAGTTGCTGATGTTGCTGTTTCGGCTTTTCACTCTGAATTGTAGTTCAATATGTTTTTAACAGGTTCTCCGTAAAAATTCTAATGAAAACTTGTCAAAAAAACATTTTAATCAATTCATCCATACGTTTGCGTGCTTTCACTTAATAGGATCAAGTTGAAACGCTAGAATAACTTTTTCCTGCTTTTTGCAGATAAGAAACACGAGAAAAATTTCTGTAGACAAATCAGAACGAAGTGATTTCTTTGTGTAAAACTTCAGTTCGTGGCTCTGGTCAGAGTAATTCACAAATATGAGTCTCAATGGCCGTTAATGGTTACAAACCAGCTTGCTTGACGACCTACGGCTAAAACATAGGGATAAAAACAGTTTTTGTGAGATGATCTTTTAGGTGGCCCACTTCACCCCACTTTTTGCGATTTATTATGTTTTCTCTACAACTATGCCTTGAAAAAGGGTTAGAAGATGAAGTCAACAATGGCAATTTGTTATGGATCTTAGCTAAAGAGTTAGCCGCTGTAAGTTATCTCAGAGCTCCATTTGCTTAAATGGCTATTGCGGCTGTTCACTCTGGATTGTAGTGCAATATGTTTTAGCTGGTTCTCCGTAAAAATTCTTGTCAATAAAACATTTTAATCAATTCATCCTTACGTTTGTGTGCTTTCACTTAGGAAAAACAAGTCGAAACTCTAGAGGAACTTTTTCCTTGATTTTGGGGTTATGAAACTCAAGAAAAAATACTATAGACAAAACAGAACGAAGTGATTTCTCTTTATCAAATAAAAACTTCAGGTCCTGGCTCCGGTCAGAGTTATTCATAAATATATGGCTCAAAGGCCAATAACTGCTAATAGTGTGCTTTACTGACAACCCACAGGCCCTGCATAAGGATAAAAACAGTTTTTGTGAGAGGATCTTTTATGTGGCCCACTTTACCCCTTTTTTGTGATTTATTGTGTTTTCTCTACAACTATGCCTTGAAAAAGGCTCAACAGATGTTCAAATCAACAATGGCAACTCGTTATGGATCAAAGCTAAAGAATTAGCCGTTGTAAGTGATCTTTTACTGATGCTAATTCGGTTTTTCAGTCTGGATTGTAGTTCAATATGTTTTAGCAGGTTCTTCGTAAAAATTCTAACGAAAACTTGTCAAAAACACATTTTAACGATTTCATCCATACGCTGGCCTGCTTTCGCTTAAGGAAAGCAAGTCGAAACGCTAGAAGAATGTTTTCGTTGCTTTTGCGGTTAAGAAACTCGAGAAAATTCTTATATACAAAACAGAACGAAATGATTTCTCTTTATAAATAGAAAAACTTCAGTTCGTGGCTCCAGTCAAAGTAATTCGTAAATTTAAATCTCAATTGCCATTAACGGCTAAAAACTGGCTATCTTGACGACCTATGAATAAAACGAGGATAACAACAGTTTTTGTGAGAGAATATTTTGTGGTCCACTTTGCCCCATTTTTTGCGATTTATTTTGTTTTATCTACAACTATACCCTGAAAAAGGGTTAAGATGATTAATGAACAGTGGCAATTCAATACAGATCTTGGCTAAACATCGGCCGTTCCAAGTCATCTTAGATCAGCAAATGCTGCGGTGGCGTTTCGGCGTTTCATTCTGGATTGTAGTTCAAGATAAAGTATTCTGGATTGTAGTAGGTTCTTCGTAAAAATTCTGACAAAACTCGTTAATAACACATTTTGCTCAATTCATCAGTACGTTTGCGTGCTTTCACTTAAGAAAAGCAATTCGAAACGCTAGAAGAATAATTTTCTTGCGTTTGCGGTTAAGAAACTCGAAAAAATTCCTATAGACAAAACAGAACAAGTGATATCTCTTTATCAAATGAAAACTGCAGTTCGTGGCTCTGGTCAGTGCAACTCAGAAATATAAAGCTTCGGCGGTCTAAGCCTCTAAATTCCAACAGGTTTCAAACATAATTCCTAAATTTTGTTTTTCTATGAATTCGATCTCTAAGTGACTTTAACTCTCCTAAAGGCCTTCTACCCTTTTTAACATATAAATGAGAAAGGGCACAAGCCTATATTTAGCAAAAATTATCTTATACCAGTTAACTTCTATTACCTATTAGTTAACTTCTTTTATTAGGCTACTAAGAAAATTATATAAAAACAGGTCAAAATCCAGGTAGATGCTCTTTGTCTTACCAACAGAAAGGAGAGAATTCACTTACAATTTTAAATTCGAAATTAAGCTCTGAAAAAGCTCCGCAATAGTAAATAATAGCGACAATATCAAGTCCAATTTCTTTTTAACTAATTTTCATGCGAACAGCCAAAAAATTTAAATGGCTTAAAAATCATCCACAATTTAGTAAGTAACCTCTATTTTGAGGTAATGACTCTATGCTCCATCAAAGTTTCAAAATCTGTTCAGGTGAGACAAAATGAGAAACACCAATAATTATCGAGAACAATTTTTATTGAATAAAGATAAAATTTTGCCTACAATTTCGTAGCTTACTCAGCCATTATTTCATTATATTTCTTTCAAGTCAAATCTCAGGTGTTCAAGTTTTTTTCGAGCCTTGAAGCGTACAAGGAGACCACAGTGCAGGCGAATCGATTAAATCTTGCGCCTTGAAGGCTGACCTCAACGATCGTGGCCTTCTTGACCGCAACGATGGCATGCTACACGCGACCTGGATTGAGATAGTTGGTTTCCGATAATTGCTTTTTCTCATCAGGTGTTCAAGAGCGCACATCAACTTCTGTTGCCCAGACAGAACCAAATCCAGAAGATGGAATTGGAGCTCTGTGCTGAAGGGTGATTCTAGCACTTCTTTTTCGTTTGCGTTGCCACTTCTCTTGTAGCCCGCAAACTCCTTGTTGCTGTTGTGCTCGCCGGCACTGTCCAGTGTCGGTTGCGGCTGAGTTGCTTTGCTGATGACCAGGTCAATGGTTAGGCTCACTGTCACTGCGAGCTTCACGATTATCTCGTTGCGGAGTTCTTTATTCATTCTCTCGACTTTTATCCCGTTGTTGAAAGTCCAATGGGCTAGACGATGCAACTCGTGATCCGTGTTTGCTGAATGTTCTTTATAGCATTTTGGAACACCTTGTACACCCACTTTTTGATTTTCTCGCCAACTTTTTGGTTCTGACCAAGTCTCTTTTCCAATGACATGTTTCAATGGAGCCAAAATCACTTTGATTCTAATACAACAAAGCAAACTAAATAAATTTCCCTAATTTGAAGTTAAAATTCCTTGAGAAAAAGTATGGATTGTCAGATATCACTACGCTAAGAATCTCTTATTTAATTGATTATTTTAACCTATCTGGTGTTAATATTGATCTGTAAAAGTATCCATATGTTCTACAGTAACTATTTTCTATTCCGAACAGATGCCTAACTCAACTAGTTAAAATTACGATTGAAAGATCCCATCTGTCGCCAATGAAGTGTTTGTTTTCAGATGAAGTGCTTCGGGGGCCTTAGCCTCTAAATTCCAACAAGTTTCAAAAATATTTCTCAAGTATTGTTTTTCGCTTGGCGACTTTCGCTATTGTTTGTCCTCTAGGTGACTTTAACTCTCCTAAAGACCTTATGCCCTGAAAAACTTATAAAGAAAAAAAGGCACAATCCTCTACTTAGCAAAAGTTAACTTACACCAGTTAATTTCTAGTACTTATGCCTATTAAGAAATTTATATCAAGACACGCCGAAATCCCGGTAGGTGCTCTCTGTCTTACCAACAGAAAGGAGAGACTTCATTTCGAAAAGAAGCTCTGAAAAAAAAACAAAAATGAAGCGCTGTTTATATACTCCACAAAAGTAAATAATAGCGACATAATCAACTCCAATTTCTTTTTATAACTTATGTTTATGCGAAAAGGGGCAAAAAAATATGTGGCTGAAGCAATTACTCCCCACTTAACCAACCTCAAATTTGTTTTTATAGCTGCGAAGCTGTAAGCTGAGCGAAGCTATATTGCGGTGATCTTGGTTTTTTTTTGTTTCGTCGTCTGACGCTCTTTTTTCGTTTTACATTTGTTCACACAGCAAAGCTGAAGTCAAATTTTCTGAATGACTTCTTCCTCTCACTAACGGCATTTGCGCGCGTGACGTCATTTCTCACTCGCTTTCGCAAAAGTTTTGGGTTATTTGCGTGATTAGATTTTGATCATACGTGACTTACCTCACTCAATAAAATGACTTCTGCACTTTAAAACTTAAGTTTAATTTGAATTTGTTTTAGGTCAAAGGAACTCATATGTGCAGTAAAGGTCCCTTATAAGAGGCTTCTGCGGGATGAATTTTGACAAGCTTTATTAATTTATCGCTGAATGTTTTTTACTTAGCTTTTGAGCGGCGTCGATTTTTTTTTCAATTTAGATCTTTATCTGTTTCTATCCCTATTATATGGCACGCAGGTCTATTCTTTCGCAGCTATTCCGGCAATCTGCCGGCTATGTTTTTTTAAATTTTTTTTAAAGAAAAGCCTTAAGAGAACTTTAGTTAGAAAAGCCATTTTTACATTTTCTGAGCTGATTTAGTCTTTTGTATTTGCTTCTGTAGGTGTTTGTTTAGCTGGTTAATAAGTATAATTTCCGGGGGATATCAAAAAACTTTTTGCTTGAATTTTACCCTCTGTGAGTTTGTAATTTATTTCGGTGTGCTTCGAGGTAAGTTTCTCAATTTACACAAAAATGAAAATAGCATTGGCTGATTATCAAAACAATTTGTCAATATAGGCTGATCGTTCATTTAATTTAACAAGATTTTTTTAATTGGACTTTGTGTTTAAGACTGTGTAAAAGATTTTAAGTGGAAATTGTGCAAGGGGCCTTTATGCAATTTGTTTTGGTTCAAATTAGATCAAAAATTTGTTAAAAAGTTTTGAATTGATTTGGGAGCTCTCGCTGATGATGCACCCGCCCAACGTTACCGGAGACTTTCCATTTTGATGCTAAAATTGTGACTTGTTGCAATATGTTGAATGTTTGTATCCTATGGAAACCGAGTTTGTAATTAAATGTCAGATCTGACTCCTTTACTGGTAACACCTGGTGTAATAGAATATTTCTAAGTCATCCAGCAAAAGGTGGGTTACGCTAAATTTCGCGTTTGCATTTGGGTTGTTTTCAAGTTCACTCTACAACCATTTAATTTAGTAGCCGTAAATACTACCTTTTTGACCAATAGGAATTTTGAGGAATTTGGTGAACTTTTTCACGTAAAAATGAAGTTAAGAATCTTGGGCTACTGATTTTCGACACGTCACTGATGGCTTTGCTTGCTACCGTCCTCTTTCAATCCATAAGTCATTTGAAATGTCAAGAACTGGTATCATTTGATTAACATTCAATGACGTGTTGGGCAAGTTGTAACATCTGCGCAGAAATGCGGAGAATCTATAAGAGAGCCTTAAAACACTTATCATAGAAAATGTTGATAGAAATTTCATTTTATAGAAAGCAAAATTTTACAGGATTGCTTTAGCCCAGCGCTTATTAGTCTAATCAACCATTTTTATTGAACCTGCAGAAATCTGAATGGAAAATTTGGTCTGCTACTGCCTAAGTGGGTTAAATAATGATAGCGTTGTATTATTTCCGTACAATGACAATTTGTATGTGAACTGACTGTGATAACTCTTTTGTTCCACTGGGGGAGGTTATATGTCTTGAATCTATTGATCAAAGTTTTAATTCGATGTGGTGGCGGCATATATTTGGTTGCGCAAGTTAAGAGAAAATCAAAACAAAATCGGCTGAGAATGGACTTTGTTGAAAGAGGTTGATCATTAGCATTAATAGAATTAGAAAATAGACAGGAGTCAGATCTGGAGTAGTATTATTTTTATAATTGAGCGATGCAAACAGTTGTTATTCTATTCTTCCTAGATGTGTTGTCATTGATGAGTTGATTGTTGATACTGATGAAGTGCTGATCATCATCATCTCTCTCCAGGAGAACCAGAAGAAGACTTCATTTTATTTGTCCAATAAATTCAACTTACTCAACCTCCTCTTTTTTTACTCACTCAGTTTAGTAAGTATAGGTTGTGCTTTTTTTTGTTGTTGGAAGTACATGTACATGTGACATTAACCGAGAATCACGCAGCGCTTCGATATCAACCCGAGATTCTAAGTGATTTTAATCACAGGCTTGCGTAAACACGAGCATTGAAACCTGCCTCTGTGACAAATTCGTGTTCTAGAAAATGGCGCTGAAATGATCTGGCCTTTCAAAACGTTCAAGTGCGTGTCTCAACATAAAGATTTTTAATACAAAACAAGAAGTTATGAGCACTTTGGAACAGGCATATCCGTTTTGAGAAACCCTCCAGCAGTTGATCTTGCTAGAAATGGATGACATTAGTGCGTTAGACCATATGATAAAACGGCAATGAATCAATCAATTCTTAATCCTCCGCTGCGTGAATGTAAAATGCAACTATTGAATTGATATAGACTTTCATAAGATGAGAATTTTATGATGAGAAAAAGATAAGAAATTACGTATTTAAACAAGCTTAGCAATATTTGGGCATCGAGTTTAAATTTAACGTGCATAACACGGGTGATAATTTGAAGTATTCTAACTAAGCTGACATCTCAAACGTTCTGTGATTTTGCCTAAAACTATGCTGCATGCTGAAACCATGCTTGAACCGTGACATCACAATATTTTGGGAATGGGGGTGTCAAAACCCAATCTACGAAACCGGGTCAATTATTACACTGTCAAACAATTATAATAGGAATTTGAATGTGTCGATTTTCGGTTCAATCGAATCATTTGTTTTTTAATCGAATCATATAATCGAATCATAGTTATTAAATTGCTGAGCAGCTCTTTTATAGTCTTACGCCTTACTAGTCTCTATGCGATTCCCCTAAACTGTTTCGAGGAGACATAAATTCATGGTGAAAAAGGCCGTTTCTAATCTTAGAGTGTGAGATTAACCGCTCGCCGGTCGTTTGAGAGCAATTCGCAACACGTTAGTCGGTTAAACTTTGGATTGCAGTAGAAAAAATTTTTTTGAGTACTTCACTTACAGGACTGCTCTCCAATTACAGGACTGCGTCAATAGTTGTTTTTGAGCTGATAATGTTTTTTCAGTTTCATAAGAGGTCGGGCATAATTTACAATGAGTATTTTAGTATTTTTGAATTAGCTGTAAAGGAAGTAAGAGCACATCATTTTTGTCAGAAAAAGCTAATTGTTTGTCTGTTTAATTGCTCTTGAACGGAGTTCATAGA
Organism: Convolutriloba macropyga; assembly: GCF_964194025.1. NCBI lineage: Eukaryota > Metazoa > Xenacoelomorpha > Acoela > Convolutidae > Convolutriloba > Convolutriloba macropyga. The sequence goes on along the minus strand of NC_134474.1, from coordinate 55,822,136 downwards.
AATTATTGTAAAAGTGTGTCTTTTTTATGCAAAATTTTCGCTTGACAATTTTGACTTTTCGAGTGACTTTTACGCCCCTGACTTTTTGCGTTTCGCGTGGTCTAAAATTCTCTCTCAATCACAATTTCAAGCAGCTGAACTCAAATGGCGGTAATTTAATACTAAAAGTCAAATGAAAAGTGCACCGAAACTGGTGCTTTTTTTCACTTTAAATCTTAATAGTGGTATATGTTAACCTCTGTGGTTCTTAGTTCCATTTAGGCTCCCCTCCCTCCCCCCTCCGACTGAGGCAGGCTGCAATTGATTAGAGCTCCCACTAGTCTTTCGAGAGCAATTCTTCCGACGTTTAGTCGGCTATGTTTTAGTTTGGCTTTACTTTTGATCACATTTTTCGTTTTACCTGAGTCACGATTTTCAAGTTTGACTCATGACATGCATTTTTTATGCAAATTTTTTGCTTGACATTTTTACGCTTTGCTTCTAGAACATTCTTTGACTTCTCAAGTGACATCTTCACGCTTTTGTTCTTCATTTTTGAGTGATCTCTATTGCTCCGAAGTAAAGCTTGTCGCTAGTATAAAATCGGTTGCAGCATAGCAGGGGTAAGTCATTCGTAGCGCAGTGGATAGTGCGGGTTGTTGTGGATCAGGAGGTCAGTGGTTCGAATCCCGGCCGGGGAAATGCTACAGCCCCTGAATTAAATTGCCTCGCCTGTCGTTCAAGAGCAATTCCGACATTTGTCTGTCCATGTTTCATTTTGCTGTGTTAAAGGTGATTAGGATTTTTACGACTTACTTCCGGCGACCATATTGGTTGTCCTTATCGCCATATTTTCTACAATGAGCTGCAATTTTGTAGCAACGAAGTTTGTAGCAATTATTTTAGTGCTATGGTCTTTTCATGCTATTTTCCGGTTGACCAGTTTTTCCTCTAACCCTTTTGTCTTTTCTTCCTCAAAAACGGGATTAACCGTGAAGCCCGGGGCTGCATTAAGTTCTCTTAGAGCGTTTCGGCTTATTAGACTCTGAACCCGCCATCACCACCACTTCAGGCCCCACACCCTTCAAGTTATTTCACTGGTAACCCGGCTCTCGGCACCACCGTGCCCCCACCTACCAGGGGCGCCCCTCCCCGATAATGCCACGCCATTTCAATAAAGCTAAAGATAGCCTCTGTTAACCGTAGCTGGCTACTGACAAACTCCACCGTGAGACCGTAGTTTGAGAGCATCTCTCGACGATAGTTGGTTATGTGTATTTAATTGCTCTTGAACGTAGTTCATAGCAATTATTGTAAACGTGTGTGTTTTTTATGCAAAATTTTCGCTTGTCAATTTTGACTTTTCGAAAGACTTTTGCGCCCTTGACTTTTTGCATTTCGCGTGATCTAAAACTCCCTCTCAATCACAATTTCAAGCAGCCGAACTCAATTGGCGGCAATTTAATACTAAAAGTCAAATGAAAAGTGCGCCGAAACTGGTGTCATTTTTTACTTTAAATCTTAATAGTGGTATATGTTAACCTCTAATGTGGTTATTTGAAGCCCACTATAGAACTTCTTAGTCCCATTTAGGCTCCCCCCACCCCGACTGAAGCAGGCTGCAATTGATTAGAGCTCCCACTAGTCGTTCAAGAGCAATTCTTCCGACGTTTAGTCGGTTATGTTTATCTTTGTCAACCTAATATACGTTTAGTTTTAATTTAACCAGTTTTTGCAATATTTTGCGTGAAAAACTTGCGGTTTTTCTGTTTCATTCTGCCCGATCAGTTAGTTGTTTAGAGAACCGTTGCTTGAACAGGCCGAGAAAAGACGAAGACGTTTGAACTTTGCTTTTCATCTGACTGTAATCAGACTGAGGATAGTCGTCAAACCCTCACAATGAATTACCAAATGCGCCAAAACTGATAAGAAGTTTTTCAGGAAAAGGAATTTCTTAGAGCAGTTTTTTGTCATTTATACCGCATTTTTGGGAGGAGGGGGGATATGTGATCGACTGGATTTTTAATAGCTCACAATGTTTTTTTTGTCGATCGATGTTTACCGTAGACAGTTGTCATCGGTATGGTGGTGGTCAAGCAAGCCGATAGGCAAGCCGAAAAATTTTGAGATACCCGTATTTTCTGTTGCCCCTGGCGGTCCGGTGGGCGTTTCGCCGCAATAACCGGCCCGCGGTTTCCGGATTACATCCCACAGCGGATGAGAGGCATGGCCATTGACAGCGGTCCAATTACAGGACTGCGTCAATAGTTGTTTTTGAGCTGATAATGTTTTTTCAGTTTCATAAGAGGTCGGGCATAAGTTACAATGAGTATTTTAGTATTTTTGAATTAGCTGAGGCCCGTACCCACTACATGTCTAAAAATTGCGTATCTTTGTCCAATTACAGGACTGCGTCAATAGTTGTTTTTGAGCTGATAATCTTTTTTCAGTTTCATAAGAGGTCGGGCATAAGTTACAATGAGTATTTTATTAGTATTTTTGAATTAGCTGAGGCCCGTACCCACTACATGTCTAAAAATTGACGTATCTTTGTTTCTTTGGTGCGTTGGAATACATTATACACTATAATACTACGCGCAGTATTCATTGTAACGGCAAACAATGTATTATTTCTGATAGATTACATAACTTTCGGCTTGCTTTTCTGTCGGCTTACTTTTACTTGGGCTTCCTTTGCGTTCGCCCATCGGTATCACCAGAAAGCCCGTCAAAGGTAGAATGTTTTAATCGGAGAATATTCTCAATTTTACCATTTTCCAGTTGATTAATATTTTAAGCTTCTGGGTAAATCAACTTTTTACACTGATAACTGTTTATGGAGCTCTGGGACATTTCTGGGCCTTTGACTTCCATGTAAAAACTACTGAGAAAATTATGCGCAATTACCTCATTATCGTTGTTTCATTTGTTGATCATTAATAGTGTACTGTTTTGAACGATCAACTTTAGCGAAACAGTGATCTTCTTGGACCAAGGTTTTCCTAATTTAGTCTAAAAATCAGACACTTTGGCACCGAATCAGTTAATTTCATGTTTGTTGCCATTTTGAACTACGGAACGCATTTGAGGTTTACTGGCAAGTTTCTAGTGAACACAAGAATTTTATTGGGTTTCACAGCGAATTTCTAATTTGAAAAGAATCATTTTCTAAAGGTAAATAGGCGGACTTTTTTAATATACGTTTTTACTTTTTTTGATTTCATTTCATGTAGATTCTGTTTTTTGTTTTAATTTTGGCCCAGAAAAAGCCTACCAAAACCATAAATACAATTTTTTTAACAAGTCTCTGTTTCAGCAAGTGAGCCAACCAAGATAAAAGTAAGTGGGCGAATAATTAGATTATTGGTTTTACTGCAGCTTGTGTTTTTGTTTTTTTTGTTTCTAATTAAAAATTAACTCCCTGAAAAAGTTTTTTCTACATTTTTGTCTTTTCATTTTAACTAATAGTACATTTGCGTATTTAAAAAATACTTTGTTTGTTTTTATTAACAACAAGGAGGCGCGTTCAAGTGCGTTCGAACATGAAGTTCCGACCCGCGCTGATCTTCATTTTTGACCTAATTATCAACCAAATGAAGAGATAACAAAAAATATATTTTTCAAAAAATCGTTTCACACCCAAACTACTAAGCGAATTGCATAATGCCATGTCTCATTACAACGCTCACAAGATCTGCAAGTAAAAATACAACGAAATAGAAAACAAAAAAAATAAGCAAAACTTAAAACTTAAAGGCAAAAACTCAATATCTAAATGTAAAAGCACCTAGTAAACAACGTCAAAATGCAATCAGATAAAACCTTAACTTCACAAATTTTACCTTAAATATACAGCAGATTGTACTTTTCCTTAATGAGACCAGGTAATAAGTAAAATGAAAAGAAATGAGGCGAAATTCAGAAATCTATCAACATTTTTTGAACCAAATATTTCCAAACGTCTTAAAAATCATTAGCTGTAATTCTCGAGAATTTTTCTAGGAAATCATTACGAAACTGATAGGACTTGTCTTTGGTTAGACTAAGCCATAAAATTGGACTTAATATGCTCAAGAAATTACAAACATTCTGCGAAAACTCATTATTGAAGCCAATGAAATCTTTAGCTATTATCTAAAATTGTTATTTTTTGTTTCAATTGTTTTCGATACTAATTGAGCTAACATCACACTGAACGATGAAATAAGTTCACTCGGGCCTCATTTGATAACAAAAGAATTTTTAATTTTGAATTACAAGGAATTGGTTGGGACCTCTCAATGACGAGAATAAGTTACAAGTTGTCGAAAAGAACAACAAAAAATATACAAAAAACTATACAAATAACATAGAACAAGAAAAAATACAAAAAAAATTGAAAATGAATATAATAAACTTTAACACATTAAATGTCGAAGCCAATAAAAAGAAATTTTCAGTACAAACGTTTCTATTGTCGATTAATTTGTTAACAACAATAGTATTCTTCTTTCTTTAACTATAAAACTTCAAAAAATCAACAACTATGAACAAATATTTCTTTCTAAACCACGATATCTTTGAGAAAACCCGTAGTATCAACGACATTAAATTCAATAGCCTACCACGGAAGTCAATAAATACGCTACGTTATGACTCGATGGGAAGAAAATGCTGTTTGTCTTTGACCAGTAATCAATAAGACATCAGAATAAGTCTTATAACTATGAAAACAATAACAAAAACAGACAAAAACCAATAATTCATTGCGAAATGAGAGAAGAAAGTGTCACAGCCATTGAGAACTATCAGTATTGCGATAATTTGCTAAGATTCCAAAAGGATGAAAAAAAGTATCCAAAAATTAAAAAAATAAATATAAAATCTCATCGAATCGAAGTCGTAATACAAACAGTTGAAGATAAATCAGCTAACCAGAATAATTTTGGTTTTTATGAAAGAAGACGGAGGTCCTGTCATTACTGAGACTGACTTGGAGTTAGCAAAAATAAGTTTAAGAGCGGCTAACGTTTAAAAAAATTCTAATTTTTTTAAGGTCTTAACAGCCATTAGCTGTACAGTCAAAGCGCTAGATAGGTTCACTTAATGTTCATTAGGGTGACTATTGCACTTTTAGTCAACATTTATTTGGCATAGGACTTCAAATTATCAGTAAAATCTCAAAAAGAAAATCAAAAAACATTAAAAAATACGAATGAAATATGAGCGATTCCTTTAAGCTAATTTTCTGTTCATTGGGCATCAATGGACTGTAAATGAGGTTTAGGAAACGGAAGATCTTAGAGCAGTTTTTTTGTCATTTATACCGCATTTTTGGGAGGAGGAGGGATGTGTGATCGACTGGATTTTTAATAGCTCAATATTTTTTTGTCGACCGATATTTACCGTAGACAGTTGTCATCGGTATGATGGTGGTCAAGCAAGCCGATAGGCAACCATACCGAAAAATTTTGGGATACCCGTATTTTTTGTTACCCCTGGCGGTCCGGTGGGCGTTTCGCCGCGTTAACCGGCCCGCGGTTTCCGGATTACACAGCGGACGAGAGTCATGGCCATGGACAGCGGTCCGCTCCGTACCCACTAGATGTCTAAAAATTGACGTATCTTTGTTTCTTTGGTGCGTTGGAATACATTATACTCTATAATACTACGCGCAGTATTCATTGTAACGGCAAACAATGTATTATTTCTGATAGATTACATAACTTTCGGCTTGCTTTTCTGTCGGCTTACTTTTACTTGGGCTTCCTTTGCGTTCGCCCATCGGTATCACCAGAAAGCCCGTCAAAGGCAGAATGTTTTAATCGGAGAATATTCTCAATTTTACCATTTTCCAGTTGATTAATATTTTAAGCTTCTGGGTAAATCAACTTTTTACACTGATAACTGTTTATGGAGCTCTGGGCCATTTATGGGCCTCTGACTTTCATTTAAAAACGACTGAGAAAATTATGCGCAATTACCTCATTATCGTTGTTTCATTTGTTGATCATTAATACTGTACTGTTTTGAACGATCAACTTTAGCGAAACAGTGATCTTCTTGGACCAAGGTTTTCCTAATTTAGGCTAAAAATCAGACACTTTGGCGCCGAATCAGTTAATTTCATGTTTTTGTTGCGATTTTGAACTACGGAACGCTTTTGAGGTTTACTGGCAAGTTTCTAGTGAACACAAGAATTTTATTGGGTTTCACAACAAATTTCTAATTTGAAAAGAATCCTTTTCTAAAAGTAAATTGGCGGACTTTTTTAATATACGTGTTTTTTACTTTTTTTGATTTCATTTCATGTAGATTCTGTTTTTTGTTTTAATTTTGGCCCAGAAAAAGCCTACCAAAACCATAAATACAATTTTTTTAACAAGTCTCTGTTTCAGCAAGTGAGCCAACCAAGATAAAAGTAAGTGGGCGAATAATTAGATTATTGGTTTTACTGCAGCTTGTGTTTTTGTTTTTTTTGTTTCTAATTAAAAATTAACTCCCTGAAAAAGTTTTTTCTACATTTTTGTTTTTTCATTTTAACTAATAGTACATTTGCGTATTTAAAAAATACTTTATGTTTGTTTTTATTAACAACAAGGAGGCTCGTTCAAGTGCGTTCGAACATGAAGTTCCGACCCGCGCTGATCTTCATTTTTGACCTAATTGTCAACCAAATGAAGAGAACCAAAAATAGATGTTTTAAAAAATCGTTTCACACCCAAACTACTAAGCGAATTACATAATGCCATGTCTCATTACAACTCTCACAAGATCTGCAAGTAAAAATACAACGAATTATAAAACAAAAAAATAAGCAAAACTTAAAACTTAACGGCAAAAACTCAATATCTAAATGTAAAAGCACCTAGTAAACAACGTCAAAATGCAATCAGATAAAACCTTAACTTCACAAATTTTATCTTAAATATACAGCAGATTGTACTTTTCCTTAATGAGACCAGGTAATAAGTAAAATGAAAAGAAATGAGGCGAAATTCAGAAATCTATCAACATTTTTTGAACCAAATATTTCCAAACGTCTTAAAAATCATTAGCTGTAATTCTCGAGAATTTTTCTAGGAAATCATTACGAAACTGATAGGACTTGTCTTTGGTTAGACTAAGCCATAAAATTGGACTTAATATGCTCAAGAAATTACAAACATTCTGCGAAAACTCATTATTGAAGCCAATGAAATCTTTAGCTATTATCTAAAATTGTTATTTTTTGTTTCAATTGTTTTCGATACTAATTGAGCTAACATCACACTGAACGATTAAATAAGTTCACTCGGGCCTCATTTGATAACAAAAGAATTTTTAATTTTGAATTACAAGGAATTGGTTGGGACCTCTCAATGACGAGAATAAGTTACAAGTTGTCGAAAAGAACAACAAAAAATATACAAAAAACTATACAAATAACATAGAACAAGAAAAAATACAAAAAAAATTGAAAATGAATATAATAAACTTTAACACATTAAATGTCGAAGCCAATAAAAAGAAATTTTCAGTACAAACGTTTCTATTGTCGATTAATTTGTTAACAACAATAGTATTCTTCTTTCTTTAACTATAAATCTTCAAAAAATCAACAACTATGAACAAATATTTCTTTCTAAACCACGATATCTTTGAGAAAACCCGTAGTATCAAGGACATTAAATTCAATAGCCTACCACGGAAGTCAATAAATACGCTACGTTATGACTCGATGGGAAGAAAATGCTGTTTGTCTTTGACCAGTAATCAATAAGACATCAGAATAAGTGTTATAACTATGAAAACAATAACAAAAACAGACGAAAAGCAATAATTCAATGAGAAATGAGAGAAGAAAGTGTCACAGCCATTTATTCCACAAGCTTTCCTATGATAACTTTATCCATGATTCTTTTAACGTCTTGTCTGAGCTAATGAGAACTATCAGTATTGCGATAAGGTGCTAAGATTCTAAAAGGATGAAAAAAAGTATCCAAAAATTAAAAAAAATAAATATAAAATCTCATCGTATCGAAGTCGTAATACAAACAGTTGAAGATAAAACAGCTAACCAGAAGAATTTTGGTTTTAGTGAAAGACGGAGGTCCTGTCATTACTGAGACTGACTTGGAGTTCGCAAAAATAAGTTTAAGAGCGGCCAACGTTTAAAAAAATTTCGAATTTTATGGTCTTAACAGCCATTAGCTGTACAGTCAAAGCGCTAGATAGGTTTACTTAATGTTCATTAGGGCGACTATTGCACTTTTAGTCAACATTTATTTGGCATAGGACTTCAAAATTTCAGTAAAATCTCAAAAAGAAAATCAAAAAAACATTAAAAAATACGAATGAAACATGGGCGATTCCTTTAAGCTAATTTTCTGTTCATTGGGCATCAATGGACTGTAAATGAGGTTTATCATTAACGAAACCTTGATATGAAAGGTGACTTTTCTCTTAATGACTTGAGAAACAAAAAAGTATGTAGATTTCGGCTCTCAAGCAGATTTCGAATATTTTTGATATTAAATTTTGATATGAGACCAGAACTAGTAATTTTAATCATCTTTCGTTCATTATAAACACCAAATTGATGAATTTTGTAGCGAAAAAGTAATTTTGAATTAAAATTCTAGAAAAAATGTTAATTCGAACAAAAATTTCGCTACAAGTGAACAAAAGTGAGCCAAATATCCCGTATTCACATGAAACTTTAAACCTCGATACCTCCTCGAAAAAAGCAAAATTCAAAAAAAATCTTTTTAATTAATAGCCGCCCTCGACATTTTGCGTGCGTGAATTTTTTTTTGACTTCTCTAGGCTAGTTTCACTCTTCTGTCATTCTGCTCGAAGTCCTTTTAAACAGCAGCTGCTCAGCAAAGCAATTCAAAATGAAGAGAGTCAGTATAAGAAATCAAAGTCAGAAATGGAAACGGGATAAGCCCATAAAGCCCATTTTTAGATGCCCGGTACTTGAACTTTGTTCTCATAAGGAAGTCAATAAATACGCTACGTTATGACTCGATGGGAAGAAAATGCTGTTTGTCTTTGACCAGTAATCAATAAGACATCAGAATAAGTCTTATAACTATGAAAACAATAACAAAAACAGACGAAAAGCAATAATTCAATGAGAAATGAGAGAAGAAAGTGTCACAGCCATTTATTCCACAAGCTTTCCTATGATAACTTTATCCATGATTCTTTTAACGTCTTGTCTGAGCTAATGAGAACTATCAGTATTGCGATAAGGTGCTAAGATTCTAAAAGGATGAAAAAAAGTATCCAAAAATTAAAAAAAATAAATATAAAATCTCATCGTATCGAAGTCGTAATACAAACAGTTGAAGATAAAACAGCTAACCAGAAAAATTTTGGTTTTAGTGAAAGACGGAGGTCCTGTCATTACTGAGACTGACTTGGAGTTCGCAAAAATAAGTTTAAGAGCGGCCAACGTTTAAAAAAATTTCGAATTTTTTTATGGTCTTAACGGCCATTAGCTGTACAGTCAAAGCGCTAGATAGGTTCACTTAATGTTCATTAGGGCGACTATTGCACTTTTAGTCAACATTTATTTGGCATAGGACTTCAAAATTTCAGTAAAATCTCAAAAAGAAAATCAAAAAACATTAAAAAATACGAATGAAACATGGGCGATTCCTTTAAGCTAATTTTCTGTTCATTGGGCATCAATGGACTGTAAATGAGGTTTATCATTAACGAAACCTTGATATGAAAGGTGACTTTTCTCTTAATGACTTGAGAAACAAAAAAGTATGTAGATTTCGGCTCTCAAGCAGATTTCGAATATTTTTGATATTAAATTTTGATATGAGACCAGAACTAGTAATTTTAATCATCTTTCGTTCATTAGAAACACCAAATTGATGAATTTTGTAGCGAAAAAGTAATTTTGAATTAAAATTCTAGAAAAAATGTTAATTCGAACAAAAATTTCGCTACAAGTGAACAAAAGTGAGCCAAATATCCCGTATTCACATGAAACTTTAAACCTCGATACCTCCTCGAAAAAAGCAAAATTCAAAAAAAATCTTTTTAATTAATAGCCGCCCTCGACATTTTGCGTGCGTGAATTTTTTTTGACTTCTCTAGGCTAGTTTCACTCTTCTGTCATTCTGCTCGAAGTCCTTTTAAACAACAGCTGCTCAGCAAAGCAATTCAAAATGAAGAGAGTCAGTATAAGAAATCAAAGTCAGAAATGGAAACGGGATAAGCCCATAAAGCCCATTTTTAGATGCCCGGTACTTGAACTTTGTTCTCATAAGTTTTAGTTACTATCTATAATGCTTATTGGTATTGATACTAGACCCTGTAGCCTCTCACTGAGAGACTGGAGTATGTTCAATTACGAAATGACATTAAAATTAATCGCACTTAAAATTGTTTTTGCACAAAAATCAATTTTTGTTGATATCTTCTTTTCTTTCAATCCAAATAGAGTTATGGGAGTCAACGGTGGCTCTTTTTCGGCAATCTGCCGGGCATGTTTTCGAATTCTGGACGAGTTTTTTTATGATACCACTCACATATCTCTACGATGAATATATCTATCGGCCAAAATTGTCTGAACAAAAAAACCCATTCGAGTATATAGTTCCTCCCCCCACAAGTGGGGTCGCAACAAAAACAGTTTTCTAGTGGTGTCAGACGTTTATTTCTTAAATTAAACCAAAAAAAACAGTGTTCGGATAAAAGTCCGAGAGATTCTTTTTAAGTACCTTATTTTTAAAATTTAATTTAACTTTTTGCTTAAAAGTGAACTTTGAAATGTCTTGACGCCCTGATAGACATTGAACTAGATATAAAAGATTGAACCTGATAATGCTGAGTCTGAGACAACTCAACAAAAACCCATAAGTACGAGCGAAACTGAAATTTTCACTAAAGACTGAAAGAAATTTGTCCGTTTTCAGGAAAAAAATCAATTGAATGCTAAAACGAATAACCAGATTCTTATTTGCAACAGAAAACCTTTGCAACGTACCAATAATGAGTAAATGAAATAGGAATAGAAAGGACAAAAAAAAACAAAATTTAAAAACCCCATTCATTTGAAAGGAAAGTGAATTCAAAGAAAAAACATTGACTATTAAATCGTGCCAGTAATTAAATTCCCTCATGCCTCCACAGAAAACCATTGGGTCTTTTCGTTTAAAAGACTAAGATATGAGACAACATAGTTGTAAACCTCGAAATTTTATTAAGTTTAATAAATAGTGTAAGTTATAAAAAAAGCAAAAATCCATCAACTGAAAAGTTAACATAGCCTTTTGACTGGTAGTAGGAACTTAATGGGTGCAGTCATTTCTGAGAATAAGTTTTATGACCAGAAAAAGATTGAAAAATTCGGTCAAATTTCAATATTTCTCTTTATAAAAGACCTTGAAAGTCCTGAAAACGCATAGTAGCCCGTTGATGGATGCGAATAATTGCAACTATGCATTGTTCGAACACATATTTCACTCTTAGTGTCATTAAGGAAAAGTTGATTTGGAAAACATCGAAAACTGAAGTGTAACTTACTCGGGTGCGGCTCAATTTACAAACTATGAAATAATCTTTCTTTTGCTTCGCAAGATGAACTTCGGGTTTTTTTTTTCGAGCAAAAATTTGATGATGAAAACTGAATTAACCGAGGCACTTTGTTTTTTTTTCACCCTTATGTTTTTCATGGAGCCTTGATTCTGCAAATCTGCTAGGTTTGTATTTTGTTGTTTCGTTGTTGATCATGTTTTTGGGAAGCGACGACGCCCACCTCCACGTGGTGTTTCCCGGGCAACAAAAACACATCTTGTGTACTAACAATAAAAATAGCTAAAAACTACTTCGAGAATTCAAATCATAAGATTAAAGGAAGAACTAAATAAAGAGAAGAATATAATCTATAGAGATGTGTTTTTGGCTAAGAGGCGTCTTTCGAACAGGTGGTATCAAGTTTTTCTCATTTATTGTTCAAAAATTTCTGTCATTGATTTTGGGTCGCTCTTTTCTGTAGTTTTAGATGAGATCGATTTGGTATCCTGCTTTGTTTATTTAAATATGTTAGAATGGACGAACGACGGAACGCCTGATTTTCAACTGGTTTCTTCGAAGTTCTGATCAGTCTCAGCCTACTGTAACGATATCTGCCGGTCGCTGTTTATTCAATGCCCGGACGAACTGAATTGCAAAGGCCGATCATGGATTTGTATGGCAATCTTCGGATCTGTGTTCGAAGGGAGATTAAACAGCTGAGAATGAGAGAAAATTGTTCTATTGTCGCGGCATGCAATCAGTCAGTCAGTTGTCCAATTAGAATAAAACTGCTTATTCTATTTGGTAATTTGAGTTAGTTGCTTGTGATAGTGGTAATTGTATAGTAATAGTGATCCTTACCGTAATTGTGTGCTTTCCTTTTTATCGTTTGCTTAAATTGCTTCTAATTCGTATATTTATGGTGAGGCTATAGTTCTAGAACATCGTAGTCTTTCGATATTACGATTGAGAACCATTGATAATCCCCTTTTGAAAAAATACTTTGTGCTAGAGGTCAGCGTTCAAAACTTCTTACTAAAAGGTGACAATTGAAACTAACTTTAAGTAAATGAGCGTAGAAGGGATTTGCGGCTACACAATATAGCTACCAAAATTGAATCAGTGCCAAATTTAAATCTTTAATACGGGAAAGAATTTTAGCTGGAACACATTCTTCTTTTAAATCCGATAAAAGCATTACCAAATCCTTAAAACTTTTCGAAATTAGGCATATTTTGCGAATAAGCGTCAAGTGGTGAATTATCGCGGCTTATCTGTGGACAACGTCGAGGACGATTTGTCGAGCTGCAGTTCTCAAGTCAACTACGAGTTTTTTTTGCAGAAAATTTAATGTGATCAGGGTCAGAAAAAACAATTATTTTGGTGTCAATTTGTACTTTTATTACGGTCTTGTTGGATTTCGTTGAAGAGCTTGAAAACGGTTTTTCTCGAAAGCTCGTCAATTTTACGGGATCTGAATTGCTGGAAAAATGGACATTTTAAGGTCACAAAAGTGCTCTTGCGGGGGTGGCGGTTTTTTGAGCATTTGTTAAGTGGACCTTTTAAGTATATCATGGTTTGTGAAATATTTGTTCAGTCTACTTCTTGAGGTATCCGCGCTCTAAAAGTTTTCGTATTGATTTAAACGAGAACAAAATTGTAAAACGTTTTTTTTTTCGGCTTCACTGAAGAACAGATCTTCCTAAAATGAGCTTAAATTCTCCCACTACTTTTTAGATTTTTTGGGACCTTCATGTTTTTGAGACAACTGCTGCCCAATGATTTCTGAATTTGCTGTAGAATTTCTTTGTAAGGATTCTCATTATTAATTATGTCAACGGCAATAATAATTGTTGGTTCGTATTGAAAATCAAGGGGTCAAAACAGGACTGCATTCAGCTGTTACCTTATTTATTATTTCGTGTGAGCTGTATTATTTTGGCGACTTCGGCCAGTTTTTTTAGTTGATTTTAAGCTACCAGCCACTCCAAAAGAACTCGGCAAAGCTGTGGTCGATTTGAAAATATTTTAGGGCAACTCTTTCCTACATGGAGGTTATGAATTTCAAATTCCAATAATTAGCTTAGATCACAGTTTTCGTTAATTAAAGAACAATTATCTCGAATTAAACTTGAACTGGGACGCTTAGTTCAGTGGCGGCTCAAATAGTTTAAGGCAGCAACTGGTTATGAACAGATCAAAACTGTTTCGAAGTCAATTTAATCTTTTTTACTAAGTGCACAAATTTGTTTGTCCTTCATGCAGAATTGTCATGGGAACTTTTTGCTCTTGAATGTTTTTTCGTCCACTTGAGCGAGGGATTTTCATTCAAGTGAAACCAAACTGACTGTTGAAAATCGAGCATTGGAAGCCACAAACAATGTGTCAGATCGATATTTGAAACTAACTACGGTTTCTTCTCTAAGTTGGGCTCTTTTTAGTTGGGCTCTTTGACAAAACTGATCAATGATTAATCAATGACAAAGTTTTAAAGCACGAGATCCTCAAAAAATGTTAGGTTGCTTTTTAGTGCTTTGAGTGGCGCTTAAAATTTAAGTTTGCGCTTTTGAAGACGCTTTCCATGTTCGTTTACACTTGAGCATGCATTCTTGAGATAATATTTCTTGATTATTTTTGGGGCGTGAGATTTTGTCTTAATGTCCAGGGTTTGTCTGTATTTTCCGAGTCGTTTAAAAAACTTATCCAGCACTTATACATAGTTTCTTGTAGTTGCTGTCGGAGACGTAGTTTTGGCTGCTGCTTTTCAATTTCTTTGCGGTCTTTTTCAAGAGTGCTATGCTCAATTTGCAGCCGTTGTTCTGCTTCTTGTTCCCTATCAAATGTTCGAGCTCAATTGGTCCAATACTTCATCGCAAGCATCTGAATTCGAATTTTGAATAATTTTGCGTAGATCGCAGTTGTTCCAGTTGTACTAATTTGCAAACCAGGTATTTTTGTGAAAAGCTTCAGTTTTCTGTTTTCCTCTCTGATGCTTTGTTATCAATAAACTTAACTTTTTCCCTTTAATCGCAGAATAGCAACGTGTGTTTTGGGTATCTATCAACAGCACTACAATATCTCGATGAAGTGATACTGTATCGCCTTCCCATTCCAATTTTGTTTCTATTTTTTTAAATATGCTCCGGGTGTCTTATAGGATATTCGAAATTTTTCTGATTTCACAATTTTCTCATTGCAGTGGACTGTCATCTAATTTATAGTGTCTCATTAAAATATTTATATGCTTTTTTGGTGACATAGTTTTGTTGAGTGTAAGATTGTCTCCAAACTCATTGGTTTTGATAAAAATTCAACGATCTCGGCTTGTTTTTTTTCCGAAGTTCTGAGTTGACCAGCTATCTTCCAGACTGTTTTTAAGGCTTGTTTTCTATCGTTGCTAACTAACTACGTCGTCAAATTTAAGTTTTTTGCTGTTTATGGTATCCGGGTGTGGAGAAAATGACTGTTCAACAATTTAGACTGAATTTGATCTTCACAACCTGTTTCTCGAGCTTTACCCCGGCTTTTTCATTCAGCTCCAATTGGCTGGAAATATTGTCACAACTATTAGTCGCTATTGGTCCTATAAAGGACTGCAAATGAAAACGTGTTGTGTGAATAATAGCCTTAACTACAAACTATATTCAGTCAATTACTGGGGTTTTAAATCTTCTTTGATTGATAGTTTTCTCTAAAATTTTATACAAAAGCTCAATCAGATTATAAGCGTTGCAGATTTTAAAATCTTGCAAAAACTTCAACGTTGAAATCTTGACTTGAATTAATAAAGAATCAATTTATAGTCAATTTGAGAGTCAGCTGCGTTTTGTAAACTGCTCATTTCTTCGGTTTCGATGTTTAATGTGTTCGCAGTATTCACACAAGTTGCTGAAAATCAAAATTTAGTTTTGTCTGTATCATCAGTCCATTTGTGATTGGTCACTGCAGTAATAGAAATCAAGCTCATGTTCCCTCAGGATGTCAGCTAACTGAACTATGTTTTGGTGACAAATGCAATGATGATGCTTTGCAGGCCTATATAATCAGGTGTTTGACCAATAATTAACAACTAAGGGTTCACAAAATTTGCAGTAGGAATATCAGCAGTAAATATATCAAATACAACAGAAGGAATTTTTGCACCACATAGGTGCTATTCGCCTCAATAGTATTTATAATGAAATGTATGTTGAGCTCCTGGACGGCTCAGTCGTTGCCCTAACGGCACCCTGAAAGATTTGTTTCTTCCAAGTGGATGATTAGTTATTTGGCCCCATATTGCACAATTTTACAGTTGATTTTTTTCTGCAGGTTATTCCATTCAAGTCGTTTAGCGTTATTTTTCCCTTTTATCCATTTCTTTCTTATCCACTATGACAGATTGTTTTTCGTTTGCAACAGTGCCTTTCACTTGTTACTCTTTAAGATTTCTTTAAGTTGCAACGGGAGAAGCATTGCTTTTCTTTGCATCGTAAAAAGCATATCTTTAGTTAATATATAGAGGTCAAAAACTAACGACGGTTGCTTCGGTTCCTTTGTTTTGTTTAATTGCTCTCAAACGAAGTTTGTAGCAATTATATTAGTCCTATCGGTTTTTTTAATGCGATTTTTCGCTTGACCGATTTTTTGTCCGACGCTTCTGACTTTTCGTCCTCAAAAACGAGATAAACAGGTAGCGCCCAGCGGGCATTAAGTGCTCTTAGAGCCTTTCAGCTCTGTTTCAGCTCAAACTGTTTCGGAGACTTATACCTATACTTATGGTGTGAAGGTCGGTTCTTAGAGGTTGAGACACCCCCCCCCCCCCCCTGTTGACCTCCCAACCCCACTATTGCCGCCACCCCCCAACGCGCTATTGCCCCCCCCCCCCAACTCAGTGTCCCCCATCAACACCCGGTGCACCCCCCGTAGCTAGCTACTGACGAGGCCAACCGCTCGCTGGTCGTTTGAGAGCAATTCGCGCGACGTTAGTTGGTTATGTTTCTCATTATTTTGGGTGTTGGACAAAAATGAGCGCCTCAGATAAGTCAAAATTTTCCACCTGGAGATAGTTAAATTAATACGTCACTTATTAGTGCTGTAAGAACTTCGCTGCTCAAAAGTTAAGTTTGTGTATTCCAAGAAGCTTCCCGTGTTTTCTGTTTTTATCCCTGACTATTCTTTATGTAGATTTTCTGTATAATTTTAGCCTGATACTCATAATTCTGTAATTTGAAAGATAGTTACAAAAATATCAGCATTGTCCGTGCAGTACCAGATCCCTGCAGTAATTGCTGATGGCAAGTTACGTCATCAGTACTTACTTTGTCTTTTCAGGTTTTTTCTCATAGTCAGATTAGTTCCGTGTTTTACGCATCAGAAATTAATAATTCGACAACTGTGATTTAAACTAGGCTAGATTCAACCAGGAAGCAGTAGCAGCCAGTCGCAGTTTGTGAGATATTTTGGCTGTTTTCAGTTGTTAAATACACCATGTGAACCGTTGAGGTAGTTTGTCCTTTCTGAGCTTCCCGTCATTGCTTTTAGCACTTCTGGCATATGAATCTTACATTGGCTATAGTCAGTTTCCTTGCCGCTCTTCCAGTGTCTTTGTGTGAAATTGAAGTTTTTGATCGATTGAAAGGTAACAAAGCAGCCGTTGAACTGCATAAAGGAAAATAAAGTCTGAAAATTTTAACCATTTTCATGCTTATTTGCTTCAGGAAATTGTTAGCCGCAGCATCTGTTCTCAGCTTGCTTAACTGATGGTCAGTGAGTGATTCGGTTTATCTTTTCACGCATTGTTTCAAAGGATTTTATTGGATTACAAATTATAGTGGCATTGTTGTAGTTTCAGAAGCTAAATTGCTGAAAGTAACAATAACTGACTTCACGATTTACATTTTTCCGCAATATGTAAAGTCGCAAGGTGCTTCGTGGATTAAAAACGCCGTTGAGATATTCTTCAATGTCGCTAAGTTTTGGTATTTGTTCAACTAGTTATTTGAGTGTCTTCTTTCGCTCAGCTTTCGCTCGGTTTCAGCATCAAAACTCTCCAAATACTTGGGCTTCAGGAGTTGTCTCTGTTGCTGTCTGTTTTTCTTGAGATCATCGTACGTCTCGAAGAAAAATTGATATGCTCTTTCTGCGGACACTGTTTTCTTCTGAGCCCAGCGACTTTCCACATCAGCTAGATGTCCGTCAAACGTTTCGAGCATTTCAGCGTGCTCACTTTCTAGTTTTTTGAGTTTGCCTGATATCTTATAGTCGGTCGCTTTCCAATATCTATCAGGGCTCTGTCCTGTCATCGTAAAGATTTCGTTCTGGTCCACCAAATTGAATTGAAGATTCGTTGCTCTTCGTGTTGTTGTCGCTGTCCGGGTCGGCGGACCAAATGTTGCGGCTGCTCAAGAATCTCAGTGGAAACGATATATCACAGCCTGGTTCTCGAGTTTGACGCCGGCCTGGTTCTTCACAGCGTTCGATTGACTAACGATCTCGCAGGAGTAATTAGTCGCTCGGACGTATTTAAAGGAATGTAACTTTAATTTTCGTTAAATACACCATGTGAACCGTTGAGGTAGTTTGTCCTTTCTGAGCTTCCCGTCATTGCTTTTAGCACTTCTGGCATATGAATCTTACATTGGTTATAGTCAGTTTCCACGGGAGAAGCATTGCTTTTCTTTGCATTGTAAAAAGCAGACCTTTAGTTAATATATAGAGGTCAAAAACTAGCAACGGTTGCTTCGGTTCCTTTGTTTTGTTTAATTCCTCTCAAATGAAGTTTGTAGCAATTATATTAGTCCTATCGGTTTTTTTAATGCCATTTTTCGCTTGACCGATTTTTCGTCCGACGCTTCTGACTTTTCGTCCTCAAAAACGAGATAAACAGGTAGCGCCCAGCGGGCATTAAGTGCTCTTAGAGCCTTTCAGCTCTGTTTCAGCTCAAACTGTTTTGGAGACTTATACCTATACTTATGGTGTGAAGGGCGGTTCTTAGAGGTTGAGACACCCCCCCCCCCCCCCTGTTGACCCCCACCCCCACTATTGCCGCTACCCCCCAACGCGCTATTGCCCCCCCCAACTCAGTGTCCCCCCATCAGCCCCCGGTGCACCCTCCCCCGTGGCTAGCTACTGACGAAGCCAACCGCTCGCCGGCCGTTTGAGAGCAATTCGCCCGACGTTAGTCGATTATGTTTCTCATTATTTGGGGTTTTGGACTTGGCTGCTCAAAAGTTAAGTTTGTGTTTTCAAGAAGCTTCCGGTGCTTCTCGTTTTTATCCCTGACTATTCTTTATGTAGATTTTCTGTATAATTTTAGCCTGATACTCATAATTCTGTAATTTGAAAGATAGTTACAAAAATATCAGCATTGTCCGTGCAGTACCAGATCCCTGCAGTAATTGCTGATGGCAAGTTACGTCATCAGTACTTACTTTGTCTTTTCAGGTTTTTTCTCATAGTCAGATTAGTTCCGTGTTTTACGCACCAGAAATTAATAATTCGACAACTGTGACGAACTAGGTTAGATTCAACCAGGAAGCAGTAGCAGCCAGCCGCAGTTTGAGATTTTTTGGCTGTTTTTAGTTTTTAGATACACCATGTGAACTGTTGAGGTAGTTTGTCCTTTCTGAGCTTCCCGTCTTTGCTTTTAGCACTTCTGGCATATGAATCTTACATTGGTTATAGTCAGTTTCTTTGCGGCTCTTCCAGTGTCTTTGTGTGAACTATGTTTTTGTGACAAATACAATGATGATACTTTGCAGGCCTATATAATCAGGTGTTTGACCAATAGTTAACAACTAGGGATTCATAAAATTTGCCTTAGGAATATCAGCAGTAAATATAACAAATACAACAGAAGGAATTTTTGCACCACATAAGTGCTAATTGCCTCAATAGTATTTTTAATGAAATATATGTTGAGATCCTGGACGGCTCAGTCGTTGCCCCAACGGAACCCTGAAAGATTTGTTTCTTCCAAGTGGATGATTAGTTATTTGGCCCCATATTGCACAATTCTACAGTTATTTTTTTATGCAGGTTATTTCATTCAAATCGTTTAGCGTTATTTTTCCCTTTCTTCCATTTCTTTCTTATCCACTATGAAAGATTTTTTTGCGTTTGCAACAGTGTCTTTCACTTGTTGCTCTTTAAGATTTCTTTAAGTTGCCACGGGAGAAGCATTGCTTTTCTTTGCATTGTAAAAAGCAGACCTTTAGTTAATATATATAGAGGTCAAAAACTAGCAACGGTTGCTTCGGTTCCTTTGTTTTGTTTAATTCCTCTCAAACGAAGTTTGTAGCAATTATATTAGTCCTGTCGGTCTTTTTTATGCGATTTTTTGCATGACCGATTTTTTGTCTGACGTTTTGACTATTCGTCCTCAAAAACGGGATAAACAGGTAGCGCCCAGCGGGCATTAAGTGCTCTTAGAGCCTTTCAGCTCTGTTTCAGCTCAAACTGTTTCGGAGACTTATACCTATACTTATGGTGTGAAGGTCGGTTCTTAGAGGTTGAGACACCCCCCCCCCCCTGTTGACCTCCCAACCCCACTATTGCCGCCACCCCCCAACGCGCTATTGCCCCCCCCCCCCCCCCCAACTCAGTGTCCCCCCATCAGCCCCCGGTGCACCCTCCCCCCGTGGCTAGCTACTGACGAAGCCAACCGCTCGCCGGCCGTTTGGGAGCAATTCGCCCGACGTTAGTCGATTATGTTTCTCATTATTTGGGGTTTTGGACTTGGCTGCTCAAAAGTTAAGTTTGTGTTTTCCAAGAAGCTTCCGGTGCTTCTCGTTTTTATCCCTGACTATTCTTTATGTAGATTTTCTGTATAATTTTAGCCTGATACTCATAATTCTGTAATTTGAAAGATAGTTACAAAAATATCAGCATTGTCCGTGCAGTACCAGATCCCTGCAGTAATTGCTGATGGCAAGTTACGTCATCAGTACTTACTTTGTCTTTTCAGGTTTTTTCTCATAGTCAGATTAGTTCCGTGTTTTACGCATCAGAAATTAATAATTCGACAACTGTGATTTAAACTAGGCTAGATTCAACCAGGAAGCAGTAGCAGCCAGTCGCAGTTTGTGAGATATTTTGGCTGTTTTCAGTTGTTAAATACACCATGTGAACCGTTGAGGTAGTTTGTCCTTTCTGAGCTTCCCGTCATTGCTTTTAGCACTTCTGGCATATGAATCTTACATTGGCTATAGTCAGTTTCCTTGCCGCTCTTCCAGTGTCTTTGTGTGAAATTGAAGTTTTTGATCGATTGAAAGGTAACAAAGCAGCCGTTGAACTGCATAAAGGAAAATAAAGTCTGAAAATTTTAACCATTTTCATGCTTATTTGCTTCAGGAAATTGTTAGCCGCAGCATCTGTTCTCAGCTTGCTTAACTGATGGTCAGTGAGTGATTCGGGTTATCTTTTCACGCATTGTGTTTGAAAGGATTTTATTGGATTACAAATTATAGTGGCATTGTTGTAGTTTCAGAAGCTAAATTGCGGTAAGTAACAATAACTGACTTCACGATTTGTATAATTGCTGTGTGACTTGAGTGTAATTTCGTTATAACTGTTCCAAATTACTGCACAATGCTTGCTTGTGCGAGTCGTCTAAATTGGCTGATATCAACTCCTCTTCCATTTTCGCTGCTTCTCTATGAAACGATTCACATTTTTCCGCCATTATGTAAAGTCGCAAGGTGTCGTTTCGTGGATTAAAAACGCTGTTGCGATATTCTTCAATGTCGCTAAGTTTTGGTATTTGTTCAGCTAGTTATTTGAGTGTCTTCTTTCGCCCAGCTTTCGCTCGGTTTCAGCATCAAAACTCTCCAAATACTTGGGCTTCAGTAGTTGTCTCTGTTGCTGTCTGTTTTTCTTGAGATCATCGTAAGTCTCGAAGAAAAATTGATATGCTCTTTCTGCGGACACTGTTTTCTTCTGAGCCCAGCGACTTTCCACATCAGCTGGATGTCCGTCAAACGTTTCGAGCATTTCAGCGTGCTCACTTTCTAGTTTTTTGAGTTTGCCTGATATCTTATAGTCGGTCGCTTTCCAATATCTATCAGGGCTCTGTCCTGTCATCGTAAAGATTTCGTTCTGGTCCACCAAATTGAATTGAAGATTCGTTGCTCTTCGTGTTGTTGTCGCTGTCCGGGTCGGCGGACCAAATGTTGCGGCTGCTCAAGAATCTCAGTGGAAACGATATATCACAGCCTGGTTCTCGAGTTTGACGCCGGCCTGGTTCTTCACAGCGTTCGATTGACTAACGATCTCGCAGGAGTAATTAGTCGCTCGGACGTATTTAAAGGAATGTAACTTTAATTTTCGTTAAATACACCATGTGAACCGTTGAGGTAGTTTGTCCTTTCTGAGCTTCCCGTCATTGCTTTTAGCACTTCTGGCATATGAATCTTACATTGGTTATAGTCAGTTTCCTTGCCGCTCTTCCAATGTCTTTGTGTGAACTTGAAGTTTTTGATCGATTGAAAGGTAACAAAGCAGCCGTTGAACTGCATACAGGAAAAGTCTGAAAATTTTAACCATTTTCATGCTTATTTGCTTCAGGAAATTGTTAGCCGCAGCATCTGTTCTCAGCTTGCTTAACTGATGGTCAGTGAGTGATTCGGGTTATCTTTTCACGCATTGTGTTTGAAAGGATTTTATTGGATTACAAATTATAGTGGCATTGTTGTAGTTTCAGAAGCTAAATTGCGGAAAGTAACAATAACTGACTTCACGATTTGTATAATTGCTGTGTGACTTGAGTGTAATTTCGTTATAACTGTTTCCAAATTACTGCACAATGCTTGCTTGTGGGAGTCGTCTAAATTTTCTGATGTAAACTCCTCTTCCAATTTCGCTGCTTCTCTATGAAACGATTCACATTTTTCCGCCATTATGTAAAGTCGCAAGGTGTCGTTTCTTGGATTAAAAACGCTGTTGCGATATTCTTCAATGTCGCTAAGTTTTGGTATTTGTTCAACTAGTTATTTGAGTGTCTTCTTTCGCCCAGCTTTCGCTCGGTTTCAGCATCAAAACTCTCCAAATACTTGGGCTTCAGTAGTTGTCTCTGTTGCTGTCTGTTTTTCTTGAGATCATCGTACGTCTCGAAAAATTGGTATGCTCTTTCTGCGGACACTGTTTTGTTCTGAGCCCAGCGACTTTTCGCATCAGCTAGATGTCCGTCAAACGTTTCGAGCATTTCAGCGTGCTCACTTTCTAGTTTTTTGAGTTTGCCTGACATCTTTTAGTCGGTCGCTTTCCAATATCTATCAGGGCTCTGTCCTGTCATCGTAAAGATTTCGTTCTGGTTCACCAACTTGAATTGAAGATTCGTTGCTCTTCTTGTGGTTGTCGTTGTCCGGGTCGGCAGACCAAATGTTGCGGCTGCTCAAGAATCTCAGTGGAAACGATATATCTCAGCCTGGTTCTCGAGTTTGACGCCGGCCTGGTTCTTCACAGCGTTCGATTGACTAACTATCTCGCAGGAATAATTAGTCGCTCGGACGTAATTAAAGGAATGTAACTTTAATTTGGTTGATTGAAGTTGAGAGAATCCTTAGTCAAAATCTGTTCAATCTCGTGCTGAAGTTTGTAAGGCTTCAGCCAGTAGCTAGTTTTGTATTAACTTCTCTTCAGTTAGGCTCAACTATTTTAGAACTCGCAAGATCTTAAGATCTAGCAAAACTTGGCAAAAAAGTTAGAATCAAATTTTATTCAATCTGAGAGCCAACTACACTGTATAACAGTTTTTAATGGTTCTAAATACAATTCAGTTTCACCACTCAAACATTTCGGTTAAATTTAATTATCAAATATTTATCAATTATAACATCATCGCTACTGGTTTCTGATTGGTTAATCAAGAAAATGATTTAGGTCATTGTTTACATAGTAAATGTCAAATTACTGCAATATTTACTTTTATTGACATCAACACGGATAGTTATTACTTGGCTCTAAATGCCTGGATTGTACGGTATTTGACCTTTAATGATCACCCAAATTATCTTAAATTAAACAACTTAAGAAATTTAACAATAAATAACAAAATATCGAAAATTGCCAATTTTGCACCATATAAGTGCTAATAGCCACAATTTTGGGTCTGATGCAATAACGTTCGTTGGGTGCATGAGTAGCTTAGAGGTAACCCTAGCCGTGTGCCATAACCTCGGTTGCTCGGGATTCGCTTCCAAAAATCGGGGGTGTTTTGAGCATTTTTGAGTTTGGACAAATTTCAATTTTTTTTCAGTTTTAAAGGTTATTTCTTGCTGTCTGATGGGTTTTGTAGCTGATTTGAAGTGACGCCAACATCGCCGGCCCTGTTTTCGATCTCGGAAACACCATCATAGAATACTGGCTCTAACTTCACAACTGGCCGGTTCAGGTCTCCATGTGCCGTTTTGACTCTCGCTGATCTTACAACACCGTCGTTACCAGTGAAGATCTCAATGATCGTCCCAGTTTGTACTCACAGCGTTTCACAGAGTCATCTACTAGCCATACTAACTCGTCTTCTTGCAGGTTTCGCGCATTTTCTTTTGACCACTTCGATCTCTGGCTCCATTGTGGAAGGTATTCACGAGTCATCTTTTCCAGATCATGTCGGCATATGCTTGAGCCGTTTTGGAAGATTTTTTCAGGTCATGGTAGTGTTCACTGGATGGCATGAATGGTTCACTTGCGTTCTCTCGTCCTAGCAAAAAATGATTTGGTGTGAGTGCTGTCAAATCTTCAGGGTCGTCACTCACTGCTGTCAGGTGTCTTGCGTTGTGTCTGCTCTACAAGACGCATTGTTGTGCTCAGTACCTCGTCGGTAAGGCTTCGGTTGTACAATATTGCAATCATGACTTTCTTGCACCAGTCTTTCCCAGATTCCACCTATTTGGGGCTCCAGAGGAATTGAATTTCCAAACTATCTTTTTTTGAGCTAAATCACTTTCAATCTTAGCTTTGTCCCCCTCGTTCATGAAAGTTTTCCGCTCGTTGGCTGCTCCAACGAAATTTGTTCCGTTTTCGCTGATGATGGGACTTGGGTAGCCACGTCTTGCAATGAATCTTGTCACAGCAGCTAGACATGACTCGGTGTCCAACGACTGTACAACTTCGATGTGTACTGCTCTGGTTGTCAGGCAAGTGAAGAGGCAGCACCATCTTTTCAAGTTACGTTGTAGGAATGTCATTTTGATGGGTCCGAAGTAATCAACACCCGTATGGGTAATTGGAAACACAAATACCATTGTATTCCCATTTGGGTAAATGGGAACATAAATGGGAATACAACGGCATGGGTAAATGGGAACACAGACCTACCCCGTCGATCAGATGGTGGATTGGGTTGGCGTTCCTGTGTTTGCATTTGATACATCTCGACTTGATTTTTCTTAGCGCATTTCTCAACCCGATGATCCAGTACTCTTGTTGGAGCATGTTTCTCACGTATTCTGTGCCCTCATGTAGGTTGTCTCGATGTGCTTTCTCCAACAGAAGTTTACCACAAGATGTTTCGCGGTTAACAATGTTAAGTGTTTTGCCTTGTAATCAAGGTTTGAATGCTTCAGTCGACCTTAGTCTAATTACTCCATCTTTCTCTATGAAGGGTGATTATTTGGCGATTTCCTTGCTATTTGCTATTGAAATCGGAACATTCGGGAAGTTTTCGTTTTGAACAAATCGAAACAGTATTTGCTCTGCTTGCTGATATTCGTCTGCTTTTAGGGTCCCTTCTGCTTCGTCTTGAACCTCATGCAGTAGGCAAAGAAGTTTCTAGTTCGGTTGAAGGTACTGTATCGTCTCCAGTCAAATAGTTCATCTAGTTTTGTTTCGTTGCTACAGTACTGGTAATTTGCTCCGGTTCGATTTGGTTCTCTTGAAACCATGGCTTTGGCCAATTAGCTTCGCTGCGTTGTAGCCATGCCGGCCCGTTTAGCCATACGGACTCCTTGAGACCTTCGATAGACATTCCTCGGGTTCCGATGTGGACACCTTTGACGTGTGGTCATTGACCCATCAATTATTTTCCAGTACTTCCGCTGCTCTGTTCGCAACGAACACTTGTTGTTTCTTGTGCGCTGCTTGTAGCCACTGTAGAACTGTTGATATGTCGGTCCAATGAAAGATTTTGTCAATTCTGACATCGTGTTCGCTGAGTATCTGCTGAGACGAACTCCGTAAACTGCTGCTTGGAGTTCTAACTTCGGTATTGTGATATGTCTGATGGGTGACACACAACATTTCCCTCTTAAATAGGTCAGTCTTAACGTCACTTCATCTTGCAGATATGCCACGATGCAAATTGCCTCTCCTGACGCATCTGTGAAAATGTGAAGTCTCAGGTTTCAACATCCGTTTTTGAAATAAAGTCGATTTTTTGACAGCGTCCTTATTTCTCTCAACTCAGAGCACCAACCAATGAACAGTTTTGAGTGTTCTGCTGACAAATCCTAGTCCCATGCTTGTCCCATTGCTATCCAAATGCTTTTGATTAGGAACCGCATTCTTATCGTGAAGGGTGAACATATCCCAAGTGGGTCGGACACTGCTGAGACAAAGGATAGGACAATTCTTTGAGTTTTTTGGTGGAACTTCTTGCTCAGTTCCATGACAGACTGAGATTATATGTGTCCACATTCCAATTTAGTCCAAGAATTGAAGATGATTGCGATTCTGCTTCGAAAGTTTTCACAACTTTTGTTGACCTGTCTGTCTCTGGGATCTGTGACTTGACTTCATCGTCACTTGTTATCCATTTCGTCAAATTAAATCTACCTTTGCTAAGGACCTCTTGACTTTCTGGTAGATTTATTGCTTCCTGGAGCGTTTTGACTGACTTGAGGAAGTGGTCCATGTAGAGGCATCGGCTGTTATCGCTTGGGACAGCACCTTGATAAAGCTAATTGGTGTTCTCGGTATCGAAAAATAATTCCGATCAGACTCTGCAGATAGTCTGGTCCAGATAGAAATTTGTCGTTAAGAGCTATGCCCTGATATTTTGCTGCTGCGTTGCTTACTCTTCTGACTTTTTCAGGTTGATGGGGGTTAATGACAGGATGATTTGGCAAATACCATTGCAGTTTGTCTTTGGTTTCACTTAGTTCAGTTTGATCAACCTTCCGAACGTATCCAGCATTGACATCCGTGTCAATGGCTTCTTGGTAGCGCTTCTTTAGCATTTCGTCTTTCGGCAGGTGCCGTTCTAGGAACTTGATTTGCTCCATTGCAGAGTAAAAGTTGTTCGGTAACTTCACTTCGTCATCTCGCCACAAGTCCAGCTTCGTATCTTTCACCGTTGAATCGTTTTGTTTGCTCCAACGTTTTGACTGCTCGTTGTTTCTCTTTCGAATGACCGGTGACATCGCAAATTGAAGCGTAGGACTCGATATCTCACCACTTGCTCAACTGGTTTGCTAGTTTATCATCTGCAATTAATGTTGCTGTTGTGGCAAGAGTTGCTGCCTGTTTCAGTGGTTGCGGACCACTTTAGGCCCATCCAATTTTTCATTTCAGTGCCCATGGTGCAGTTTTGTCTTCTGACTTCTTGAATTCGAAAGGGTGATGAATGTCGTAACAGTCCAAGAGTTACTTGATTCACGGTCAGATTGTAGCTCTGATTTGGCAAGTTTCGCAAATGGGGGTAACGGTCTTTCAACTCCTGCAGATCCACAATCTGACCATCTAACGTCAGTTTCTTGTGCACATAGAATTGCACTGTTGTCAGTGTTCGAGATTTCTCATACGCTGAAACAGCTATCGGCACTATTTCAGTCTTGACATCTTTTGAGCCTTGGATCCCTGCTACTGATAAGGACGCTTTTTGGGCCTTAAAGTTGAGATACCACTTACTTGTCTACAAATGAAATCGAGGATCCTGAATCACACATTGCTAGCACATTTAGGCTTAAGTCTCTGTTTGTCAGCTTGATTCGTATCACTGGGAGTCCTTCTTGAGTGATTTTAGTTGCTACTGCCGTTGTAGCATCTAAGGCATTCTTTTTAGTATCCTTCTTCGGTAAGTCGCTGAGCAAATGTCTGTTGTGTTGCCTCGCAGTTGGGCACACTGCATGTCCTGCTTTTGCAGTCCTTCGACATGTGACCTGGTCTCAAACAATTGAAACACAGTCGGAACTTCTGGACATGCTCTCATGCATTTACTTTCCTTGATTTGAACTTTTCACAAGTACAAATAGTGTTGTCCATCTTTGAAGGGACATTCGAGATTCTTTGGTTTGCTTGAATCTTCTGCGTTTGAAGCAAAGGTACTCGTCTTCGGTTTATCACGGCCTTGAAACCTATTTCTGTCAAACGACGAGCTTGTCTTTGCTAACAAGTTCTCATCAATTACTGCTTTGGAGGCAAGCCACTCTTTGAAAATGATCAGGTTTCCTCTCAATAGTCGACGATCTTGCTTATACTGCAACCACTGTTCTCTCAGTTGCGAAGAAAGTTTTCTTGTTGTTGAACTTAGCCCTGCTTCTGCTTCTAGGTCTGATTGTTTTCAAGTTGAGTCAAGGTGTTCACCACATTTGTAACCACGTTTGCAAACTTGACTATGCTCGTAGAATCGTCGGGCTGAATTGAAGGATGAGTATGTATTTTCTTGAATTGAGCATTGACTATGACATCTGATCTGCCATACTTCTCACAGAGTATATCCTAAGCATGATAGTATGATTGTGAGCTGAATCCCATTCCCGATATTGCTGCTTCTGATTGACCGGTTAAACTGGTCTTCAGGTATTGCATCTTTTCTGTATCGCTGATTGGTTTTTGTTGAACAACAACATCAAAAAGGCCCGACCACTCTGGCCATTCCAGAGGATCTCCTGAAAACTCAATCAGCTTTTAGTTTTGGCAAGCCATTGACACCACTGCTTGGTAATCGTTGGTAAATGACATGGGGAATGAATTGGTTCAGTGTGCTCCTGTTTCTGCTCTCGGTAGACCTGTTTCGAGAGTTGTTAATGGGACTCTGACTCCTGTTTCTGTCTTGAATTTCTGACGTTCCCTGCTGCTGAAATGTCAACCTAGTGAACGGCGCTGGTGGGTGCGTTACTCTAATTGACTTACAGACATCTGGTTTCTTGAAAATGCTCGTTTCAGTCAGTTGCACTGAGAAAAATCCTTCATCCAGTTGGAACAGCGGGGTTGTTTTCGGGTAGGTGCTGAAGCGTTTGTCAACTCTGTCCGGGGTGACATTCTTAGGAGGGTCGATAACAACGTTTGGAGATAGTGGCCGTCTAGGGACAGACTGTTGAGCCACTGATTCTACCCACCAGGCTGTTCTTTCATCATTGCGTCTTGATCCAGCACTTTCTATCTCGTGTACCACTGATCCAGATGCCATTGAGCTTCCTTTGGTCAGCTCAAGTCTCAGCGTCTTTGCTTTTCGCCGGCCTTTGCTTTCTTTCTTTCGTTTTCAAGGGCTCGCTCATGCTGTCAAAGACTCAGTTCGTCTTGTTGTTGCATCTTTAGACGTAACTCCTCTTCCTGTTGTTGTTGTAGTTGTTGCTGTTGTAAACGTAATTCTTCTTGCTGGCGACGAAGTTCTATCTCTTCACGTTCTTGCTCTAACTCCAACGGCCGCTCTCGCAGTTGTTTCTTTCTTAGCTTAGGTTTTCGAACTCCTTTTCTTCGATCTGTCGATTTGGCAATACTTGGTTGTTTTCTGCTTCCGTGTGTAGCAGAATGCCTAGAAGAGAGCTCGACGTTCTCTTCGGCGTTTTCTATCGCTCCATTTCTTGTATCCAGTAGAGTACCGTTTGGGTCTTTGTCACCAGCCGATGTGGATGACACTAACGATGTTTGATTTCCATTCTCTGTGGTTTTTTGATATTGTTTTAGTAGGCCTCGATGATAATCATTATTCTCGCTTAAATTTGTCAACCAATCTTACGCAATATCTGACTTATCGATTTGTACTATTGCTGTGTGACTTGTTTCTAATTTCGTTATTAAGAGCTCCAAATTACTGCATAATGCTTGCTTGTGGGAGTCTCCTAGATTTTCTGATATCAACTCCTCTTCCAATTTCGCTGCTTCTCTAAAAGGATTCACATTTTTCCGCTATTATGTAAAGTCGCAAGGTGTCGTTTCGTGGATTAAAAACGCTGTTGCGATATTCTTCAATGTCGCTAAGTTTTGGTATTTGTTCAACTAGCCATTTGAGTGTCTTCTTTCTTTGGCCCAGCTTTTGCTCGGTTTCAGCATCGAAACTCTCCAAATACTTGGGCTTCAGGAGTTGTCTCTGTTGCTGTCTGTTTTTCTCAAGATCATCTTACGTCTCGAAGAAACTTTGATATGCTCTATCTGCGGACACTGTCTTCTTCTGAGCCCACCGACTTTTCACATCAGCTAGATGTCCGTAAACGTTTCGAGCAATTCAGCTAGCTCACTTTCTAGCTTCTTGAGTTTTTCTGACATCTTATAGTCGGTCGTTTTCCAATATCTATCAGGGCTCTGTCCTGTCATCGTAAAGATTTCGTTCTGGTCCACCAAATTGAATTGAAGATTCGTTGCTGTTCGTGTTGTTGTCGTTGTCCGGGTCGGCGGACCAAATGTTGCGGCTGACATCTTGTATTCAGTCGCAGAAATAATTAGTCGCTCGGGCGTATTTAAAGGAATGTAACTGTAATTTTGTTGATTGAAGTTAAGAGAGTCCTTAGTGAAAATGTATGTTCGATCTCGTGCTGAAAAGCTTCTGCCAGTAGCTAGTATTGTTGCTAACTTCTCTCCAAGTAAGCTCAACTAATTTAGAACTCGCAAGATCTTAAGATCTAGCGAGACTTGGCAAAAAAGACTTAAGTTGTTAGAGAATCAATTTTTAGTCAATCTGAGAGCCAACTGCACTGTATAACAGTTTTTAATGGTTCTATATACAATTCAGTTTCACCACTCAATTAATTCGGTTAAATATTTATCAATTATATCGTCATCGCTACTGGTTTCTGATTGGTTAATCAAGAAACTGATATAGGTCAGTGTTTACATAGTGAACGTCAAGTTACTGCAATATTTAATGACATAAGCACGGATAGTTATAACGTGGCTCTAAATGCCTCGAATGTACGGTATTTGACCTTTATTGATCACCTAAAGTATCATAACAAAATACCGAAAAATGCCAATTTTGCGTCATATAAGTGCTAATAGCCCTACTTGTGGGTCTGATGCAATAACGTTCGTTGGGTCCATGAGTAGCTTAGAGGTAACCCTAACCGTGTGCCATAACCCTGGGTTGCCCTGGTTTTCCGTTCCAAAAATCGGGGGTTATACAAAATTTCGGGCCCAACTTGCAATTGATCCTTACTGTCCATTTGGATCATCTTATAAATAATTATCGCACCAGGTACATGTATAGATTTCTGTTTTGGTAGTTATATTTTTGGAGTTTGTCGCAGATAAATGAAAAATTGTTTCCATAGAAGTTAGGTTTTTGAGTAAACCGAACAGAACACATGTCGTCGACCTTCAATGAGGAAAAATTTAGGATGAAAGTTGAAAGATCTTTTATGTTTATTGTCTCTACAAAATTTGAAGAAGGGACCTTGATCAACAATTTCTGGCCGAACCTGATATAGGAACTGTAATTAGGATACACTGTTTTATAGGAGCAGCTTGTTTTCGTTGCTTGCACTTGCATTCTTCAAAATAATAATTTTACAAGGTTGCGGTTTAAAACTAACTATTGATATTTCTATTCCTTTTTGTTTTGTTTCTTATTTGGTGTCTTCGACAAAAAAACAGTTATAAAATAACGAA